>NC_089251.1:2032500-2332500 GCF_963930625.1 Muntiacus reevesi | reverse complement strand
GGTTGGAGGCGACTCACCCCCAGGGGACAAGAGCAGGGAGCTGGGCCCCTGAGCCCACAGGAGATGCCCCTCTGGCCCTGTTCCCAAGGTGTTTTTTCTGAGGCCCCGTGAGACTCCCCGGCACATCCGGGCCCTTCTGAGGGGGAGACTTTGCAAATGTGGACAGAGTGGGTGGCCCGGAGCCCCTGTGGCTGTGCTTCCTCTCCCAGGGCCAGTCGAGGCCATCTGCTGGCCTGACATGGGTCCAGAAGCTCACAGGAAGTGGGCCTCAGGGGTATGTGGGACCCAGCGGCTGGAGGGGGACAGGCTCTGAGTGTGAGAGCAGGATTCAGAATCAGCTGCACTTGCCTGTGTGACCTGGGGCCAGTTAGTTGTTCTCTGATCCTGAGGGGCTCTTCTAAGCCCCAGGGGTGTCCAGAGGACTGAATTCTATCCAGGGCACCTAGCCAGGAACCAGGGGCTGGTCATGAATGCACTCAGCCTCCAGGGACGGGGGACGGGCCCTCCTGGGGCCACGCTTGTGCGGATGGCCAGCTGCCCGATGGTCGGTCCCCGCCTGAATGGGTTTATGGACGTGGAGCACAGGCTGCTGTTTAATGCGGCTGCAGGCCCGGGAAGCGCGGGGGAGATCCGGGTCACCATCCTAACTCTGCCCCGCTACACGCGTGCACGCACACACACGCGCACACCTGAGACCCACGGCATTAGGACACATCGGTGACCCTCTGTGGGCCTCTGTGCCCTGTCCCCGGGGGCGGGGCTTGTCGGGGGCTCGTCAGGGCTGTGAGTTCAGGCATCCCGGGATCCCCAGGCTGGGTCACAGCAGCAGCTCTCGGGTCTTTAAGCCACATTTTAAAAAGTCTCTCCCGTCTGGTCCCGTGGGTTCCTGCCCCCACCCCTGGGCCCTTAGGGGGATGTCTAGGATGCAGGAACCAATACAATGGCCATCAGGGCTCAGAAAGTCGCCTCGGGGTGAGATGGGGCCGCTGACCCCAGTGGCTTCAAAGGACACCGCTGACCGGAGACCAAAGATGGTCTTTGGAGATAAAGGGCTGAGGAGGCGGCGGGGGAAACCGCCAGGCCAAAATAGCCCCGGCGCGGCGAATTGTCCAAACACAGGAAGTCGCGTCTGCTTAGGGAGGGCGCAATCCAGGCGCGGTCCAGAGAGCAAGGTTATTTTCACCTTCTTGGAACCGCCTCGAACAACCAGGGGAGGCCTGACTCCAGACGCCAGGGCTGGGATGCAGACCTGGGGTCTCTCTCGCAGCCTGGGTGGGGGCGGGGAAGCGAAGCTCTTTCCGAGCCTGTTAGGAACCATCGAGGCCGTCTAGGGAAAGTTGGAGATGAAGGACTTGGAGCGTCCCAGCAGGGTGCCCGGCCCAGCCTGGCAATCAGCGGGCGCTAGCTTCCCTCCAGACAGAGGCGGTGGAGGGCTGTTGGTTCAGCGATTTCCCGGGTGTTTTTCTCTGCAGGGAGCGGAGCATATTAGGCGTTGCATTATTGTGCAAAGACGCGTTTCAAGCAGGAGGGCCCCCCCTGCGCTGCGCTGGTGCGAACAGGGGCAGGTAGCCCCTCCGGAAAGACCTTTGGTGCTGAAAACCCAGAGGGTTATTTTGAACGGCTTGCTGTCTCTCCGCCATGAGTCACGCTGCCTGCTGGCCCAGGAGTGTGTAATTAGATAAAGATGGCGCGGCTCCCCCACGGGTGGGGTGGCAGGGTGGGGGCTGAAGCCTTTGGTACTTGTTTGTTCCTGGGGAGATTTGGAAGCTGTTGACAGGAGGGCGGGGGTCATGGTGCTGTGCAGGGCATCCCGCTCTCCCTCCCTGAGGAGGCGCTGTGGCCCTTTGTTCTGAGTCGCCTGGTCTCGGGTGGGTGGGGGGCCCATCTGAAAGGGCCCCCTCACTTTTCAGGAGGACGGGGGAGGACCTTCCGATTCCCCCTGTATGTGTGGCAAGGCCGGGGCAGGCTTGGGGCGGCGGGGAGGGTGAGGCTACCCGGCGAGGGGTCTCGGCGGCCGTGACCCAGCAACGGACTGCCGTAGGCTTTCCACTCCATTGCCTTGCTCCTTCCTGGGCTCATGGAACCATATCAGTGAATTCATGACTTCATGTCCATCCGTGGGTAGATTATTTCCTGGTTCTCAGAGCAGGATGTGCCTTCAAGGCCACAAGTGCAGTGTAAGAGCTGTTCTTGTGAAATTCCAGAAGTTGGAAGGCAAACAGTAAACTCCCAGTCAAGTCCAAACCGATGTCTCTATCACAGACTCGACTGGAAAGCCTTTTATTTATTTGTTTAAAGGTTTTTGTTTTTTTTTTTTTTTTGGTTGTGGTTATTGTTGTTGCTGTCGTTGGTCTGGACCATGGTTTAAAAGTATTTACTGAATTTGTTACAATATTAGTTCTGTTTTTAATGAATTTTTGGCATTTTGGCCATGAAGCATGTGGAATCTTAGCTCCCTGACCAGGGATCGAACCCTTAACCTCTGCATTGGAAAGCAAAGTGTTAACCGCTGGACTACCAGGGAAGTCCCTGGAAAGCCTTTTAGAATGTGTGCCCTGCAAACCCTCCTCTAAGCCTGACCTCCGCGGTGACAGAAGGTCCCAAGAAAGGACCTGTGGGTGTGCCCCGTGCGAGGGTCTCAGCTTCAGAGGATCTTCCGTCAGCCCCCAGGATGGGAAGGGAAGCGGGGCTGGGCGGTGGGCCCATCGCCCCGTGCCCCCCGACTGGCTCCGGGGGCGTCTGCCTCTCAGCTCCGGGAGACGTCTCCACCACCTTGCTCGGCCCCTGCCGAGTCCACAACGAGCCGGCACATTGGATCCCGAAGTTGGGCCCAGCACACCGACTGGTTCAAAGAAGCAAACAGTCCGAACAATAGTTGGCCGGGCCGCCTGACTTCCGGCCAAGAATCCCAGCCCGTCGCTGGCGGGGACCCAGCTCGGCGTTCCCTTGCTCAGCAGCCCTCGCAGACCTGGGCAGAGGCGTCTGCAGGGGACGCGGCCCCTCCCCCGTCTGCCCCGGGCTGGTCTGTTTTGATCCCCAGAGGCCCGGTGGCCAGAATACCCGCTGGGGAAGGCTGCTGGAGAGGGTTCCGGCGTCTTCCACGCACACCAGGTGCCTCTGAGGTCCCGTCCCGAGGATGGGGGAGGAGGCATCGGCGTGCTCCTGCTGGAGGGGGGCGGTGAGAGGCCTGTGGGTGTGGAAGGGGCCGCTATGATGGCGGGGAGCCCCAAGTTCTTCACCCACCCCCCCCAGAGCCCCCAGTGGGGCCCCGACAGCTGCAGGGCCCTGTGCTTAGCCAGCTGTTGGGATGGAAAATGCCAGCTCCCCCTTCCTCCTAGCCCTGCCACCCCGGGGGCGCTCCTTCTAAACAGTGGGTACTGGGGCCCCTAGCAGGGCAGCAAGACTCTGCCCTCCTGCCCGGGGGAGGAGCTCAGGACGGGTACACACAGCCGCGCCCTCCGCCTGCAGCGATGAGAACACGCGCTCCCACGGCACTCACCCCCTTCTCTGCTTCACCTGCTTTCAGGACCAGGCCCAAGTCCCGCAAGCAGGGCGTGAGCCCCGCGGACATGTACCGGTGGAAGCTCTCGTCCCACGAGCCCTGCAGCTCCACCTGCACCACAGGTACCCGAGACGGCCGGGGCGCCCGCGGGCCCACCTCCCCGGCGGGCGAGTGTCTGGGCTTCGGGGCCCGTCCGCTTGCTTGTGGCCCCGAACTGCCCGCGGGGAGCTAGTCTAGCGGTTTCCTGGCCCACAGGATGTGGGGGGACGCGGTGGCACTCTGGGTGTCCTCGTGATGGACCATGTAAGGCCCAGCCGCGTGGGGGTCAGTCAGCACCCCCAAGGCTCCCTCGTTCATCCTTCCGCGTTTCGTACATTGTTAGGAAAATCCTTCTCTTGGTTAAGACGTAGGAAATCTCAGGCGGTGAGAAGGGGGGAGTAGACCCGTGTGGACTATGAGAGAGGAAACTTCTCAGATTCTAGGACCTCGTCTGGGGAGGAAACAGCTGGGGGGATAGGAGACCCTGGGGTTGCCTGGACAGACAGACACATGGGATCACTAAGTGTCAAGCCAGGGCTTGAACCTATGTCTGTCTGCTCACTGGGCCGGCCGCTGCTGCACCAAGACGCTGGCTTGCAGCCCAGAGGCTGGGACCCCACCCCCAGCCCTGGTCCCCTCCCCTGTAAGGTCAGACATCAGACCCAGGCGCCGGCCTGCGGGTGCTGCCTTATCTCTACCTGGGACTTGGTGTTTCGGCAAGACTGGGCTTGCTGCCGCTGCTCCTGCCCCTGCACTCCCACCCCAGCTGGCCGGAGCTCTGGGAACCCCCACCCGCTCTGGCCAGTGTGGCGAAAGAAGCAAGTGGCTGACTGGGCCCTGGGCAGCCGGGGGCCTGGGGTAACCGGCATCTCAGGAGATGGGGCTGAAGAAGGAGCTGGGGAGACAGCTCTGCGGGGTGCGGAGGGGACCACGGCTCTCTGTCTCAGGCAGGAAGCCGGGCCCATTCCTGCCACACCGTCCTTCCTCCCCTGAGCAGGGCAGGCGACGGGCTGAGATTGCCCCCTGATATTCTCGAGGGTTCGAGGAGGGCTTTGTGGGGGTGTGGTGAGCACTTGGGATGAACTATTTGGTCGTCCACACCCCACGCTCTTAATTGCTGAGTCTCTCCTCTCTACCTGTAAGATGGGACGTCCACCTAGCCAAACGTGGCTATAGGGGTAGATGGGAAGAAAAACAAGCAATCAGGGTCAAAGCTTGACAGCTGGGCGCCGTCAGCAGGGCTGCTGCTGCGTGCCACCGATGGGGCCAGGAGCAGCCACAGCGCTGGTCCGGGAGTGAAGTCGGGGCTGAGTGCTGGGGGGAGCGGCGTGTTGGGGGAGCCTGCTTTGAGAGCCTGCCCTCGAAGGGCAGGCTCCCGTTCTGAATCGGGAGCCCGACGTCATCCCTCGGGCCCCACGCGTGCCGAGGTGGCCCCAGCACATTGGCGGGGAGTGTCTTTTGTCCCCCTTGCACATGTCCCCTGCCCGGGAGGTGACAAGGCTTGAGATCCCTCCGGGATGAAGCCACCCCGGGGGTGAGCGGCTGAGCCTGGCCCTGGGCAGAAGGCAGGCCCCAGGGAGGTCATCCAGGGTGACTCGATGCCCGCAGAGTGCCGGGCAGGGGGTGGGCTGGCCCACCCTGGGTGGCCCAAGGTGCACAGTAGGATGCAAGAAGAAAGGAAGTGAGGAAGACAGGTTCTGGCTCTGCTGAAAGGACGCACTCTCCTTCAGAAGAGCCCCTCTGGGACTGGAGTGAGCGGCCCCGACCGAGTGAGCTCCCCGTCGCCACAGAGACACCAGATAGGGTGGGCAGCACCCCAGAGAAGTGGTGAGCTGAGTCCCCGCAGAGTGGCTCACCTCTGCACACCCTGTGGCGGGCTCCTCTCGAAATCCCACTTGCCGGGGCGCCGACCCCAGGCCAGCTCTGGGCGATGGGGGAGAGGGTGGTGGTTTACAAACCCTCTGTGGCCTGCGGGGCCTGTGCAAGCTTCCACCTCATCACTGGCGATCAGCAGGTCTCCTACGTCCTGAGCCCCGGTCATAGCAGCAAGCGTTCCTTCTTTTCCTTAAAGATGCTCTTGAGAGCGGGAGAAAGGCAGGTGGATCAGTTTGGACCCTTCACTTGAGTCACAAGGGATGACTCCCGAGGGTTCTCGGCAACCCCCTGGCCCAGGGCGGGGGGAGTGGACCCGACGGGCTCTGAGATCCCCGGCCTGCGGGCAGAACAGGCCCATTCAGTCCGGCGTCGGGGCCTTCTGCTCCTTTCCTTTAGAGGAAGGGCTTGGTAAGAAGGTTTGAGAAGCCCCACATTCAGGACTGACGCCGTGAGGTGGTGTCCAGAAGACCGGAGCTGTGCCTCCCGTCCCGCGTGGGGGATCCCTGGGAGGGGGTGAGTGGCAAGTGGAGGCCTGGAGAGTCTGACCGCCCTCACATCACCCCCAGCCGGGGACGGCGCTGGGACCAGGAGTCCCGTCCCTCCTGACCAGGACCTGCTGGGTTTCCCCTGGATGACGAGGAGAGAACAACAGACACTTGTTGAGGGTCTGCGAGTCCCCTGACTTGGACCTCCCTGGGCCCCAGAACTGGTGTCTCTGGAACATTCTGAGCAGGCCTGGCCAGGAAGCCAGCTCCCCGCTCAGCGACGGCTGAAGACGACACAGCCCGGCGCTGGCAGAGAGGAAGCCGTGATTGCAACCTGGCTCGTCCCTCACGGAAAAAAGAAAAAATCCCCGTGTGGGCTGCCTCCCAGGCTGTTTTCATTCCATCCAAGGCTGGGGCTTGGAGAGGCAGGAGCTGCCGGCTCTCAGACACGCGCCCCTGGGCAGGGAGCACGAGTCGGCGGGGGCCCTTGGTTTACGGGGCAGGGCAACCCCCAAGGGGAGGACGCTGCTCTCTCCAGCATCCAGCAAGGCTGGGTCCCTGCCCCTTGGCACACATACACCAGTGATAATGACAACCATGGCCCCTGACCCCACCCGTGTTCACACTCGCCCTGAGTCACCCTGGCTCCTTGGCAGGGAGGGAACCACGCACTGTGGAGTGAGTTTGGCCCCTGCGTCAGCCTGGTGCCTGGCATGGGAGTGCAGGGCAGGAAGACCAGAGAAGCAGAAGGTGGAGGTGGTGGTCAAGGAAGGAATAATTTTGGTTGAGGGCTGGCCCTTTACATACGGTTCCCCCATGGGATTTATAGAGTGAAGTGAAGTGAAATGAAAGTTGTTTAGTCATGTCTGACTCTTTGTGACCCCATGGACTTAGTCCATGGAATTCACCAGGCCAGGACACTGGAGTAGGTAGCCTTTCCCTTCTCCAGGGGATCTTCCCAACCTAGGGTTCGAACCCAGGTCTCCCACATTGCAGGCAGATTCTTTACCCACTGAGGCACAAGGGAAGCCCAAGAATACTGGAGCGGTTAGCCTAGCCCTTCTCTAGTGGATCTTCCTGATGCAGGAATTGAACTGGGGTCTCCTTCATTGTAGGTTGATTCTTTACCAACTGAGCTATCAGGGAAGACCTAGATTTATAGAGTAGCAGGTATTTAATCACAAAAATCATTAAAGAAAGTTTGAGAGGGAGCTGGATAAGGACTAGGGCATGCCATGGGAGGGCGGGAGGATCTGAAGGTCTAAGTCATATCTGAGGAGTCTGTGAAGGGCTGGAATGGTTAGATTATCCATCCATCCATGCACCGTCCATAAATACTTCCCCACCTATCCACCAACCTCCCCATTCATCCATTCACTCATCTATCCGTCCATCCACCATCCATCCTTGCACCACTAACCTACCCATCCATCTGTCCATCCACCACCAACCTACCCATCCACTCATCCATCCATCCATCTACCCACCCATCATAGTTATTGAATGAATGAATGAGTGACACCTGGCTGGGTTTGCCTCTGCGCCTCTGTAAGGGCCATTCTGAGTTTACTAAAAGCGCAGGGTTTGTGACTTCTTGGTCTTCCCTGGGGGGCAGAAGGTAAAGAATCTGCCTGCAATACCAAGGACCCGTGTTCGATCCTTGGATCAGGAAGATCCCCTGGAGAAGGGAATGGTTACCCACTCCCAAGTAGCCTTGCCTGGAGAATCCCATGGGCAGAGGAGCCTGGTGGGCTACAGTCCTCGGGGGCGCAGAGTTGGACATGCCTGAAGCAGCCAACACGTCACCTGCTCGTTTCAGCTCAGGATCTATGACGCAGCACTGGGTGGGCAGGGAGGCTGTGCAGAGAAGCGCTCAGGCCCCCGGCCCAGGCGGGGAGGGATGCACAGGCCCGGCCTCGCTGGGATCCACCCCCAGTCCGGTCAGCGGGACTGAAACCAGGAAGCCCCGAGAGGCCGGGTGCCCCGCCCACAGCCTCGGGGCCCACCTGCCGGCCTCCAGGTGCTCACGGGGGGCTCACAGCGCCTTCCCTTGTCCTGAACCCAGGGGTCATGTCGACCTACGCCATGTGTGTCCGCTATGACGGCATCGAGGTGGACGACAGCTACTGCGACGCCCTGACGCGGCCCGAGCCTGTCCAGGAGTTCTGTGCAGGCAGGGAGTGCCAGCCCAGGTACCTGCCCCCCAGGCCCCGGACAGGACACGTGCTGGCGGCGGGTGCGCTGGGGATCTGCCATGCCGCGTCCAGGGGGATGCTCCGTCCTGGGTCTCTGGTCCGTCCTGGGCTCTCTGGTCCGTCCTGGGGTCCCTGGTCCATCCTGGGGTCTCTGGCCCATCCTGGGGTCTCTGACCCACCCTGGGGTCTCTAGCCCGTCCTGGGGTCTCTGCGCCCTATGTGTCTGCTCCTTTCCGAGAAGCTGGCTGTGCAGTCATGGGGGTGCCTTCTTCCCTTCAGTGGGGCTGGGGGCTCCAGGACACTGAGGCAGGACCCCAAGTTGGCATCAGCAGGGGGGCGGTAGCAGGGCCTGACTGGAGGGCTCTGGCTGGAGGGAGCCCGTGGGGGCGCAGCTGGGAACGGGGTGGAGTCGCTGAAGGCCGCGCCCTCCCGAGGCAGGTGGGAGACCAGCAGCTGGAGCGAGTGCTCGCGCACCTGCGGCGAGGGCTACCAGTCACGCATCGTGCGCTGCTGGAAGATGCTGTCGCCCGGCTTCGACAGCTCCGTGTACAGCGACCTGTGCGAGGCGGCGGAGGCCGTGCGACCCGAGGAGCGCAAGACCTGCCGGAACCCGGCCTGCGGGCCGCAGTGGGAGATGTCCGAGTGGTCTGAGGTGTGTGCATGGGCCGGGAGCGGGTGGGGGCCTGCGGGCCACAGTGGGAGATGTCCGCGTGGTCCGAGGTGGGGGCCGGGTTGGTGGGGGGGTGCGGGAGGGGGCCGAGCGGGCCGGGTGGGAGCCGTGGGCCGGGCGGGGGCTGTGGGCTGGGTGGGGGCCGAGTGGGCCAGGTGGGAGCCCGGCCGGGGTCTGCATGCAGCTAGGGCTGCCGCGAGCCCACCCTTCCGCCGTCTCCCTGCAGTGCACGGCCAAGTGTGGGGAGCGCAGCGTGGTGACCCGGGACATCCGCTGCTCAGAGGACGAGAAGCTGTGTGACCCCAGCACCAGGCCTGTGGGGGAGAAGGACTGCACTGGGCCCCCCTGCGACCGCCAGTGGACCGTCTCCGACTGGGGGCCGGTGAGGGCAGCCCGGCCAGGTGCTCAGAGGGCTGACCTGTGTGATCACGGGGATCAGAACCTTGAACCGACACAAGCGGGCCCATTGCGACGCCCCCGTTATAAGCTCCCTGCCTGCCTGGCTCTCTTTTCTCCCACCTGGATGAGACGCTCAGATGCCCACTGGGGTCCCCTCTGGGTGCTGGGTGCACAGGGGACTCTTCTGGGGCCTTAGGTGTGATCTTCTCTGTGTGTTTTTCATCGAGCATGCCATCTTTCTGTAATTAGAACAGAGCATGGTATTTACAACACGGTTACCATGGCAACGCCTCCCCACCCCCTCCCCGCTGCTCTTCTCTCCGTGGAAGGAGGTCCGGGGCCCTGGGAGGGGGCTCTGCCTCTGACGCTGGTGTCTCTCTGCAGTGCAGCGGCAGCTGTGGGCAGGGCCGCATGATCAGACACGTGTACTGCAAGACCAGCGACGGGCGGGTCGTGCCCGAGTCTCAGTGCCAGATGGAGACCAAGCCGCTGGCCATCCACCCCTGCGGGGACAAGAACTGCCCCGCCCACTGGCTGGCCCAGGACTGGGAGCGGGTGAGTGCCCCCCGCCCGGCGGGCATCTAACTGGCCGAGAGCCAGGTGGCCAGAGGGGCAGGTCGGCCAAACGAGGAATTAATTGGAAATTATGATGCCACAATCCACTAAACATTAACTTGAAATAGAAAAAAACAAAAAACAAAAAAGGTAAGAAAACTGCTTAAAACGTCCCAAATCTAAATAGCGTGTGTTCGGTGAGGCGTGCGGGGCCGATCTGTTTCCCACGACCCCATGTTCCCGAGGTAGAAGCCCAGGGTTGGGGGTCCTTGGGCCGTGGGCCTGTACGTTGCTTTGTTCTCATGACCTCTGGCGACCTGTGAAGGTCACCAGCTTGCCGTTTTCAGACACACGGTGCCCAACCACATGGCTTTCAACCGCTTGGTTCAGGCAGATCGCTATCAGCTAATTCATCGCCAGGCAAATGGTCATTAACCATTTTGTTTCACAACAGATGGTTTTTCTGCTAAATTGTTTCTGAGCAAATCTGTTTGGGGCCACGTGGTTATCGACCCGCAAGTTCTCAGCCCGTGTGTCGTTGATCTTAGCTGTTACTCACGTGCTGCTGACCGAGTCATTTTCAAGGGCATGGCTGTGGACCCCGTGTCCTGGTCTTCCTGACCTCTAGCCCCTGACCCCTAACCTGCCTGCCCTTCCACCCCAGTGCAATACGACCTGCGGCAGAGGCGTGAAGAAGAGGCTGGTCCTGTGCATGGAACTGGCCAATGGGAAGCCGCAGACGCGCAGCGGCCCCGAGTGTGGTCTGGCCAAGAAGCCCCCCGAGGAGAGCACTTGCTTCGAGAGGCCCTGCTTCAAGTGGTACACCAGCCCCTGGTCTGAGGTGAGCGCTTCATTGGCCCTCCTAAGGCCAGGTCTGATCTCTGGTCCTGCCAAAAGACCTCCTGTCCCACCCCGAGTGCCCCTCACATCCCCTGGCTCAGCCTCCATCAGGGTTTTCTCTCCCTGGAGGGATTGTCAGTGCTTCCACGTTGGCGACCATGAGGGCCACCTCCTCCAGGAAGTTCTCCCGGATCTCACCTCTGGGATCCCTGCTGCGCTCGGCCAGGGCCCTTTTTTTGGCCCAGGTCACTTCTGGCCTTGCCTTGTAAGCCTTTCAGTCATTCATTTGAAAGCCCGTGTGCCTGACACCCAGGATGGAACAGACAGATCCCAGGTGGGCACTGGGAGTGTGGGGAGCCAGAGTCAAGCCAGGGACAGAGAATCCGAGAGGCACGGGGGCGGGAGGACAGCGCCCCGGGCAGAGGGGAGCCAGCCGGAGTGGCGGCCGCCGCCCTGATACGGGCCTGTGGCTCCTGCCTCGGCCTCTGGTGGGAGGGTGGCCCAGAGCGCGGCCTCTCCACTCTCTACAGCGGGGAGTAGACCCTCACCTTCCAGGCCCTTCCGGTGGGCCGGGCCCAGCGCTTGACAGAGGGGCTCCTTTCTTCCTCCCAACAGCACTGTGGGAGGGGGCTCCCCTTTTTGTCCCCTGTGGGGGAAGAAACCCAGGTACAGAGACAGAACTGACCCAAGTTAGCAGACGTCGGACGCTGCTCCGGGCGGGGGGAGGGACCTGTAGAGTGACGGAGGCCTGAGCCAGCCCCCACCCCCGGGAGCGGAGGGGCGCGGAGCTGCCTGCAGACGGCGGGGACAGCCCAGGTCCACAGACCCCCACGAGAGCGGAGGGGTGCGGGGCTGCCTGTGGGGGGTGGCAGCCCAGGTCCACGGGCCCCCACGGAAACGGAGGGGTGCGGGGCTGCCTGCAGACGGAGGGGACAGCCCAGGTCCACCTTGCTCCCCAGGTCTCTGGCCGAGCGAAGGGACCCATCTAACCGCTGCTTCTCCCTTCTGGCCCCTTTCCTGCGGGGAGATGCCTCAGGACTAGACCCCCTTCGAGCCCCTCTTACAGTCCAGGGGCACGTCCAGGTGGAGGTTTTTACTGGTTCCCACGCATCCCCCCCGTCTCCTGGGCCGCATCACCAGCCCCCACCCCAAGGCCCCCCTCCACCTGGGGATGCACAGCTCCCGGGGGCGGACCAACGGGAAGGCCCAGACAGGTCTTTGCCCAGGAGCCTGGGGGCACGGGGGAGGGCACCCATCACCCTGATGATGGTGGGTGGCGAGGGGTGACCAGACCGTGGGCAGGAGGACCTCTGTGTCCTTGTCCCTGGTTGGGGTGGGGTCTTTCTCCCCCTGTGGCCGCCTCTGCCTGGGAGGGGGGCTTAGTAAGAATGCGTCCTCCAAGCTGTCCACCCAGGGTGGAGGAGTGGGTGCCAGGAAAGGCCAGATGTGCGTTCTCTCTGGGGGGCGGGAGACGGCTCGGGGCCCCTTGGGGCATCCCCCCAAAGGCTGATTGTTGTCTGGCTCAGTCCTCCAGGCTGTGCTAGTTCCCTCAAGCTGGGTGTGGGCATCGGGCTGGAAGCCTTCCCAGTGCCTCTGCGAACAGAACTGGTGGGGGGTGGGGAGGGTGGTCAGGACCCGAACCACAACCCCCAACCTCCGCAGACTGAGGTCCCAGCTGAGCCTGGGTGAGATGGGGTCACCCACAGCGGGGGGAGCCAGAGGGAGCCACCGCCTCTAGGATCTCGGCAGGAGGACAGCGGGGTAACTGGGGTCAGCAGATGGCCCTGGCATTCTGGGCGGCTTGGCGGGGTTTTCCGAGGGGAACATCTGGATGGGGAGCTGCGGGTGGGGGTGCTGGCTCTGGAAGATGTAGTTAATTGGCCCCCAGCTCTTAACTGGAGTGGGAAGCCAGCCTCCCCCTGGGCTGTGGCCCCTGTGTCCCGAGCCTCCCGCAGCACAGGACGCTGGAGAGCTGGAACCAAAGGACCTTCCTGGGGGCAGAGATGGGGGTCCACGCCCTCACTGGGAAGCTGAGTACGGAGGGGGTGGGAGTGGGGGTGGGGGCGGGGCAGCAGCATCTCCTGGTTGCTGGCCTGTCCTTCCTTCGCTCACCACCCCGAGCCCCCGAGCGTCCACGGAGACTCAGCAACCTGGCGAGAGGAGGGGAGCTCCACCGCTCCTCTGGCGGCCCCCCGCCCCGCCGGAGGGGCCTCGGTCACGCTGTCTCTCCCGGCAGTGCACCAAGACCTGCGGGGCGGGCGTGCGGATGCGCGACGTGAAGTGCTACCAGGGGACCGACATCGTCCGGGGCTGCGACCCGCTGGTGAAGCCTGTTGGCAGACAAGCCTGCGACCTGCAGGCTTGCCCCACGGAGCCCCCAGGTGAGGACGCAGAGGCCGAGGCCACGCCGGGGCCTGAGGGATGAGCAGGCCCCTGGGGTGAGGTCAGGGCCTCCTCCAAATCCTGGTCCCTGGGTATCTGCCTTCCCTGTGAGCGCTTCACATCACCTGTGGGGTCCTGATGTCCCTGGCGAGGGGTACGAGGGAGGGAGAGCTCCAGGAGGGGAGATGGACGGGGCGGGGCGGGCGTCCTGCCACGTCGCCCCCCGCCCCGCCCCACCGCCCCCTGACACGCTGCGGTCCCTTCCCCAGATGACAGCTGCCAGGACCAGCCGGGCACCAACTGCGCCCTGGCCATCAAGGTGAACCTCTGCGGCCACTGGTACTACAGCAAGGCCTGCTGCCGCTCCTGCCGGCCGCCGCACTCCTAGCCCGGCCGCCGCCCCTCAGAGACCAAGCACCCCGTCCCTGGGGCCGCAGCAGCCCCTCCACGGACACCCTTCCTGCGGGGCGCCCAGCTGTGAAGACGTGACACTGAGCCCCTGCTCTCCCTGGGCAGGAGAGCCCCCCACCCCCGGCGCGCCCGTCGGCACCCCCCACCCCGGGGCAGAGCTGCGAGGATGGCTCCCCGCCCCCCCAGGGGCCCGGGAGCACGCCATCTCCCTGCGGGGCCGCAGGCCCAGGAGACAGGCAGGGGCCGCGGGGGCGCCCAGCGCCTCGGGTGACTCCCTGCGGGGCACTCGTAATCTCACAACTTAGCATCGCTCGCCTCCCTGATCGGAAGCTCTTGGCACGGATGGACCCACCGCACTTTACGCCCGGGAGGGGCGTCTTTTTCACGGCCCGAGGCCGTGCTGTCATCGGGCAGTAATCTCTGTATGTTAATAAAGTGGTTGTATTTATGGTGGCATTGTGGGCTGTCCGGGGCTCTGCCAGGAGGGGTGGGGTGTCTTTCCCGCTCACCGCCCCAGATGGTCTGACGCAGCCTTGGGTGCAGGACTGGGTCTGGGACCCGGTCTGGTTCTGAGGCTGAGTCTGGGTCTGGGGCCGGGTCTGGTTCTGAGGCTGGGTCTGGGACCAGGTCTGAGGCCGGGTCTGGTTCTGAGGCTGAGTCTGGGGCTGGGACCGGGTCCGGGGCTGGGTCTGGGGCTGGGTCTGGTTCTGAGGCTGAGTCTGGGACCGGGTCCGGGGCTGGGTCTGGGACCAGATCTGGGTCGGGCTGGGGCTGGGGGGACTAGGACTGGGCTGCAGTGTTTCCCTGAGGAAATGCCAGTCGGGGGGAAGTGGACAGAAGAGGACAAAAGCGAGGGCGCCTGCGGGGAGGGGCTCAGGGGGGTTGGACTCAGGTGCTGGAGTTAGAACTGGGCTGTGGGGCCCGCGGGCCCGAGGGGGGAAGGCCCGCACCCTGGGGGGAAGTTCCCACCGCCGCCTGTGCTGGGAAGAACAGAAGGTGTGAGGTGGGCGGGTGGGGGGGAGGCACAGCGTGGGCCCACGTGGGGAGCTCAGGACACAGCCCTCGTTACTGCTTCTGGGCCTCTTAGAAGAGCCACTTCATCTGGACTGGCGGGCACCGGGACACTGGTGGGCTTCCCAGAGGAGGTGATGTTTCGGCTGGTCCAGCCGCAGGAGTGACTCTAAAGCCTCCGGGGAGAGGGGTGGGTGTTTATGATGCTGAAAGCACCTTGGTTTGGCTGCAGCGGAGGAGGGAGGGTCTGGCTATCCGCTGACTGAGGGACAGCGAGCCGGCCCCGGTCGCGGATGCCGCGGGGAGGGTCTCCATCGGGGACAGGAAGCAGCGAGGTGAGAGGCTGCCTGGCTGCTTGGCTGGGATGCAGGGCCTTCTGTCCCCAAAGTGGGACCAAAGCAGGGTGGGCCGCAGTGTTTAGGATGGCGTCACAGTTGGGCAAGTGGCCGTGAAGGTGGAGGCCTGTGGGGTAGGCTTCCTCAGGGTCAGCGACTCGGTTCCAGTGGAGGTGGGATCACGGCAATCCAGGGGTCCAGGGCTCCCTGACATACCTCACCATCACGACCAGTCACTCCCCACCTCCCCCTCCTCCCCACTCCCCCGTCCTCCTCCCCTGATCACTCCCCACCCCCCAGCAACTATTGTGCGCATCCCTCATCCCGCATCCCGCATCCCTCATCCCGCATCCCTCATCCCGCATCCCACATCCCGCATCCCTCATCCCTCATCCCTCATCCCGCATCCCTCATCCCGCATCCCTCATCCCGCATTCCGCATCCCGCATTCCGCATCCCTCATCCCGCATTCCGCATCTCGCATTCCGCATCCCTCATCCCGCATCCCTCATCCCGCATCCCTCATCCCTCATCCCTCATCCCGCATCCCTCATCCCGCATCCCACATCCCGCATCCCTCATCCCGCATCCCTCATCCCGCATCCCTCATCCCTCATCCCTCATCCCTCATCCCGCATCCCTCATCCCTCATCCCGCATCCCTCATCCCTCATCCCTCATCCCGCATCCCTCATCCCGCATCCCACATCCCGCATCCCTCATCCCGCATCCCTCATCCCTCATCCCTCATCCCTCATCCCGCATCCCACATCCCGCATCCCTCATCCCGCATCCCTCATCCCGCATCCCTCATCCCTCATCCCTCATCCCTCATCCCGCATCCCTCATCCCTCATCCCGCATTCCGCATCCCTCATCCCGCATCCCTCATCCCGCATTCCGCATCCCTCATCCCGCCTTCCGCATCCCTCATCCCGCATCCCTCATCCCTCATCCCTCATCTCGCATCCCTCATCCCACATCCCGCATTCCGCATCCCTCATCCCGCATTCCGCATCCCTCATTCCGCATCCCTCATCTCGCATCCCTCATCCCGCATCCCGCATTCCGCATCCCTCATCCCGCATCCCGCATCCCACATCCCTCATCCCGCATCCCTCATCCCGCATCCCGCATCCCTCATCCCTCATCCCGCATCCCTCATTCCGCATCCCTCATCTCGCATCCCTCATCCCGCATTCCGCATCCCTCATCCCGCATCCCTCATCCCGCATCCCGCATCCCTCATCCCGCATCCCTCATCCCGCATCCCGCATCCCTCATCCCTCATCCCGCATCCCGCATCCCACGGGCAGGTTCTGTGCCCAGAGCATCACCAGCACCTCCTCTCATCCTCCTCAGAGCCCCGTGAATCCCGTGTCACCACCGCCCACTGTGTGGATGGTAAGAAGGAGGCCCACAGGGGTCAGCCACTCGCCCCAGGTGCCACAGCTCGCCTCCCCCAACCCACGCTCCAGGAGCCCGGGGGTTTCAGGCCAGTGGCTTCCAATCTTTTAAGATGAATACAGACACCCCAGGAAAGTCAAAACCCAACACGGCTGCGACCAGGGCCAGTCCCTCTGAGCCTTGACCCCTGGGGCTGGATGGGAAGGAAGGGCCCACTCTGTCTGGGGTTGGGCTGGACGCAGCCCCTGCCAGGAAGCTCAGGAGAGGAATCCCGGGCAGACCAAAGACAGCGGGCGAGGTGTCGGAGAGTTTTATTGGCTCACGATTCTGTCGGGGAGCAGGCAGCTCCCCCAGTCTCCTCAGCAGAGCTGAGGGAGAGCTTGGATGGGTGTGTGCGTGTTGATGATGTCAGATGGATCTAGGAATCTATACAGAGGCCAGAGACCAGACAAGGAAACAGGAGACCGAACAGAAGGGCCACGAGAAGTGCCACCTCCGGGCCCTCCCCCCCCACCTCCCTCCCCCACCCCCACCCCAGCCAATACATCAGAAAGAAACTCGTGGGGTCTGACAAGGGAACGGGAAGCTTGGGCATGAATCCATCAGCGAGTCCAAACGGAGGCAGGAGGCGAAGGGGAGACGAGGGAAAAAAAAATCTAGAATGCCCGAAATAGGACGTCTTCCTAACTCTGCTCACGTCCGGAGTCGCAGCTCAGCAGCGCTTCCGAGAGAGCGCGGGAGCTGTGGTGCCCACGCCGGGGGGAAGCCGCTGGCCCTGGAGCTCGTCTTCCGGGAAGGCCGCGTGGCTGGGGAGCTCGGGCTGTCTTCTTGGGCAGATGGGGGCTGCCCTACGGGGGTGCTCCATGTTGGGACCCAGAGGCAGAGGGGGAGAAAGAGAGAGAGATAGGGCCCAGGAGAGGGCGGGGGCTCCGGGGGCCAGGCTGCAGAGAGAGGAGACAGGGCCTCTGCGCGGGGGGCTGTGTTCCCCACGGCAGGCGCCCCTGGGTTTGGGGCAGGCGCCCCTGGTCACGGCAGGCATCCCTGGGTTTGGGGCAGCTCTCTGGCTGGGTGGAGGGAGGAGCCGCTGGGCCTGAGGGGGCCTGGTGGGGGCTGAGCTCAGCTGTCCTCACCCGGGGGGCCAGGGGGCCGGGGGGCCGGGGGCCAGCGCAGGGAAGGGCAGCCTGAGGCCTTGCTCCCAGGTCCTCCTGAGACCCGCCAGGTGGGAGGGTGTCTCAGGTCCCATGGGGCATCGATGGGTCTTCCCGCCTCTGGTGCGTGACTCTGTCCGCCCGGCCACGTCAGGGCTGAGGAGTGGGCTGCGTGTTTTACTCCTGAAGTGGGAGCGTTGGCACACGGCCTCTTCCCCACTCCACTTTCACCAAAAAGCCAGTTGGGGCTGCACCTCCCGAGAAACCCCCCTTTTCTCTGGGCATCGGCAGGGAGGCGGGCTCAAGCAGGGTCTCAGCTGCACTGGAAGCCGGGGTGTGTGGGGACGGTGGGGGCGCCTCATTCAGGGGACAGGAGACCTGGCCCCCAAGGCTTGAGCTGCAGGGCCCCAGCCTGGCGGCTGCGTCATCCTTAAACAAGTAGGTAACCGAGACCCAGGGAGTCCCCGTCCCCTGGCCCCTTCCTGACGGCAGCCCTGGCATCCGCAGCCCGGCGTCCGTGCCCTGGAGCCCCGCCTCACTGTGCAGCCCGGGCGCCTGGAGGCCCCACCTGCGCCCGCATCACGCCTGCCTCCCTGCAGACCCAGGCCCCAGCGGCCGCTGCCCGGGGCAGCCCCATCGGCCTTCACTGGGTCTGACCCCTGCAGGGAGCCCTGGAGCGCCCGCGACGATGGGCACATGAGGAACACCGTGTTCGGGGCCCCGGGGCCAGGCCGGGACCCCCGTCATGGTCTCAGGCCCTGCCGGGGGCAGGGGGCGCACTCAGACGTCGGTGCTGACGCTGCGGCTGCGGGAGAAGGCCTCCCGCATGGCCGACAGGCGGTTGGGGTTGAGTGCCTCCAGCCCCCCGAAGGCCCCGGGTGGCGGCCCCACGTCCTCCTGGCTGATGCTCCTGTAGGCCACGCGCTCCCCCCCGTTGCTGACGCCCTCGTCCTCTGGCTCCTGCAGGAAGAAGGCGGGCGGCTCGGAGCGGGAGCAGCTGCGGCAGAGGGCGCGGGCCTGCGGGGACCTCTGGCTGAAGGAGGTGGAGGCGGCCGGGTAGAGCGCCGGCCCGTTGCTCAGCACCAGGTTGCGGTTGGAGTGCAGCGGGGGCAGGTGTGCGTGCACGGCGAAGTCCGGCTCCTCTTCGTCCTCCTCCGACTCGTCCTTCTTGCAGCAGTAGTACTGTGGGCAGAGGGCCGCCGTGACCCTGGCCCCCCACCACCCCGGCCCCCCGCGCAGCCTGGGAGGGCGCCGGGACGCCCCCGGCTCAGACGCCCGTGTCCCCACCACCACCATGGAGGGGAGCGCGAGACCCAGGCGCCCCGAACTCCTGGGGTCCCTAAATGAGGCGCTCTCGCATTTCACCCCTTCCCTGCTGGCTCGGCTGCTAAAGAATCCGCCTGCAATGCAGGAGACCTGGGTTGGGAAGATCACCTGGAGAAGGGAAAGGCTACCCCCTCCAGTATTCTGGCCTGGAGAGTTCCAGGGACTGTACAGTCCATGGGGTCGCAAATAGCCGAACACGACTGAGCGACTTTCACTCACTTTCACTCATTTTGCCCCACAGCAACCACGGGGCAGGGGCCGTGACCAGGTCCAGTTCGCAGGTGGGGACACTGAGGCCCAGGGGCAGGGTTCAGGCAGCCTGAGGGCAGCAGAGCTGGAGTCCGGCCCCAGTCTAGCTCGAGGGGGCCGGGCTGCACGGCCTTGCCCTGCACACCCGGCTTCTCCTCTCACGAAGACACGGGGCCCAGGACAGCCGTTAAGAGAGGGCAGGGCAGGGAGGCACAGCCCGAGGGCTCACCACTGCTCCCTGCCTGGCGTCGGCTAAGGCCCTCACCTCGCTGAACCTCAGCAGCCTTGCCTCGCAGGGCGTCTGGGACACTACCACTGAGCCCTCACACGCGGAGGCTGGGCAGGGCTGGTTGCCTTGCACCTTCTTGGAGGCCTCGCCCTGGGCGGGGGCTCCCGCCCTCTGCAGGGTCCCACCCTGGGCTCCCCTCCACCCCCCCACGCCCCCGAGTACCTGGAGCCGGCAGTAGCACAGAACCGCGATGATGCAGAGCAGAATCACAGTCGCCAAGATGCCCCCGGTGATGACCACTGTCCCGGCTGTCATCCGCCCCCTTCTCCATCAACAGCCTGCAACACACGCCACCACCTTCACTGCCAGCTCTTTGCAGAAGAAGCCTGTTCTAGGTTAGGACGCTAAGCAAGTACTCTGAAAGGGAAAACAAACCCCCAGGGCCGGCAGGAGGCAGGGGCTTGGGGTGGGCTGGGAGAGCGCCCCTGCCCCTGCCAGCACTTCCCACGTCTGCAGGAGGGGACGCGAGCAGCACACGGCCTCGCTCCCGGGGTTCCGCGAAGGCTTCGTGAGCCTCTGTGTGGGCGCTCGGCCGAGCACACTTGCTCTTGGGCGGGTAGCTCGGTCACTGGCTGGGGAATGAAGGGCTTCCCTGGTGGCTCAGTAGATGAAGAATCTGCCTGCAATGCAGGAGACCTGGCTTCAATTCCTGGGTTGGGAAGAAACTCTGGAGAAGGACACGGCAACCCACTCCAGTATTCTTGCCTCGAGAATCCCCAAGGACAGAGCAGCCTGGCGGGCTACAGTCTATAGGGTGGCAAAGAGCCGGACCCGACGAAAGCAACCTAACACGCACGTCGTGTAGATTCCCGCTGTGGCCCATTCCAGGGGACCAAGGCTTAACAAGGGGTTTGCTGAGTACACCTTGCCTGAACCTCCCAATCCCTTCCATTCCCCTCACCCCGGGGAACTGCATGGCAGGGGTAACTGAGCCCATTAAAGGAAATCCCAGAGCATATCAGTTTATTTACAGACACTTCCGTGCAGACTCTGACAGGTGAGGGCCTTTAACAAGCCTCCACTCGGCTCCAAAGTGCTTTTCCACAGTTGGCTGTTCAAATCCAGACCCAGCTGAGTTTGGCTCTTTTGACTGTTGTTTCCCCTCATCCCCCTCCCTGCAGGCTGCTTACAGAAGAATCTGGGGCACTGATCTCACAGAATATTCCATGTACGAGAGCTGGCTTGCAGTTCCTCCAGCAGCATTTCACGTGTTCCTCTGCCATGCTTCTGCCCTCTAAATTGGCTTCCCACCACATCACTTTCAGGGCCCCAGGACCACTGTTCCTCTTGTCGTGATGTTAAGATGAGCCCGCGTGTTCAGCTGCTGGTAGCCCAGGCCTCCCCGCCAGCTCTCCCTCATTCTCTCAGCAGCGGCCGGGAATCCCTGCCTGGATCTGTTGTTTCATTAGGCGCTGCAGACAGAGACTGCGCGGACGCTATCACTTATTCTGTGCGTATCAGCTTCGACTCTTCTCTAAAGAATTTTCCCTGTTACGTAGCCGGTCATATTAACAGACTGCAGAGGAAAAGCATAGATGCTCAGCTTGTAAATTTTTCAGTTTTCAGAACAAGTTGGCACCCCATGAGGGCTGCGGTCGTTTTACAGCATCATCTTGTTCTCACTGATTTATACATATTTGATGTGTTTCAATGCACTGCAGCCGTTATTCCTTTTGATGTTTAAGTGATCTCCCTGGGACCATGGGTTTGGCCTCCACGTTGACTTCCGTGTCACTTTGATGGTGGTGGTTTAGTCACTGAGCCTTGTTCGACTCTTTTGCGACCCCGTGGACTGTAGCCCGCCAGGCTCCTCTGTCCATGGAATTCTCTAGGCAAGAATACTGGAGTGGGTTGCCTCTCCCTTCTCCAGGGGTTCTTCCCCACCCAGGAATCAAACCTGGGTCTCCTGCATTGCAGGCAGATTCTCTACCGGCTGAGCCAACCAGGGAAGCCCCAAAGTCAGTTTAATGGGACCCCACTAATCCTTGATGGCATGTTGCTTTTAGGCATAAAATGTCCCAGTTCTTCTTGCTGCAGTCCTGGGATGCTCAGCTCTCTTGCTGGGAAGTGGTTCTAGAGAACACAGTCTGGGCCCTAGAGGAGCTAGCTGCTTCTGGCTTTGCAATGGTTCTGGGCTTTTTCAGTGGCCAGATCTAGGAAAGACTTTTCTTTTAAGGGAGAGAAAAATGAACATGAGTTTACACTGATATTTCCACTTAAAATTAGAAGATGAAAGGGTTTTTCCATGTTAAAATGTGATGTCTATGTGACTTTTACAGTGCAAGTTTTATTTCCTCATAACATACACTTCATCACTTACTTGCTTTTTCCCATTTAAAAGTTTCCTTACCAAACTTTTTACTAACAAGACTACTGAATGGAATTTGATATTTGTTATTCTTTTTGTTTTTGTCCCCTTAGGGATGTGAAGTAAAAAGACTGTTTCGCAGTCACTTGAAATAATTCTTAGGATGCTTCTTTTCCCCCACTACCTCGATATTTAGGTTCATTTATTTCAGTTAGTTTTTAACTGTCTTAAAAAGAAAAACACACTGATTTAGCTTAGCTTTTTTTTTTTAAAGGTGGTTTTAGTATTTTAAAGTTTTTACTGCATTTGTCACAATATTGCTGCTATTTCTTTTGGTTTTTTGGCTGTGAGGCACACGGGGTCTTAGCTCCCTGACCAAGGATGGAACATGAACCCCCTGCATTGGAAAATGAAAGCGCCAGTCGCTCAGTCACCTCCGACTCTTTGGCAACCTCATGGACTGTAGCCTGCCAGGCTCCTCTGTCCACGGGATTCTCCAGGCAAGGACACTGGAGTGGGTTGCCATGCCCTCCTCCAGATGATCTTCCCAACCCAGGGATCAAACCCGGGTCTCCTGCACTGCAGGCGGATTCATCACCATCTGAGCTCCCAGGGAAGCCCCTGACTGCACTGGAAGGTGAGGTTTTAATTAACCACTGGGCCTCCAGGGAGTCACCAGTCCACTTTGTTCACTGCAGAAAACATTTGGCTCCAAAGTCAAAAGCATAAAACCAGGTGCATTCAGAGAGGTCCTGCTTCCTCCCTGCTCTGCCCCGAACTGACAGTTTCACTGAGCTCTGGGTTTGCCCTTCCGTGGCTTCTTTCCAAAAAGGTAAGCAAATACAGATTTCTGTCCCTGTCCTAAGCGAACGTGACATTCTGTCTGCACCCTCTGCACCTTCGCTGGTTACACAGACATCTCTCCCCAGGTGCCCAGGTTCTCCTAGACGAGACAGTGTCCACAGGGACCCCTGTCACAGGCCCCGCCGCATGGAGGGGCCCCGCTCACTCAGCCAGGCCCCGCAGGCCAGGAGCTGCATTACATCCCAGGTTCCTAGGAACACGCAGTGAAGAGTTTTGTGGTGTGCACGTTTCTAAAGTTGCTGATAAGCCTTGCCAAAGACTTGCTGGAATTTGGGCTGATTTTCCTTCTTCCAGGAATGTGTGAGAAGAACTGACAGACGGGGCTTTCGTCGGGAGACTCAGGGGGTCTGGCAGGCGGAGGGTCAGAGGTGGGGGGACCTGAGCCCCGCGCGGCGAGGCTGGAGGCTCAGGGGGTCCCCGCAGGCTGGTCTGCAGGGTCAGGGAGCCTGGCAGGGAGGGGCTGGGCAGGGGTCCCGCGGACCCCAGTCCACAGAGGAGGGCGTGGACGTGTCCGTGGGGTCGGGCCCAGCCAGCGTTGTGTGCCAGAGGCCACGTGGAGAGGGGACCCCAGACTCCGAGCAGACAGTCAGAGGGACAGAAAGGTAGATCCAGACAGGCCCGGAGCAGCGAGACAAGACCCAGATTCACAGACAGCTCCAAACTCAGACAGACAGAAGTGTAGACAGGCAGGTCCAGACAGCTGGGCCCACGGGGCCCGGTCAGGAAGACACAGCACAGGCCACACAGACGAAGCAGCAGCCCCAGGGACCCCTGCATTCCCGGGCACCCTGCCGGGCAGCTCTGACCTCCCTTGGCCCCCAGGGGGGGCTGAGGCCAGCTGGCCCACCAGCCCTGCCAAGGGTGCAGGCCGACCGGGGCCTGATCCAGGGAGCTGGTTGTGCAGAGGCGGCGGCCAGGGGGGGATGCTGGCCAGGGGCCAGGCCTGTTGTCCAGATGCACTGCACGCCCTTCACGGAGGTGAGGCAAAGCGAAGCAGGCGGCTGCCGGCGAAGCGCCGGGCCCCACGTGCCCCCACGCTGCCCTCCGGCGACTCACAGGGACACCACGGCTCATCTCAGCCTGACCCTGGGGTGGCCAGAGAGCGGGCAGTGGACGGGACCCCGGCGGCCCTCCCTGGCCTCCCCCGGGGGCGGTGGGGGGCAGCACAGGCATTGGGACCCCGAATTTGCAGATGAAGAGACTGAGGTTCAGAGTTGGCCAAGGTCAGTCCCGCTGGCTGAGCCAAAGCCCAGCCCCCACGCGAAGCACGCGTGTCGTTCCGTTAACGGGCCCGTCACAGCTGAAGGCCATGTGGGACCCATCGCCTGTCGCAGGGAGCCCAGAGGGTCCCGCAGCCTCGTGCGCACTGCCGCTGCCCCTCTGGACACGCTTGCCAGGGACGGGGTGGGAAGGACTCGCCCCACCCCAGCTGGGCCGGCCCTCTTCTCTCTCCCAGGAAACGGAACCGGGGCCTGGGGACTGGCCAGTCCCCACTCCCTGACGCTCGGTGGGCGCCCAGGCTGCAGCAGGGCAGCCTGGGTGTGGAGCCAGAGGAGCCGGGCCGCGGGAGGACAGGGCGGAGAGGCGGCTGTGGGCCCGGGTACAGGGTCCCAACCCTCCCTGGGGTCCACGGGGTGACTCGCTGATAACACGCCGTCTTGCATGTGTCTCTGCTACTTACATCACGGAAAGCTCACCATGGTCCTGCCTCACAGATAAGGGGACTCGGCGGCCGGGGCAGAGGTTGGGGAGGCAGGACAGGAGGGAAGCCGGACCGCGCCCCGGCAGGCAAGCTGCTCCCTGCGTGGCCCTGTCTCCTGCCAGTTGCAAGGACGGGGCTCCAAATGCCTCCTTTTCTCTGGGCCTCAGTCTCCTCCCCTGCAGAATGGGAGCGCACGGGAGGATTCCGCCAGAAGGCAGGTGTGCTGCGCTGGGACACACCTCACTCTCTGCCTGTAAACCTTCCACCGGGTCCCCGAGGGTGTGACCACGCCGTACCCTCCGGGTCTGAGACACAGATGGCCCCTCGGGCTTCCTGGCTCTGGGTGGGGGGGCCTCCAGCGGCGGGCAGCCTGGCGGCGTGATGGGAGGGTGCCCTCACAGGCCAGGCGCCAGGGCTGTCAGCAGCCACGGCTCTGACACCCCCGCCCCGTCCAGCTGGAGCGCCTCAGCCTCACTCTGCAGACATGGGCATGCCAAGGGGCAGCAACGCCCGAGCTGGGCGCTGGTCCCAGGCCCAGGCCCGGCAGCAGGCACACACAGGCACCCCTGGCAGCTTCGCTTACGCCCCAGCCTTACATCAGCCGCCGACTGTGACGTGGCTTCCTCACCCCCACTCTCCAGCCGCCCTCCGCCCTTACCTGGCCCCACCCCAAGGGCGCGCTTCCCTCTGCCTCTGCAGGCTTTGCCCTGCCATCAGTGCCCAGAACACGCCTTCTCCTCCAGGCAGCCTTCCTGGACTTCTTAAAGCAACTCACAGAACCTTGGAGTGCCAGTTGCTGCAAGGACCACGTCTCACACCTCTGCTTAACGGGGGCGGTAGGAGGAGACTGAGGCCAGCGCAGGGGTAGTGACGGGGTGGGGGGGGGCACACATGACCTCACACAGCAAGTCAGCGGGAGAACGGCAGCCAGAGGCCCAGGCCTTGCTGAGCTGTCGCTTTCCGGCTCTCCTTCCTGTGCCGGGGACTGCCCAGCGGGACGCCGAGGTGAGCAGTCTGCGGGCCCTTGTCCTGCCCGTGAGGGCAGGTGGGGGGCGCCCTGCCGGCTGCTCACGAGAACCTGGGTCACAGGCCGCCCCCTGGGCCTCGGCAGTCTCCTTTGTACTGTGGCTACAGAAGGAGGTAGAGAACCGGCTCCGTCAGCCCTGGACTGCAAGCATCCAGGTGTGCGTCCTTACCCAGCCCGGCCCGTGAGGGGTCCCGATAGCTGAGATGCACGACACAGTTTCAGGACACGAATGTGAAAGCGTGGAGCTGCTGATCCAAGCAATGGATCAGGATGCAAACCCTGCAAACCCTTGACACGCTTGCCTGGGGGCTGAGAGGGAAACCGGGCTGACCCAGCGTCCCCCTGACACTTGCGTCCTGCGAGTGGCTGAGTGCCCCAGAGACCAGCCAACTGCTTTAGGGCTCAGGGGGTGATATTGTGTTGGGGAACCGTGGGGGGCTTCCTGGAGGAGGAGGCTTCTGAGCCGTCCCAGAAGGATGGCCATCTGATGGGCCAGGCTGGGAGAGGAAGGCAAGGGACAGTGAGGGGCCGCGGGTCCAGGGACAGCTTGGGGGAGCCGCCCGCCGGGCCTCCTCCAGCCCCCGCCCCCACCGCAATCTCCGCGCACCGCCCGTCTGCCCGCCCGCCCGCCAAGACGATTTGGCCAGGATTGCGCTGAATTGTTAATCTGCCCCCTGGGACCATAAACGGTTTTAAAGCTTTATAAACGGCTTTGCTTCCCTGTCCCGCCCCTGGCTTTTACAGGGACAAGCTGAGAGGGGGGGTGCCCCCTCTGGGCACCCCCAGCCCCGGAGTCTGTGGAGGGGGGCTGGGCAGGCCTCGGCCCCCTCCCCACAGCCACAGTCTCCGGGGAGCCGCCGCTGTGCACGCTCTGGTTGTCTCCTGTGGGCGTGAGACCGGCGGGCGAGTGGAGGTGGGAGCAGGAAACACCTGGCGGGGGAGCCAGACACTGGCCCACCTGCACCCCGTCCCCCGCCCCGGAGCCCCTCCCCTGGCAGAAGCCCCGCGTGGCCGCCATCTGGACCACGTGGCCCGCCCCGCTTCAGACCCTCGATTCTTCGCTGCTCCTCTAGCTCCATCCCACCCCTCCCTGCCCTGAGGACCAAGGACTGAGCTCCTCAGTCTGTTTGGTAGGCAAACGTCCCCCCTCCCTGCCCCCACCTCCCCGCCCGCCAGGCCCTGCCTTCTGTGCCTCCTGAAGGCTCAGTCTGCGCTTTCAGGAGCCAAGGAGAAGCCCATCCCTGCACCCTCTGCACCGGCGGGGCCTCCGGCTCAACCCGCCCAGCCACTTCTGGGACCAGACCCTGGGCAGCCTGCAGAGGCCCAAGCTTCAGCGGGTCTAAATGGGGCCCTGGAATCCGCCTGCTTCGCTAGCAGCATCGGACCCAGCAGTGGTGATGCTCCTGCTCCTTTCTAGACCGGGAGCCAGGGCTGGGGCGGCGGGCAGAGGGCAGAGCGTGGCCGGGGACCCGGGTCTGCCGCCCCCGCCAGCCTCTCTCCACCCTGGTGTCTGGCCGACGGCTTTCCCTCCACAGCATCTGTCTGGTTCCTGGGAACCCAGGGGCCCCGTCGTCCACGAGCGGGAGCGGCTGGAGTTCCTGTCTAGACCTCCTCCACATTTGGTCCTAATTTCACGCTCCGCGGGCTCCCAGATTCCTGCGTTTGGTAATAAATAGACGGCGAATCGCTCTGCATCGCTGCGGCTGGTCTCGGAGATATTACCCAGAGCCCAACTGGGGTTGGGGGGGGCGGTGGCGGGAGCAGCACGGAGCCCGGAGAGGCTGTGCCCAACCGCACCTGGAGCGGCCCCCCGCCCCCCCAAGCTCCATCTTCAGGCAGCCCAGTCCAGCCCAGCCCACAGAGCACCCGGGCCAGCCGGGCACCGGGATCTAGTGAGCCGGGCCTGTGCTCACCCTGGGTCCCAAGGCCTGAGGATGCCTGCAGCAGCGGGCCTTGGTACCGCCAGGTGGGTTGGGGCTGGGTTACTGGTGTCCAGAAAATGCTGTGGATGCCTCGGCCTGGTCCGCTTTGCAGTCTGCACTTCTCCAGGGACCCCAGAAAGAGAACAGGGGCTGTCTCATTTTGCCAGCCGTTTCTGGGGTTCACGAACATCCAAAAGCTCTCCCAGCAGCCCCTTGGGGGTGAGCAACGCAAGAGCAGGGCCCTGCCTGCGGTCCACGGCTCTGCTGCCCCGCCCAGAGCAGGGCGCCCGGCAGGGACTCGGGGGCACCGACTGTGTATGAAAGACTTGCCAGGGTCCTCGAGCTTCTGAAGGAGGAGCCAGAACTTCCCAGTGGGGCCCCAGCAGAGCTCCAGACTGGGGTTGGGAGGGAGACTGGGGTGCCATGGTGAGCCGCAGCTCCCCACTTCTCCGGGCCTCAGCTCAGCAACGTCAGGCCTCAGGAGGACGTCAGTGATCACCACATCTGCGTGTTGATCTCATTTCACCCCGCAGCTCCCCCAGGGTGCACCGCAGGGCACCCCCCACCCCCACTCCCGGGCCACATGGGAAGCAGGGCTCAGACGCATCTCTCTGCACCATCACCCCACTCGCGCTTCCCAGGGGTCCACTGAGGCTGGAGGAGTGAGTCAACCCACCATGAAAGAGGAAAACCCGATCAGATGGACACCCCATTTCTGTGGCCCTGTCCGCCCTGCTGGGGATACAGCTGGAGCTGAGGGGAGAAGTCCGAGGCTCTGTGGTCTGGGAGGAGAGGCTTTTGGGCGGACCCCAGGGCCTGGTGGCTGGGGAACTGGGGGGAGCAGGGGTTTGCCACACCTGAGTGGGCCGGGCGTCCCGGCTTCCCCACCACTTGGGCACCCCCAGCTGGGTGGCCTTCCTGCCCCCTCTGGCCTGGTCCCCAGGAGGGCGCTGTCCCCAGGGAGCAGCAGGAGGAGCCCCTCCTGGCTTCCATTAAGGAGCTGGGCCAACGCTGCCCGGGGTCTCCCTGGCCGTTTGGGACAGTGGGCGGCGCTGGGTGGGTGCCTGGCCCAGAGGGTCCTCTTGTGAGGCCAGCGTTCAGAACCCACTGCAAAATTAAAGCCTGAGTTGTGGCCACTGCTGTCCAGCCCAGAGCCCCTGCCTCCCGCACTGCCCGGCTCGTCCAGAGGAGCAGGAATTCGGGGTGCACGCGCTGTGGACTGCGGTCAAAGGAAGCCAGAGCCCTGGCTCCCTGGGGGCCGGCCCAGGGGTGTGGAAGGCTGTGAACACATCATCGCCTGCTCACCGTACCGACAGGTGGCTGTGCTCGGCGGGAAGCCTGGCTCAGGGTCACCCCAACGTCTGCTCAGAGGGCCACAGGCCAGCGACCCTGAACTGTGTCTCTGGGCCCCCAGGTGGCGGCGGGAATCGGGTGGGAGCGGGGAGGAGGGCGAGGCCCCCAGCTGCTGGACGTTGAGCTCAGCAGCGCCCAGACCTCACCGGCCTGCCCTTCTCATGGTCTGAGAGAGTCTGCACACTGTGGAGACGCTCCCAGTTCAAGCCCATCTCTCGGCGGGCCCCCCAGCTGTTGAGGTCAGCAACGCAACACAGCAGAGAGTCTGCAAGGGCGTCCCAGGACCTGGCATTCCTGCCCACGCCACTGCCCTGGGGCCCCTGAACCTGAGTCTGGGCAGGCCCCGGCCTCCCTCCAACACCCTGGGCGGCTCCCCAGGGCCTCACAATAGCAGTAAGCACATGGTCCTATCCTGAACACCTCCTATGTGCCAGGCGGGGCACCACGCCTTTGACAAGCATCTTGAATCCCTAGGAGGGTCTGAGCAGGGTCGTCATGGTCCCCTTCGGCCAACAAGGAAACAAAGCCAGACACAGCTCACACGATTAGAGGTGGGGAGCTGGGCGGAGCCTGGGCACGCCGCCCCGGGTCGGCATCTTGTCTGGTCACCCTTGCTCCCAGCCCACCCCTGCTTGCCTATGGGTGGCGGGACGCACGTGTCTCCCGGCCCCCCGCTGAATGGAAGCCCCTTGAATGCAGGGACCTGGGGGGCCTTGGCTCCGTACTCCTCCTGCCACCGGGGGCAGGGCCGCCCAAGGACACAGAGATGGCTCCACGCGGCAGGCGGACTGAACTGTCAGGGGCCGTTTGGCACGGCCTGCCTGAGCGGGCCCTGAAAGTGGGAAAGCGAGGGATGGGGTCTCGGCCCCGCGGCTCCCAGCTCTGGCATGGCTGCCCCCAGCGTGTCCTGGGGAGGTGGAGCGGACGGTACACACGGTGGGTGCTGCAGGCCAGGACAGGGCGTGGAGGGCGGGGGTCCCGGTCAGGAGAAAGGCACTGGGGTGCACCATTCAGGGGCTTTCTGGGAGGGCGGTTTGAGACCCCTGAGGGAAGCCCAGCTCAGCGGCAGGCTTTTCCTCTCCGTTAAAATAACCATGTGCAGAAGCTGGGTTTGCAAAACCCCTTTCTGCTCCTTGGCAACTTTATTCTTTTTACCTTCCTCGTTTAAGACCTGGGCACAGCCCCCGGAACCAGCTTAGAGCTGGGGAGCTGTGCGGGAGGGCATCCGGGCCACGGCTCCTGGGACCGCCAGAGCCCCACTTACTAAGCACGCACGAAAGCTGGGCGCTGGGCGCTGGGCGCTGGGCGCGGCTCTGCCTGCCGCGTTTCGCTTTGCCCTCACAGGAACCCTCAGCACGGGCAAGGAACAGATGCGGGGTGTCCGGGTCTGCCCGGGGCACAAGCAGGACCCGATTCGGCCTTGGCCCAGGGCCGCGGCCCAGCCCTGGGATCCATAAAACCCTACGAGCATTTGGTAAAATCCTCGTGACTCAGCCAGACCCCGGGGGGCAAACAGAAGCTCAGACACTCGGCAGGGACGCGCCTGTCCCCGGTGACCCAGGACTGCGCGCCCGAGGCAGGCTGGGCCCCGCCCCCGCAGCCGCACGGCTGTCCCGGGCACGGCAGGGCGGGCTTTCAGGGCCGGCCACTGCCCAGGCCTGAGGGGGCCACAGTGACATGACCCCCGCGGCCGCCAGATCGCTGAGGCATCCAAGTGAGTCGGCCACCCCCACCTGCACGAGCCTCCCGCCCACACCGCGGCCGGTCCCGGCCACTTGCCTGTCTGCTCCTTTGACACGTCTGTGTCTATTACGTGCTGGCGCCGACCCCAACTTCCGAGACCTCCCCTCTCCGTGAGGGGCCCGTGGAAGCCCAAGAGTCGACAGAGCAGTGCCACTGTGGCTTGGGGAGCCCCCCCCCCCAGGCCTAACCTCAGGGCGCTGTCTGCCTGGGTGAGTCGGGGGCAGGAGTGGCCCCTGAGACAACACCAAGGCCTCAGCGCTCCATCCCGCCCCCTTCCCTCCTGCCTCCTGGACCCTGGGCCAGACTGGCTCCCCAGCCAGTGCCTGCCCCCCTCGAGGGCCCCCCTCAAATTGGAGATTCTCACCCTAGGCCGCACCGGCTTCCCCTGGGGGGCTGTGGGCTGCACGGATTCCCCTGGAAGCTTCTGCTCAGAGGCCCAGGTGGGCTGAGAATGCACATCTAGAAGGTCCTCAGGAGCTGCTGATGCCGCTGGGCCAGGGAGCTCCCTAGGAGGACTGCCGTCGGAAGGATGGAAGCCACTTCCCTGGGGCCAGCCTGGGTGCCCCGCCTCTGCACTGTGGGGGCACCAGCCTGTCCTTGCCCCACGGTCCCTCGGCTTGGGACGCCCCTGGGACCGCCGCCCGCTTCCTTCCAGGCGGCCGATTCCTGCTGACCCTGCCGGCCGATGCGCGGGTCTCCCCGTCTGAGGGAAGCCTGCTCCCTCCTCTGTGCACCCAGCTGTCCTCTGCATACCCCGCGCTTTCGTATGAGCCGCCACCTTCCTGCCAGTCCCCGAGAGGCCCTGGGAGCCCTGCACCGTCAGCCTGCCCTCGATGCACAGGCTCCGGTAATCAGCAGGCGCTCTCTGCGCACCCGTGCATGGAGTCACTGGCCACAGCAGAGCCCCGGCAGCTAAGTGCTGGAGGAGGCGGACGGAGCCTTTGGAGCCTTTGATGCATTTCTGGGAAGAGATTCAAGCTGGCTGTGAAGGGCTCATGCCAGAGGGGCGAGTGGAGGGGGAGACTGAGGCTGCTGAGCCCAGGAGACCCTGACCACATCTGCTTCCGCTCCTGGCCTGCTGTATGGCGTCAGGAAAGCCCCACCGCCCCCAGAGCTCCGGTTTACCGTCTGCGAGAGCAGATGGGGACAGCGCCCGCGCCACTGGCGCTGCGGGGAGACCGCGCAAGTCACATCTTTACGCTGCACCATCATCCTTGGCTTCCCCGGTGGCTCAGCGGGAAAGAATGTGCCTGCAATGCAGGAGACGCAGAGGATGTGGGTTCAATCCCTGGGTCTGGAAGATCCCCTGGAGTGGGGCGTGGCAACCCACTCCAGTATTCTTGCCAGGAAAAATCTCGTGGACAGAGGAGTTTGGTAGCGTAGAGTCCCTGGGGTCACAAAGAGTTGGACACGACCCAAGCGACTGAGCACACACACACACGTTGTCCCTGGAGTCAGAAAAACTGACCCCATTTTACAGATGAGGAAACTGAGGCTCAAGGAGAGACTGGCACTCGCCCAGGGTCAGTGACAGGCAGAACTCGGGGCCAGGCTAGGGGGACAGGAGACTTTTACAGAAACGCCGGCCACCTCTGGCATCGCACAGTGATTGAACAAGCACCCCATCCAGCATAAACAGCCAGCCACTGCGTCCTGACTCCAGGACTGGAGGGGCTGTCCCATGCTCCAGGGAACAGAGGCGCATGGGGCTGAGTGCCGGACGGCTCAGAGCAGAGGTCATGGTCAGCACAGACTTTGGGGGAGGCGGCAGCCCTGGTCTGTCTGGGAGTCAGACAGACCTGGGGGTGAATCCAGGCTCCTCGCCCTGGTGCCAGGGCGACCACGGGCATCATGTCCTCTTCTTTGGAACAAGATGTTCACGCCAGTCTCTGCGAGCATCTGTGGGGTGTGGGCAGTGAGCCAGCCTGTGCCGTGTGGAGGTCACAGCGGGGAACAGGGCTGGGGTGCCAGCCTCTTCGGTCCTCAGGGAGTGGGCCTTCCGGGCAGCCCAGAGCCTGGCCCAGAGATGCAGGGAGCCTTGACAGAGCCCTGCTGACCGCCTCCCCTTTGTGTTTTGAGTACTGTTTTGCTGCATCCCTGGGGCCCTCCCGCCTCACCAGCCCTTCCGGGCCGTGGCCCCTGCCGCTCTCCCCAGCCCGCCTGCTCCCCGGGCCCTGCTCTGCCTCGCAGTAGGCCCACGGCGGCCGCGGGGCCTTTGCACGCTGCCTCTCTGCCTGCGATGCACTGCTCTCACGGGCTGTGGGGCTCCTGGCCTCATTCCACGCAGGTCTCTGCTCAAATGTCTCCTCCTGAGAGACCTGTGACCATCTGTCCAAAATAACCTCCCTCCCTACCATGGCCGCCCCATACCCCGAGAGTCTCATCCTTCCAGCCCTTGCCCCTTCACACATTATATATTCATTTACTGTCTGTCTCTTCTCCCGGGAATCCGAGTCACCGGGGACAGGGCTCTGTCACTCTGCTTCTTGCTGTGTCCCGGTGCCCGGAACAGTGGCTTGTGTTAGCTCAGTTGAGTGACGAGTGAATGAGTGAACCCAGCGGGCAGGCACAGGAGGGCGTTGACAAGGACGGCCACTGGTTCAGTTCTGCTTCTTAAAAGTCCCGCTGTGGCCGTGGGGTGGGTGGCTGGGCATCGAGGCAGGGTAGGAGGGGCCATCTGGAGGCTAGCATCGGCTTCAGGTAACAAGGGCGGTGGAGACAGAGAAGGGGGTGACTGGGAGGCAGGATGGGGAGGAGCCCTGGGGACCCCGAGGCTTCGGGCCTGGGTGGCTGCGTGATGGGGAGCCTCTGTCTCTGAGAGGCGGCATGGGGTGACCCGGGGCTCACCTCCAGGCTCGGCATCACCCCGGGTGAGTCACTCAACGCCTCTGTGTCTCTGTGCTCACTGACAAAGTGGGGGCGATGCTGGGACTCCCCTCATAAGTGGGAGCACTAACCTATGCCCTGAGGAGCGGCACTGGCTAATCAGGGTCCTGGCCAAGACGGAGGAACTGGGCTGAGATTCACCCTACGGCCTGAAACAGCTAAGCATCCAGGACAAAATCTCTGAGACAACGGTTCCCAAGGCACTGACCTCAGCTGACGAAGGACCATCCTCAAGAGATGGGCAAGGAACGAGGAGAGTCCAGACTGAACGGCTCCCCACCTGGTGAGTCTCCGGGCTGCAGGGCGGGGAATCCAGGTGGGGCCTGGTGGTCCCCCTGAGCTGGGGAGAGAGAGCTGAGTCCCGGAAGCTGAGGGATGCTACTGCACACGGCAGAGTCCCAGCAGGAGGAGCTACATAGAGAGAAGTAGGAGTCCCTGACGAGGGTCCCCTTGAAAAGCCAGCTGCACGCCGCTCAGCATGGCTATGTGGGTGACACTCCCTGGGGTCAGAGAGAGAAACTTTTTTTTTTAGGAGAAAGAACCATTTGAAAGGATTCTAGGGAACAATATTGGAAGCTCACACAGGTCCAGGAATAGTTCCTGCTCCTATCAGAGAGGAAACCTTCATAATTCCTGGAGCCTTGGGTAGGAAACTCAGAGGGCTTTGACTAAACATGCTTTCTTCTCACCTCCCAGAGCGTAACAGCTAGGGCCGAAACCAACTATCTTCAAGCAACTACCAAAACCCAGAATAAAGTTCACAAACACGTACAGGGTCCAGCACCCAACAAGGTAAAATTCACAAGGTGAGCATCCAGTAAAAGATTCCCTGGCATGCAAAGGCAAAAACAAATATAATCCACAATGAAGAGAAAAATCAACTAACCCAGAAATGGCACAGATGATAGAATTAGGATACAAGAACATTAAGATAGTTATTGTAACTGTCGCCCACATGTTGAAACACTAGAGAAAAAATTGGACACATTAAGTAGAAACAGGGAAGATGTTAAAAAGAACAAAATCAAATTTCTAGAGATAAAAAAAGGTACAATGTCTAAGATGAAAAATATACTGGATGGGGTTAACACTAATTTACATAGTGCAGAAGCAAAGACAGGTGAGCTTAGAGACAGCGATAGAAACTATCCAGAATGAATACAGAGAGAGAAAAGACAAAATGTAAATAAGCAAACAGAGCCTCAGAGAGATGGGGAAACTTCAAGTGACCTCATATACGTGTAACTGGAAATCCTAAAGGAAGGAGGATGCAGAAAAATGATCAGAAGTAGTCCTGGATGAAAAATTTCCAAAGTGGATGCAAAACTGTGGACCTACAGACCCAAACACTCAGAAACACAAACACAAGAAACAGGAAGAGAACAACACCAAGGAACAAACCACATTCCTTAAAACCAGGATGAAGACAAAGGTGCCTTTAGAGAAGAAGGCACAGGCCGCTTAGAGGGATACAGGTAAGGACGGCCGACTTTGCACCGAGGCGATGAAAGCCAGGAGACAGTGGGCAGCGTCTCCAAAGAAGGCGCCCCAACCTAGAATGCGCTGCCCAGCAGAACAGCTCTGTGACATTAAGGTGAAATAAGGACAATACGAGCACGCGCTCCTCTTCTCGACGAGAAAGCCCTGGAGGGCAGGGCCCTCAGCTCTGCTCCTTGCCAGGGTACACATCTGGACCTTCTGCTGGAGAAGTCTTAGGTTCTCACTGGGTTTGGGTTCCCAGGGACCCTCCCTCAGCAGTGGGCGGGGGAGCTGCGTGGGAAGCTCCCTGCTCTTGGGGACGCTGGGTGGAGAGGGCTTGTCTTGGGGGAGGCCCAGTGGAAGGGGCAGTGGCCCTTCAGGGCTCACTCCACTGGGGACCCCGGCTTCTGGGATCCGGGCCCTGCCACGTGAGCGCAGGGGGAGGGGGTGGAGGCACACTGGCAGGACGACCTCGTGCCCTGCATTCCCCTCACTCATCCCCACAGGAGTGTGAAAGCGCAAAGGATATCTGCATAATGTTTTTAAAAACAACCAACCAAAAACTACATACACTTTAGCTGTTCACAAGGTTACAGGCAGTTGCCATGGCTACCGCTGCGCGGCACGCACTGGGGTGAGGAGGTGGGGCTCCCCTTAACCCGGGGGAGCAGGGCACTCACTGGCACAGTTAATTTTGGCCCAGGAGCCAGGCGCCTGGCTGCGGGGCTGGAGCGGGGAGGGGGGCAGAAAGCAAGCCAGGATGTCCCGTCCCTCCCCCGGGCCCCCGCCCCGGCTGGCACGGACTCCGGTGGCTCAGTAGAACAGCGCCCGTGACGTCACCGCGCTCTCCAGTGTAAGCTGACTTCTCAGGCGGGGAACCCCCCGCACCAGCAGCCTGCGGGCTCGGACGGCAGCACGCCACCCTCCCCGCAGGCGGGCAGTGACGCCTGGGACCCGGGCCACCCAGGAAACCACACTCAGTGAAACGAAGGCCTGGGCGGCTGGGGCACTTGTGAACTCACACCCAGCATGCCCGGCACGCCCGGGGTGGCCCTGAAATTCCCACCCCCGCTGGAGACCACCCAGAGCAGATGGAGGGGCCAGGCCAGCGCCCCCGGCTGAAGCCAGGCCGGGCCACCTGCCCTGGAGCTGCGTGCGTGTGTCTGTGGGGGGGGCACACGTGTATCTGTTTGTATGTGTGTGTGCACACGTGTATCTGTGTGTGTTCATGTGTGCGTGTGTTTCCGTGCTCCTGTGTACATGTGTATGCACATCTGTGTGTGTGTGTGTGTGTGTGTGCGGTGCTAATGGTGATTAAAGAGCAGATGAGCAGAGGCAAAGGTAAACCAAGCCACCGGGCTTTTCAGACACAGGCTGGACCGCCCAGCACTGGGGGCGGGGCTGTCACTACCACTCTGTCTGGACACACCCTCTAAGTTCGGGGGACCTGGCCCCTGCCAAGGAAACCCCCCTGGGCCCCGGCCCTTGCCTCTGACCAGCACAACTCATTTAAGTCAGGTTCAGCGTCTGCCTTGTGACTTCAGGGAGGGTCTGCGTTGGGTGTGGGGAAGTAGGAAGGTGGGCGGCAGAGGGTGAAGGGTGGATGGGTGGCCAGGGGACCCGTGGAGCAGGTGGAAAGAGGCTGCTCTGAGGTGGTGGACTCAGGGACTCCCAGGACCCACGCACCCAAGTCCTGCTGTCTTAGAAAATCAGAACGTCTGAGCCACAGATGCCTAGAAGCGGAATCCCCCCAGTCTCCTCCTCCTAGGTTCAGAAGGGCCTTTGGACGTTACCTGGCTTAATCACCTGCTCCGTGAACAGTAAGGGAACTTTTCTCCTCTTGAAATCACAATTCATCCAATGTGGTCAACCCAAGGGGTCGGATCTCCAATTCTCCCCAGGGGGCAGAGGAGGGCAGTACCACCTCTGACACTCAGCCAATTGCTAAGCTTTCTGCTCCTCCCTGGAGTCACGGCTGGTTCTCTCCAAGTACAAGCCAGGGGGGCCCCTGAAGAAGGCCTCCTCCCGGCCTGTGCACCCCCATCCCGGGACAGAGGCCTCAAAGGGCGGCAGTCAGCCCCTGGCCCCACCCTCACCCCTGGCCCACTCCCTCGCCTCTTCATTCGTCTGATGGTGTATGGAGCTCGACTGCCCACCGGGCCTGCCGGCACCACGGCTGCAAACTCGCCGCAAGCCCTCCTCCCACCCTTGGCCACCGCGGCCGACTCAGCAACCCCTCGTCCGCTTCTGGGGGCCGCTCAGCTGCCCTGGGCAGTCTTCCCTGGCCCAGGAGCCAGCGAAAACCCTGTTCAAAGCGATCTGTTTACATCCATTTTCCCTTAAAAAAAAGTTGGGCTCAGCCATTTTTAAGTGAGTGTAGGCGTGTTGTTGAAAGGGCCCGTCTTGCAGATTAAAGGATTTTTTTTTTTTTCAAAATCAGGAGTCGCTGTCAGTGAAGAGTGGCATTAACCCCCAAGGCTGGGCCAGGAGCCGAGGCCCCACCTAGTGAGGCCGCGAATTCGGGGCCGTCAACCAATACCTTGTCTGATGATGACGCTTCCACCGCTGGAGGGCGGTGGGCACTGCATGGAACAGACTCTGCTGATGGCCAGACCCCTGGGTGCGGGCCGACCTCCTGCCAGCTTGGCTGACTTCCTGTCTCTGGGAGGTTCTGAACCCTTCCTTCCCCGAACAGGTTTGGATTGTTTGGAAGGGAGATCCAGATGGGAAAATAGATGTTGCTTCTGACTTGAGATGTTGGGGGGAGGGGGTGGTCCTCAGTCCAGGGAAAGTCGGCGAAGGCCACTGCTCCCTCATTGTCCCCAGCAGATGAGGCTGACCTGGAGAATGGCACAGAAATATCCAGCCGTCTGACAAAACTCCGTAAGTGCCCCTACTCGGGTGCCAGGTCTGGGCTCTCTGATGAGCCAGACCGACAGCTGCCATCCTTGACGGGCTACTGGGCCGTAGCTGGAAGGAGGCCGGGGGACAAGCCTCAGAGCCGGGTGCTGACCGGCCAAGAGTGTGTCCTGGACCTGACCTCCTCGGGAGGCGGCGTGAGGTCAGGGTCGCTTCCCTGACGGGCAGACCTGTGCCAGCCATCATGGATCTTTCAGGCAGGGAGGCGAGGCGGCAGGAGGACCCCCAGGGACGAGGGTCTCAAATGTTCCAGAATGGAAGCAAGTGCGGCAGGGGAGGTCAGTGAGGAGGTTGGGGGTGGGAGCTGGCAGGGTCTGTCCCCTGCAGGGCCCCTGGACCACACCAGGCATCTGGGAGCTGGCCTCAGTGGGGACGGCTTTCAAGGTGGTGAAGTGGTAAAGAACCTGCCTGCCAGTGCAGGAGACGCAGGATCTGTGATTTCAATCCCTGGGTCAGAAAGATCCCCTGGAGAAGGAAACGGGAATCCCCTCCAGTATTCTTGCCTGGAGAATTCCATGGACAGGGGAGCCTGGCGGGCTGCAGTCCCGGGGTCACAAAGCGTCGGAGACGCCTGAACACACGCACGAGTGCCAATCACACGCACGGAAAACCTGAATTCCAGCACGACAGCCATTCCACGGCCCCCACCCACCAGGCCAGAGGCCCCAGAATCCAGCGGCAGGCTGCATCTGTCACGCGCCTCTGGTGTGCGGGGTCTTAGGTGGGTGATGACGAATCCTCACTGTGAGAGGCGGACGGCCGCCCCTGCCCGTGTGGACCAGGAACCTGGGCACAGAGAAGCTCAGTCACACACCTAAGGTCAGCAGCTGGAGGAGCGCGTGCCGGGTCCTAAGACCTGTGCCTGTTCTGAGCTCCCCACTGCATCTGCAGCCCTGCCGGCCCCCGTCCACCCCCACCCCACGCCCTCCTCCTTGCCGTCACCTTCCGTCAGCCTGACGTCTAAAGGCACCGACGCGGAGGGCAGACAGCAAAAACCCAGACACAGCCCCGCGGTGACAAAGCGATAGTCGCTCAGTCGCATCGGCTCAGTCCCCATGGACATGTAGCCCGCCAGGCTCCTCTGTCCATGGGATTCTCGAGGCAAGAGTACTGGAGTGGGTAGCCATTCCCTTCTCCAGGGGATCTTCCCGACCCAGGGATCGAACCTGGGTCTCCTGCCTTGCAGGCAGATTCTTTACCGTCTGAAACACCAGGGAAGCCAAAGTGAAAGTGATTATTCAAGACACAGTGTCATAAAACAAAATATTTTGGGGGAAGAGAAATCTGTTTAGTAATTAGGGGGAACTCTCCCATGTGGGAAGTTCCACGAAGGTACAATTAAAGTTGACTATGTTTTTCATTTTGTAAACGGGTTTGCACTGAGCCAGGAGCTTTCTGCATAATGAGTGCTTTAACCCAACAAACCCTCAACACAGGTAAACACCAGACGCTCAAAGTGACAAAGGAGTGGTTGCCGTTTTTGTGGTGAAACGGACTCTTTTCACCGTCCTCCTCCAAACCAGGATGGGGTCACTGCATCTTGGGATCGGCCCTCTGAAAGCCAGGCTTGGTTTTGCAGTGCTTCGAGGGGAGACCCCGGCAGGAAAAGACATGCGGTTTCTGACTGTACACGCGGGTGCGTCTCTAAGCCAGCGGCTCTGCTGGGCCCCGGGAGCAGCGGCTGCGCGGGGGGAGGGCCCCCTGCGGAGAAAGGCGGCAAGACTTGCCTTTGAACTGAAAAGTGTTTTAATTTTGTCTGAAGACAGTCCCTGAATGGACAGAGTGTGGGCACATTTGCCAAAGCCAAGTGGAAGAATTTGGAAAACAGGATGTTAACGTGATATTTCCACTTGCAAGGTGAGGCCCGGGACAGTGTTCCGGATGAACTAATGATGCTTCCCGGGCCGCCCCCCACCTCCGCTGGGTCAAACACACCCCAAGGTCCCCACTGCAGCCTCAGGCTTTCCTGCCTCCTCCCACGCTCGGCAAAACAACAGGCGCTAACACTAGGGGTGCGTCGGCAGCAACTGCAAACGCGGCGGCCACAGCTGGGCCGGGGGCGGGGGCTCTGCAGCGGGTCCTTCATTTACTGCAGCCGAATCCCTCAGCACAGGGGGCAGGGTGTGTGTGTGTGTGTGTGCACGCGTGTGCCTCTTCAAGCCAGGCAGAGAGGCCAGAGGATGAGAGAGGGGGCCGTGAATGGGGAAACCAACTTCAATCACAGCACATTCTCGAGTGCTTCGAGCCAGAGAGACCCCCAGGAAGGCGCCCAGGTGGTTCTCACAGGGAGCAGAGAGGTGGGGAAACCCAGAGCATCTTCAGTGGGTCCCCCGTTACCAACCGACGGTGCCCCCACATCCCAGGGATGGCAGAAACGCGCCATCTCTCCAGCGTGCCTGCTCCTCTCCACTCCATGCTCATCTCTCAGGGCTTAGCTCGAACACCACCTCCAGGAAGCCTTCCCTGACTGCCCCAGCCCACAGGGTACCTTCCTCTGAGCCCAGGACAGCTCACACCCAGGTGCGATCCACAGAGAACTGCCCTTGTCCTGTCAGCTCATTCAATTCATGCATGTTCCTCCCCTGGGGCCCTGCCTCCCTCCCTCACCCCAAGCCATTCCCTGTGGGGATTACTGAACACATCTGTACAAACTACACATCACAGGCAAAAACCTGCTAAGAGGCGTCCGGTAACTCGACGAGAGGAAGGGGTGCTGGCGTGGGAAGATGCTCCAGACCAGCCGATAAAAGGACAAGGGAGGCACAACAGCCCCGGTGACGCCCAGCGTGGCTGCAGCGACGCTGGCGGCTACGCTCAGGGCTGGGGGCTGCAGCTGGAACGGCGCCTTTACTTTGTGACAAAGCTGCATGGCTTGATTTTTTTTCTTTTTAACAGCAGGCGTGCATTTATTCTATTTAAAAAACTCTTCAATGTAGACTACAATGAATATATGTTAATTAATAACGTGAGGAGCATAAGGTAGACCGTCACCTACAAGAGCCTTCTGCAGGCACAGCCCTTTTCCTGTTCTGGATTAGAGTATGTTTTCCACAACAGCGTGTCTCAAACTTCGCTGAGCATGAGAGTTCTACAGCAGGTCTGGAGGGAGCCTGAGAACCTGATTTCCCAGCCACCAACCAGCCCCCAGGGATGCTGAAGCTGCAGGTCTGCAGAGGACCACTGCTCCGGGCTGATGCTTGGACGGTTGTTGTTGCTTAGGCACTAGGTCCTCCTAGAGGACGGATCTTCCCGACCCAGGGATCGAACCTGGGTCTCCTGCATCTCCTGCTTGGCAGGCGGACTCTGCACCGGACGGTATGGGCGACTAAATACGGCAAACAGCGGCAATAACAGTCACAGAGAGAATCCAGTTTTCCAGGGACCCAGGCCCGCACACAGGCCAGCTGCCAGACAGAACCGGCCTGCGAGTGTCCCGGGGGCACCTCTGCCATTCCTGCTGCCTGCAGAGGCCCTGCCGCTGGTCAGGTAGGATCAAGACGCAGGTGGCCGTCAGGGAGCCGTGTGGTCCCAGCATGGGGTCTACCCGCTTCTCAGCCGTGAGACCAGCCTGTGGCCAAGCCCGGCCGTGACCCCCAGCGGGAGCCGCCCCGGGGTAGACCTGGCTGGGGAGTGAGGTTCCTGCCAACGCGCAGCCGTGTGTGAACTCGACGTCATTACTGCCGCTTTGTGAATGAAGAACCTGGGGTCCAGAGAGGCCAAGCAGCTTCACTGAGGACACACAGCGTGGACACAAACACAGCTCCAGTCGGCCCCGAAGGCTGCGCTTGTGCCTACTGGGCCGCACTGCCCGCCTGTCCTCAGCGGCGGGGGCAGGTGGCAGGCCGGGCTGCAGCTCCGAGAGCCTGGCTTGGGCTGGGGCCGCTGCCCAGGCCCCTGATCAGCCCCACTCGGGCCTCCGGGCTGGTCCAGCCCTCTCTCACCCCTGCCAGGTGGGAAAGCTGAGCCTGGCACCTGCCTGCCTCTCCCTCTTCCGGCCCAGGCTTCCACTGCTTTCCTTCTGGATGAATGCCGCAGTCTCCTCCCAAGCCTCCCTGCCTCTAGCCTCACCCTCTCTCGGGTCCCCTCCACACTGCACTGCACTCCTGAGAGCCAGACCTGCCTGAGGTCCTCCTAAGGCTCTTCCCACCTGTGGTTCCTAGACACCTTGGAGAAAGCCCACCCACAGAGCTGGGCTCACAAGCCTTGCCTGATCTGATCCCCACCTGCTCCCCACTTCCAGTCCCAGGGCTCTCACCAGGACTGCTTACTTAATCCTCCAAGGCCCCCAGGGAATTAGGGGCCACAGTCCCCACTTCACAACTGGCAAGCAGCCGTGCTGGGCTTGGAACCCACGCCTCGGTCTGAGTTCAGGGTTCTTGCTTACCCTCTGCCCAGGACAAGCTGGCCCGTCCACCCGGGCTTCCTCCTGCAGTTCCTCCATCCCCCCCTCCACCCTCGGACGCCCCCAGGAAGCGGGTGGGGGAGGTTCGCCACCGTGAGCCTCTGCAGGGAGGGGACCTGATTCCAAAAGGAACAAAGAGCTTTGCAAAGACAAATAGGCGCAAGCTGGGCACCCAGGAGCCTCTCTGCTGCACAGTGGAAGGAGAGAAGCTGGCAGACTGAAGATGCTGGGCTTGTCAAATCCCCTCTGGACCAAATCCAAAAGGACTGACCCACCGCAAAGAAAGCCAGCGCCAAGCAGGGCAGCAGAGCCAGGCAGAGAAGCCCAGCCCCGTGACCTCGGCAAGGCCGACCCTGGACTAGGCTCCGGGCACCGGTGACGCGGCCAGGACTCTCAGTTACCCCCCATGTGCTGGGGGTGGAGGCAGGAGCACCCGCTTTTTGCACATGAGGAGGCTGAGTGATTTGCCCAGGGCAGCCTGGAATCCACTCTCTCTGCCATGGGAATTGCCTTTTCACTGATGCACAGATGTGGACCTGCTACTCTGGAGACAGTGGCAGGCTGGGGGCTGCCGTGGAGGACGGCACAAGGGCCGGCTGCCACTCTGCCTTGCCTCCTGCCTCGAGTCAGATGTGATTTACTGAGATGTAATGAATCTCTCCCGCAGCCCCGTCTGGCCCCTTGCCCCTCCCGAGTGCTGTAATCACTCCTCTGGGCTCCCGCTGCCATCACTCCATAGAGCCGGCCCACGTGGCCGGAGCCCAGAGGCTTGTCTGCGGGAATGGGGCTCCGCAGCCTCCCGGCCAGTCGCACTGCCTGGCTTGTCCGGAATCAGTGCCGGGAGTCGGTGACTTTGAACCAGCCCCCAGACACGCAAGACCCCACACTCAAGTGGGGTCCTCACTTGAGAGGGAAGTGGCATTGGTGGGATTAGCCCCAGGCCAGCCCTGAGATTTCAAAACCCCTCTGAACTCCTCTAAGACTGGAATTCCTCCCAACCTTACCTGCTCCATTTGGGGCTGCGATGAACGGACTTACAATGGCCCAGGGGGACGTGACGTGATTCACCCCATCATTTCACAGATGGGAAGGCGAGGTCTGGAGAGAGAGCGACTTGTCCAAGGTCACCCAGAAAGGTGGACCAAACTGGGCAGAGAAGTCCCGGCTCCTCTGGCTGTGGCTGCCTTTCCCCGCCCAGCACCCTCGTTCATGTCTGACCGCCGTGTTGACGTGTCGTGGTGTCTGGGGGCTCAACGCCTTGGAGGCTGGACGGGAGCTCTGGGGAGCTCTCCCCTCCCCAGGCTAGAGAGACAAAGATGGAGAAGCGGCAGCCCTTCTGTGGGCAAGAGCCTGGAGCAGAGCATCCGCTCGCTCCAGAAAGGCCAGCAGGGCTCCCCCCCCCCCTACTCCTGTGCGTCCTGGGAGCTCCGAGGCTGGGAGAGCCTGGAGGTCCTTTTCAGACCCCAAACCCTTCAGGAGACCACTCCCAAGCTTTCCTAGCGAATCCCTGGGATTCAGCCCCTTTGGAAATGCAGTCCATGGGGAGACAAGAACTCAGCATGATCCAGGGCATGAGGATTACTCTCTTTTTCATCTTGTTCTCCAGGTGTCTAGCCAGCCACTACCACATAAAGGAATGAATGAAGAAAATCCCACACTGCCTGAGCTCTGGCTTCAGGAGCAAGACGGATTTTTCCGAAGCTCCTAGCACACAAGCTCTTTAGAAAGCGAGTGGTCAGCACGCCTGGGGTTAAACGAGCTCCCAGCGCAGGAGGTACTCACCCCCACCTGCTTAGACAAGAAGAGCCCCGTCACTAAGACCCAATGCCCCCCAAGGAGGAGGAGGAGGGTGGGAAGATGGGCACGTGCGTTCTCCTGGCAAGCCCGAACTTTGGGGGTTGGAAGTTCTCATTGTTCCTAGAAGGCCCCCAAAAGTCTGGCCTGGCCTGGGTGGAGAGCATCGCTGGTGGAAGGCCAGCAGGGGTCCCTCCTAGTCTCCCAGGCCAGCTTCTTGGGGGCATGAGAGGGGGCTTGCTGGGGCGATGGCCTCCAGGATGCTCCCTGATTTTCCAGATGGGTCCTTGAACTTGACCCTCAAGATCCTAGTCTCAGAGCTGCAGGGGGCTGCCCACTGGCAGGATCCCGCATGCCCACGTGGCCCTTGGCCTTGGGAGTCTGGGACGTGGCGTGAGTTGAAATGGCAGAGCTGGGAGGGTGGACAGGAAACCTCCCCTGGACTTTGAGTGTTTGCAGAGTCTTTCCACCCCCGGCTGGAAAAACCCAAACACCAGACTGGTGCTCCCCTCCCCCACTTCAGCTGAGATGTTGGACAGACAAAGGTAGGTGTGAGGCGGGTAGCAGGTGGTGTGTCTGAGGCCAGCTCTACCCCTTACTAGCTGTGTGACCTTGGGCAAGTGGCTAAACTTCTCTGGGCCTCGGTTTCCTCATCTGTCAAGGAGGGCTAATGCCCCTCTTCTCCTGGGTGTTGAGTGCCTTGAATGGGTGACACCGCAGGTCTGGCCCCAGCAGGGTGTCTCTTGGGAGGCGATCTTGGTAAAGAAAGGGCTCAGCCCCTGGCGGCAGAGAGAATGGGGCCAGGCTTCGCTGGGAAACTTTCCCTTTCCAGCATCCCTCATCCCCCGGCAGGGAGGGAGACTAGGCATCCCTTGGCACGGCGGGTGCCCCCGGCTCTTCCTCAGGCCCTCGCCGCCCACCTCCGGTTCTGTCCACAGCCTCCTCGACAGGCGCGTACTTTGAGGGCATCCAGGGATGGGACGGGTGTCAGCGGCCCCGCAGCTGCCCGGGACAGGAGCCTGGCGCAAGGCAGCCCGGGGCAGGCTGTGGTGGGCGCTTCAGACCAAGTAGGCACTGCGCCTGGGCTTCCCCGCCTGCCTCCTCTGCCCACGCGCCCCGTGACCCGCGCGCCCGCTCGGCCCTTACCTTGAACCATGGGAACGGCGCGGCCCCGGCTGACCGAGGACTTGGGCGCACGTGACGGGGCGGTCCGGCGTCCGTCCCAGGCCAGGCGCAGCTAGTCGCGGCCGCTCATGCCCAGGCCGCGGCTGCGGCGCCTGCTGGGGCCCGGCGGGCGAGGCGAGCGCGCGAGAGGCCCCGGAGGACCGCGGCAGGCGGCTGCGTGCCCAGGCGGCAGCCCCTCGCCAGCGCCGGCTGCGCCGCTGCTCCGGACGCCAGGCTGGCTCCCGGCGAGCGGCACGCGCGCTGCTCCGGCCGCGTCCCGGGCGCGGGGCGCGCGCGCAGGCGGGGAGGGCGCGCGCCCGAGCCGGGCGAGAAGCGCGCCGCCGACCCCGCGCGGCGCCGTCGGGGGCTGCGGGGAGCGGCCTGGGAGCTGTCCCCGGTGCTGACGGCGGGTGCGCTCCGGGCCGGGGTGGGAGCGACCCCACCCTCGCCCCGCGCTTTGTGGGTCTCCCTGGCTCCTCGCCTGCTTTCCGTGCGGTCCCCGTTTCCACCGCGCTGAGATTGGGACCCGGACCGAAGCTGCTTGTTTACCAAGAGTGCAGCCTTGGGGCAAGTCCCTTGCTGGGGTGCCCTCTGGCTCTCATCTTCGGCATGGGACTAGGAGCAGTGCCTGGGACGTCGGTCTGAGGATGAAATTCAACCACGTCCAGGTGCCTGGCGCACAATGAGTGCGTAGGAAATGCTTGCCTTGATCACGATTCCTCCTCCTCCCCCCATTTTCTTGGTTAGCAGGCACAGAGCAAGTGAGAGAAGGGGGCAGTGCTGATCCTGAGCTGGGCTGGCCGGTGTTGGGGGCTTGATAGCTGTCTTTGGACCTCTTAGAGCGTTCCTAGGGGAAGGGAGTGGACTTCTTCCTCAGGACCGCAAAACGCAGACTCAGGACCAACGGTCAGAAGTTAAAGTGAGGCAGCTTTGGGCTGGGTACCAGAGAAAACGCTCTGATGGAGGGTCCTTGACCCGAACGGAGTGTTCTGTGACCTCTGTCCCCACGGACACTCCAGGCTGCGGCCACAGAGACCCTGAACTGAGAAAGTTCTGGAATTTAAAAGGCTTTGAGTTTGAATGTGTAACCACGGAAAACCACGTCAGGCTCTCTGAAAGCGCTGTTTGCATGTTTGCTTGATTGACTTTTGCGTGTGCGCTAAGTTGCTTCAGTCGTGTCCAACTCCCTGTGGCCCATGGACTGTAGCCCACCAGGCTCCTCTGTCCACGGGATTCTACAGGCAAGAACGCTGGAGTGGGTTGCCATTCCCTTCTGCAGGGGATCTTCCCGACCCCGGGATCAAACATGCATCTCTTATGTCTCTTGCATTGGCAGACAGGTTCTTTACCACTAGCACCAGCTGGGGAGCCCTTACCGATCCTCAGAGAGAGAGTGGAAGTTGCTCAGTTGTGTCCAGTTCTTTGCAACCCCATGGATGACACAGTCCGTGGAATTCTCCAGAACACTGGAGTGGGTAGCCATTCCCTTCTCCAGGGGATCTTCTCAACCCAGGAATTGAACCCAGGTCTCCCACATTGCAGGCAGATTCTTTTACCAGCTGAGCCACCAGGGAAGCCCAAGAATACTGGAGTGGGTAGCCTCTCCCTACTCCAGTGGATCTTCCCGACCCAGGAATTGAGCCAGGGTCTCTCCTGCATTGCAGGTGGATTCTTCACAGCTGAGCTACCAGGGAAGCCCCTTATTGACCCTGATGTTCTCTATAAGAAGATATACCCTGGTAGGAAGAACGTGTAACTTCACCCCGTTCTCGAGATGAGAATACCGAAAACAGACAGAGGAGGTAAAGCGACCTCCAGGGAGTCCATTCCCACCTTACAGACGGGCTGAGGACAGAAGGGTAAGCAACTTGCTCAGAGCCACACGAGAGGGCCAAGAGGTGAGTGCTTACAAACCAGACAGGCTCCACTGCAGCCTGCCCCTGCCGCCTCCTCTGGCAAGGGTCCCTGTCTGGTTTTCCAGAGTTATTCAAGCAATTTTGACTCTGGAGAGCTTCCTTATAGCAAACCAGGCAAGTAGCTCGTTCCTCTTAACTAACGAGAAGAGCTGCAGGCTTCCCTGCAAGTATCTCTGTCCCTTCCAAGCAGGGTAATTAAATGTCACCTGCCTCATCTCCCAGGGGCTGGTGGCTGTGCTTAATTCATTAATTGACTGTGAGCCGTGCCTGCCTCCACCAGGCACGTATCTCATGATAAACATCATTACGTGCTGAATATGTTCTAGACACAAAGGCTGAACACTTGTCCTGCATTGCTGCGTTTACTCCTCACCAGCCCAGCTAGATGGAGACTCTTGGTGCCTAAGTTTGCAGCTGAAGATTGAGGTTTTTAAAAGCAGTAGGCTGGAGGTGGGTCAGACCAGTTGTCAAGCATGGGCTCCTAGTAGTCTCCTTCCAGATTTTCCACGTTGTCCCCAAACTAGGAAAAGAGGTGGAAATATGAATAGAAATTCCATATAAGGAGTTAGAGACAGAGAGAGAAAGAGCAGACCGAGAGACAGGGGCAAAGTAGCCGGCCATTCAGGGCCCTAGCAGGCGGCACAGGAATCCTTTAAATCAGCATTTCCAGTCAAAATCCTCGTTTTGACAACTGAGCAACTTTTTCTTTTTTTTCAAGATTTCTTGGATCCTAGCAACTGTGTGCCAGGAATTTTAAAAGGAGCGTCACTGCCAAACCCTCCTTACCAACCAGTTCGCAGGCCCTTCCTCTTCTCCTCAGGCCTGCTTTTCATTCACTCTACGGAGTTTCACAGCCGTGGGTCTGGGCAGCTGCAAATCTCTGAAGCTGATTTAGGCTCTGGAGCTCTTGACCTGATGAAGCACTTGTTTCCTCCCAGGCTGTGCAGAGAGATGGACTCCTGGTGCTTGTGACGCTGCAGTCCAAGCGCATTTTATTAAAACCAGCCTGAATATCGCCCACTGACATGTAAGGCAGACACCTTATCCTCAGTCTATAGATGGTAGCAGAGGGTGAATTAGTTTACCCGTGGTCACGCGACTGACCAGGAGGTGGCTGCACTGAATGGATTTTCTTTGGATAACCATGCCTCGTGGTCACCACCAAACTGGTTCTTTGTGTGGCCAACGCGTGGCTTCATTTTAAGCAAAAACCTCATTTCCAAAAATAAAAATGGGGGGAAATGAGGATTCATTGGTCTGACTTTATAGAAACAATTCACCTTCAGATTTCCTTAAATAGCAATTTCTCCCGTGCATGAAAAAAAAGGATTTGAGCTACACACAGTTCTCTCAGGTTGGCCAAAAGCAGGCCCGGGGGCGGGAGGAGCAGCCCTGCGCCGCCCCGCTGGCGTTGCCTCCACTACAATCTGCTTTTCCGTTGCATGGCAACTTCAGTCTACGGCAGCTACTCTGTCCCCGGCTCCACCGTCTTTCCGCGATGCAGAGCTACATGGATAGAACTCAAATCCAGCAGATGGCCAAGTTGGTCGAAAAAAATCCCAGCACGTTGGATCACGCATGGCAATTCACAGAGGTTCATTTCCCACTAAGAGCAAACGGGGCTCTTGGAAGTTGAGTCCGACACGTAAAGACAGGACCTCTCTGGCCACATGCTTCTTGGATGCAGTGCGGGTAGCCTGCAGGGGAGGGACCACAACTTCACCTGGGGACTCAGCCTTCTCCTCACAGCCACATCGCACATGCAGCCACTTGCAAGTTTGGGTAACTGAATTAAGTTATTGGGAGCCAAGGGTATTTGCCCAGCTGCGATCTCTGGCCTGAATTTGGTCCTGCAGAGGAGCAGAGTGCTCGAGGAGTGAAGTTTCTGCCAGGATGTGAGACTAATGGCCCAAAGCCTTTCCAACTCTTTGTATGTCTTCAGGAGGGGGTGAGTTCGCCGTCTCCAGGAGTGTCCAAGCAGCGGTTGGCCTTCACTTACAACAGGGTCGGACGAGCTGGCTGACCTGGCCCCGGGGACGTTTCCAGCCTTGGAAGTCCATGAGATTTCAGAAAGGGTTGCCGATGGCTGCCCAGAGGGGCTCCCACTTCCCTCAGCATCTGTTTTGGCTGATGGTGGATCTTGGGCACCTAGAAGGGCCCCCTGTTGAGTTTTCCAAGGTTGCGGGCTCTAGGCCAGATGACCGAGGTGCTCATGGAAACCGTCCATACCTTTGGGCAGTTCTGCATTAAACTTTGTTTGCTCATCCAGTTGTTTAGTTCTCTGGTCTGCTCTCCCAGCGGTTCTGCCGGATTGAATGGGCTGGCGGCAGGTCCGCTGATGTCACTATATCAAGGTCACAGGTCAAGTTCATTCAGAGAACAGATAATTAAAAATTTTTTTTTCGAGATAGGCAGTGCCGTGACACTGGGATTATTTTGTGATGTGGGCTAGCAGAGTGTACTCACATCCTAGATCAAGGACTTTGGATTGGATGCCGTTTGGACGTGACCAAGAGAAAAACGAGGCATCGAAGTGTGTGAGAACAAGAGGGCTATGCGACCCGGCGTGCAGGGGGTCGGGAGTGGGCGGGTGTGTGTGTGCGTGCCAGCGTTCCGCACACGTGGTGAGTGGGGCGATCCCAGTTGCCCTGGTTGGAACAGACAGCCTCGTCTGTTTGAAGAGACATGACTGGTGGTTCTTAATTACCGCAATGTTTTAAAACGTTGTGACAGCAAGCTTGATCGTTCGTTCTCTAGGAGTCTCCAAGGCTGCTGAGCGAGGAAGCCTTGGCACTGAGTGAGGTGCCCTGACAAGGGTCCCTCAGGGCTCCTTAAGTGGACCTCAGGACAAGTCCTCCCGAGGGTGGGGGCCGAGGCGGGGCCCCGGAGGCGCCCTGTTTCCTCCATTTCAGACATTTGTTACTTGTTGAGACGCTTTAACAAGAGCTCTTGGGATGCGATCCTGTTTCCCAATCAAACTTTTCTGCAGCAGGAGCAAACCCAAAGGGTGCATCCATCCATCCCTCCATTCACGTGCCCCGGGGAGGGTGGGGCAGAGACAGAGCCAAAGCCCCTGGTATCTGGGAGCTCGGAGCTGGGTGAGGTTTCCGACAAGACCAAGCTCCTCACGTTGGAGGGAGTTGGACCCAGGACTGTGCTACAAACAGCTACCACGTACGGGGTCTTCTTACCACTGAGCCCTCCGGACAGTCCTGAGAGGCGAGAACTCTTGTTTCACGTGACTCGCCCGACAGGAGAGAGCCTGGGCCTTGGGGACGGGGGGTCACCAGGCTGTGCGGTGACCGGGACCCTGCCGGCCCCCAAGTGCACACCGAGCCCCCGTGCTTCTGAGCAGCCCCCTCTAAAAAGGACAGAAGAACAGAGATTCCCCGTTTGGACAACGTGAACCTAGAAACAAGGCCGTCTCCTGTCTCCCGGCAGCCTCTATCAGCGCAGGCTGTCGTGAAGGCCGAATGCTGCTCATGCTAATAGAAGATGCAGCTGGCGGCCCCTCCGTGACTGACGCTTACAGACGTCAGGACATGACATTGACCTTTGCGCGCGGTTGGAGGTCTTTCTCCCTAATAGCAAGGGAGACGTTCCTCCCCCGCCAGGACAGTCTCCGCGGGGCCGTGTGAGCTCCGCCACCCAGACCCTCAGCGGCTGACCTTCTCCGGGGCACAGAGACGGAAAACAGGGACTTGGCCTGCCTGCTCGTCAGGATCCATCACGGCCACCCGCCCCCCACCGCCCAGTGGCAGATCTGAAAGGAGGGCACAGACGAGGGGAGATGTCAGAGGCAAGGGGAACAGCAGGGTTCCACGTGGGGAAGCAGAGCTGACCACGGTGTCGGGGTCTCTGAGTGCAGGGGTGATGGGTGGGCTGTGCCAGCCAGAGGCTGCCTCCTGCCCTGGACTTGCTCCTGCACCCCCAACCCCTGATCTGGGTGGCCTGGGGTACCCTGAAGAGCCTCAGCCACAGTTCTGTGCTGAAGCACACTACTCCCGAGCCAGTGTCTGCACGGAAAAAAATACACATGGTGTTTCGAATTCCACTAAAGAAGCATGATGGCACAGTGGTTAAGAATCCGCCTGCCAATGCCGGAGACGCTGGTCCAGTCCCTGAGCCGGAGACGGGTGTCCAGTCCCTGAGCCGGAGACACGGGTCCAGTCCCCGAGCCGGACACAGGGGTCCAGTCCCTGAGCCGGGAAGACCCCCTGGAGAGGGAAAGGGCAACCCACTCCAGTACTCTTGCCTGGGACATTCCATGGACGGAGGACCTGGCGGGCTGCAGTCCGTGGGGTCGCAGAGACTTGAACACGACCGAGGTCCACACACTGCAGCCAGGGGCACATCCCGCCCTCAGCAGCCCCCCCGCCCCGGCCCCGACCCGGCCCGTCTCCGCCGACACCTGCTCCCGCTCCCGCTCCCGCTCCCAGCGGCCCTGACTCCCGGGCGCGGGCGCGTCTGTGGCTCCCGCGGGCTCTGCCGCTCTGCAAGCGACGGAAGGTCCGCCAGCGCTGCGCTTTGTCTCGGGACCCCAGCACCAGCCACAGCGACTGCTTGTTGAGTGAAAGGAGGACCTTTGCGTGAGCATGCAGAGCCTCCCTCTGCTCCCGACGTCCCACTGAGACCAGTGGCCGTGGTGAGCCTTCCGGTGGGACTGAGGAGGAAACTGAGGCAGTGAGGGGCCAGACTGGCCGGACACGGAGCTGATGCACAGCCCAGGGGCTCCCGGCCCAGAGACCCTCCCCCAGGCCAGGCTCCGCGGAGAGGAAAGGCAGGGCCCGGCTCACCCATCTGCCCTGGGCTCACTGTGGGGGGAGCCTCCCTCACCCCAGCCCATCCCACACAGGCCGGAGCCCCTTCCCAGCAGGAACTCCTGGCTGCTTCCAGTGGCCTTGTGGATGGAGTGCAAACTGGGGGGGCCAAGCGCTGGCCCTGGATTGGCAGTTCCCGAGTTCACACCCCACTGCCATGGCCCTTGCTGGTGCCTCTGCCAGAGATGCTCTATCTACCCAGCACCATCACACGAACTCCTATGCGCCCTACAGAGCCCAGCTTGAATGTTGTTGCCTCCGGGATACCAGGAGGGTCATATAACACTGATCAAAATTCCAACACCACCTTTTCTGCAGCCGTTCAACCTCTTTGAGCACGAGTGCCCACGCCAAGTCAGACCGAGTCCTCTATGAGCACCGACTGTGTGCAGGCAGGGGGATGGCGCTGGGAGGGAGGTGAGAAGGACAGGCCCAGTCTCGTCCTCTCAGAATCTACCCCTGGGTCAGGCTCGCCGTCTGGGCGGGTCCAACATTTGGGCCTGGACATGGAGCTCTGGCCACAGTGCCCAGGGGCAGCCCAGGAGGAGGGGAGGGGCTTGGACCTCGGCCCCTGCTTCCTAAGTGGGCGAGCATGAGCCCTGAGTCCAGCCTCTCCGAGCCTCGGTTTCCCCATGTGGGGCTCTGAGCCACGTGGGTCTGCTCACCTCCCGGGTTGAGGGTGAGTAGGAGGGTGAGGCAGAGGCAGCCTGCCCGGCACAGCTGCTCTGTGAGGAGGGGCTGGAGGGGAGGCCGTGGCCATCCCAGCAGCAAGGGCTGTGCTGGGCAGAAATCTCACCCTTCCTCCCAGTGGTCTCCCCGGGGCCAGGGTGCTGGTCTCCGGAGCCTCGGGCCTGCCAGTTTCACCCATCCGGGTCGGGGTGTGGCTGGGCCACTTCCTTGCCTCTGACGGAGCCCGGAGGGGCCCGTATTCCACCCTCGGCTCCAAGCAGGGCCGGTGGACAGCCGACTGGACCAATGGTGGGGGTGCTGAGGGCCACCTTGGGTGTGTCTCCACACTGCCCCACCGTCACCCCGAAATGGGGTCGGCCTGGGGTCCGAGCCCCAGCTCACCCTCCACGCCCCCTTCTCAGAGTCAGGGTGCAGTGTGGCTCCCACGTGGGCAGGGGAGGGCCCTGGTCCTCGTGATGAGACTGGAATTGCCGGGCAGGGCCCCACAGAGCTTCCCGACCCCGGCCGGCCTCTCCCGTCGCATTGCTCTCACTGGCTTTGCTCTTTCTGTTCTGATGAGAAGTTCGGGGTGGGCGGGTGCCCTGGCGTGCTCCAGGACCCTGCAGACTTCATGGGGCGTGCATCTCCCCTTGGAGGGGCTGGGGACGCACTCTTCTGCCAGCAAGCCTGCCCTCCCCTGGGGGGCAGCACGGGGGACTGGGCGAGTGGGTGCACTTGGCCCGAAGGTCAGGTCCCCCCCTCGTATGGGTGGCAGCGGTGAGAAGCTCATGAGGGCGGGTAGGAGGCGGACACGTCTGCTGCCTGTGCAGACGCCAGCCGCAGGCACCTTCCAGTCTCCCCAGGCGTGGCCGAGGCAGAAGGGGAGAGGGCCGGGGGTCTCCCCGCCGGGCTCCTCTCTCCGCATCACGTCCCAGCTCCTGGGACCCAGCCGTCTCCCTCTGGGGCCTCATCTCTTCATCCTACCAGTGGGAATAACAGCTCATCACTGCCCTTCACCTGGGCCCCTCACTGGGCCCAGGTCTTCATAAAACCCCCGCTATTAAACCCTCCTTGAGCGCCTTCATCTGAGTGACGCGTCATTTTCCCTCTAGGGCCCTGCCTGATGCCCTTCTCCCAGCCACACTGGGACCCATGCTGGATGTGATTAAACGGGGTGATTTCTTCTGACTTCTTGGTGTTAAACTCCATCTCGTTGGTTGATTGTGCCTTGGCCTGCCAGCTGGAGAGGCTGAGAATCCTTTCTTTCCTTGACCTATTTTTTCCGTTCTGGAATCTTTGTGTCTGGGTGCTCTTTACATATTCAGGATATGAATCCTGGATCTGTTTTGTGGGTGGCAAATATTTCCTCCCAGGCTGGTGTCTGTCTTCGCCTCTCTTTAGCATCCATCATCATGCTGAGGCTGATAGCGTTCAAGGGTAGATTTGTCAGGCTTTTTCTTTAGGCTTCTGGGAGGCTGATTAAAGTAGACAATATTTTCCCTACTGTCGGTGCGATTTTATACTTTTATACTTAGTTTTTAGCCCACTTGAGATTTTCACAAATGTGAGCTAGAGGTTTGCTTGTTTTGTTTCTATTTTGTTTTGACACGTGAATAGTCAGAGGTGACCTGTTCTTTATCGAAGTAGAACTCGCATCCATTGTTAATCTCACCCCAAACATGCAAGGGTTTCTGGACCCTTCACTGTCCTGGTTGCCCCTCCCTTGCCCAGCGTGTGACAGATAGAACTTTTATAGCTCCTGGAACCATTATTATCGAGAAGCGTGGAATGCCTGCCAACGTTCCTTTATCTGGCTATCAAATTTTTCTTGAGTTTTCTCCTCTTTTGAATGATCTGTACAATCAGCTTGTGAGGTTGGGAATCCTTTGGGGGCTTTATGTAAGATCAAACTGAATTATAGTTTAATTTGAAGAAACTCGACGCCTGGAGAGGAGCCCGGAGTGGCAGAGCCCCAGGGCCAGAGAGCCTGGGTTCAGACCCCAGTTCCGTCTCTCCCCAGCGGTGTGCCCTTGGATAAGTTGCTCTCTGTGCCTCAGCTTATTCATCTGTAAAACGGGGTAATAACCACACCAATATTGCTGGAGGCATTAGTGTAAAAAAAATGAAAGGGTTACAATACGTAAAGCATGAATGAAATCAGACGTCATCTGTTTTAAGCTAAGTCATGACTGAATTTATCACGAGGAAGGAAAAATCTGCCAGTCAAACTGTGATATGCCCTTAACTGTAAAGTATATCTCAGTTTCAGAGATGTTCAAAGGTGAGGATGTGCTCGTTAGAATCAATACAGGAGACTATGTCTCTACAGCTTTACAGTATCTTCCCATCAAGGAACTAGGTTCTTATCCTTAAATATTTACCAAGGTTTTCTTTTTCTATCCTTCAGGAAAATTTTAAAACCATCTTCATATGAGCTTTTTAGTGTCTTTGATCATTTTTAGGAGAGTAAAGTGTTCCGGAAGCCCCAGAGTTTGAGCACCATAGTCCTGCATTAAAAGAAAGGCAGGAAGATACTAGGAGCATCTTAACAGATGCTGACAAAGCAGCTAATCACAGTCAGCGCCTACTGCTGTTTGAAAAGAAATGGATAGAAGCTTGCTGCCCGGGAGAGGATATTTCATGCCAGTCCATGGCAAGCGTCCTGCCCTCGAGCAGACGCCCCAGGTGCCAGCGGGAACAAGCTGAGCTGTGCGCCCTCGCGCTCCGGGCCGGGGACGCCTGGCGAGTCTGCGTGATAGAAACGGAAGTAAAAGACACAAATATTGAACCAGAAGACGCTGAATTGCGAATACTCAGTGATGCTGGAAAATTCCACTTGACAAATCCAAGCAAACCAATGAAGATTTATTACAACAGTTACAAGTTTAACCAGTCAGCCAGCAGCAAAATAAATACTTAAAAATCAATGGCTCTGTACCCAGCAGAGGGCAAGAGGAGAAGGGGGCGACAGAGGGTGAGATGGTTGGATGGCATTACCGACTCAATGCACATGAGTTTGAGGAAACTCTGGGAGATGGTGATGGACAGGGAGGCCTAGCGTGCTGCGGTCATGGGGTCGCAAAGAGTCGGACATGACTGAGCGAATGAACGACAACCACCATGGCCCGAGGAGAGATGTGATGAAAACCTGTTTCAGTTTGAGGAGAGGGACAGGGTGGGCTTAACTGGACCTGAGATACTTACATATTTGTTTTGTGAAACTAAAGCCACACAGCATGATAAACAGAGAAGATCTGAGTGGTGAGCACATGAGTATCTCTTTCGCCATTCTCCTCATTTTTCTTGGGCTGGAAGGTGATTACATGAGTATCTCTGACACCGTTCTCCTCGTTTTATTGCGCTGGAAATATTTCAGAATAAAAGATGACAGTGGAACCCATCCCTGACAACAGAAGGACCAGACTTCACCCTTTGCTGACCTTTCTCTTCCCGTGATTTCTTCTGTCCCCTTGCCTCTTCTTTCTTAAGAATTTTTTTTTTCGTGAGAATACCATCCTTGAATAATTCTTTCAGAGAGGAGGGTGGTGGCAGAATGCCTGAGTCCTTGCATGCTTGAATATTTTGAATTTTGCCCCAAAACCGGAATGCTGGGTTTGGAATTGTCGCTGTTCAGTGGCTCAGTCATATCCAACTCTCTGCGACCCCACGGACTGCAACACGCCAGGCCTCCCTGTCCCTCACCATCTTCTGGAATTTGGTCAAACTCATGTCCGTTGAGTCGATGATGCCATCCAACCATCTCACCCTCTGTTGCCCCTTTCTCCTCACGCCTTCAGTCTTTCCCAGGATCAGGGTCTTCCCCGATGAGTCGGCTCTTCCCAGCAGGTGGCCACAGCATTGGCGCTTCAGCCTCAGAGTGGTGGGCTCTGCAGGAGACATCATTTTCTGCTGCTCTTAGGGAGATTGGCGATGCCCCACATGCTCCTCCGCAGGTGAGCTTTCTCTGCCCCTCCCCGCTCCCTCTTTTTCTCAGTTTTGCTCTCCAGTGGACTCCTCTCTCTCTGTCTCTCTGTCTGGGAGCATCTTCGCTTCTGGTGCTCTTTCTGGCCTCCCCGTGTCTGCATGCCTGTGCTCAGTGGCTCCGGGTCTGAAGACGGATGTCTCTGCTGTTTTCTCCCTTCTGCCCTTGCTACCCCACTTCTGGATGTCCCTTAGTTGGCTGCAGGGCATTGAAGCTGTCCCCCAAGTCCCCATATTTCCCTCCTGTTTTCTACCCCTCTGCACTTGAAGACGAATCCCTCGACCAGCGCCGGGCCTGGTATTCCAGCTCACCAGGCTCCTCTCAGATGTCTCCTTTCCGCTCTCAGCACATCTATTTTAAATTTCCAAGATCTCTAATTAGTTCTTTTATATCAAAGCCCATTCTCACTTCATGACTACGATAACCTCTCTTATCTCTCTAAAGATACTAATTATACTTATTTTCAAGTCTCTCTGCTGACTCCATCCATGCCTCCTCTCTGGGTGCTGGAGTTTCTGTTTCTGAGACGGAGGCTCTTTGATGCGGTAGCTTTTCCTCAACACGCTTGGTCTGGCGGGCCATTTGCCTGGTTCTGCATTGGATCCCCAGTGCGGCTGCCTGCGGCTGCTGTGTCCCTTCTGAGCCGCTGACCGGGATGGGGAGGTACCTGCATCTTGGCGGGGTGGGTGGGGAATTGCTCCCTTGGACCGCGGGTCCCTGCATTTCGCCGGGGACCGTAGTTCCCTGGTCACTGTCCTGCAGTGGTGACCGTTCTCTGCTTTAATCTGGGGACTCGGGGGCTCTCTGCTGCCTACCTCATGGGGGAGGGACGATTGGTCAGGTGGCCGGGCCTGTAAAGCCTCTGGAGGAGCCATCCTCAGTCACACCCAGGGTCTGGTCCCCAGGCTCCGGGTCTGGCGCCTCAGTGGCTCTAGCTGTCCTCCCGCAGCAGTTGGGATGTGGTTTCCCCTAACTTTGTTTCTTTGCTTCTTTCTATGATTCCTGCAGAATTCCGATCCCCTGAGAAGACTCCATTTTTTAAAAAACCAATTCTGTTGTGAATTTTTTCTTTCAAAACCATCTTTCTGACACAGAGTAGGATTTTGGTGAGGAGGAGCTGTGCATCGCCCCCCATTTGTCTGAAGCCTCGGGTGTGTTCTTAAACACACCTGAAGAGCGTGTTTGCCCTAGGCACCCAGCGGCCGCCCTCCAGGGCCGGGGAGGCAGCAGCCGTCCCTGGGTACCAAGGAGCAGCCATCAGGAGGCAGCCGCATCCCTTGGTTTTGGGTGATGCTTCTGGTTTGAGACTAAAGTTTGGTTCTGCTCGACACTGTGAAGACCCTAAAACAGAAGATAAAATGCTGAAGCCGCACTTCAGGGTGTTTCTCTGGACTGAAGGTGGTGATGTGTATGCCCCAACAGAGACGCTAGCTCACCCAGAGTTCCCCTTTGCCCCTCACAAGTGCTGTCCTGATGCTTCCGTTTGTCCAGATGGAAGGAAGGCGGTTGATGTTTTGGTTTTAGAAGTGCCCCTCTGTGTTGAGTCAGCGGCAACAGAGGATTTTAGCCAGGGGCGATAACACCGACCAGCCTGGACAAGGAGATTCCATCAGATGAGTTCCTTGATAGGCCCTGGAAGGGACCTGGGGCCCTTGGCAGTCAGGACACAGTGACCCCGGTGCTCCCACCACGCAGGAGACTGTCAAGGGCAGACCCGTCGTCCAGGGGTGGCGATGCCCCGGTCCTACTGAGACACCCTGTCGCGCCAGATATTGACCAAGTGTCCGCCGGAAAGATGTCCCTGTCTGCACCCCACCGGCTCCTCACCTACGTGCAGCACATCTCCATCCGGACGTTTAATTCACCTTGTCCCCTGCCCGCTCGTGGGCAAATCGCTCCCTAACTCGATCAGCCGAGGGACAATTGGATCAGAGAGCGCTTATCCGCTGGGCGCTCTCACCGTGCGAATGTCAGAGGCCCCCCGGGCGCAGAGACCTGCTCTTTCCAAAGTCTCAGCTTTGAAAAGCAGATGGCGAGGCTCGGGCTTTATTGAATTTGCGTTTCTGTATGTGATGCATTTGACTGTAGCCTGAGGGCAGCTGTCCGGCCCAATAGCGAGTTTGGCCCATCAACAAGGCTGAAACCTACTTACCTGTAAGAAGCTCTCTGTTCCAGGGAAGGGGTTTTGCGTCTGCCGGGTGGCGCACGGCCAGCGGCGGCCTCTCCTCCTGGACCTCAGGACGCAGTGGCGTCTGGGAGGAAGCCCCGCTGCCTCCGGCCCCTCGGTTTTAGTTCTGGGGGCTGGCCCTAAGGAAGCACGGGCACAGGTGTGCGAGGATGGATGTGCGTCATCACTGACTGCTCTGTAGTCACCACTGGTTTAGGTGAACACGCAGATGCCCGAGCACTGACCAAGAGGGAGTGGGATCCGTAAGTTAGCGCGCAGTCCCACAAGGGAATGTCGAGAGTCACGGAGAGGACAGAGGCCCTTGCCCAGCACCCTTGGAGGCAGACGCGGCTGCTCCGTGTAGCCTGTGTCCCCAGCGGGACCGCGGGTGTCAGCAGGCACCCTGGCCGGGTGAGAGCTCCACTGAGCCGGCCAGATGCAGCCCTGCAGGCCTCTCTCAGATCTGACCTCCAAACCCACCCCGCCTCAAAGCGGGTCGGGGGCTGGGTGGGCTGGGGCCCTCTGACCTTCAGGCTGGGGTCACCGTTACTTGGCTGTGGCTTAAGGAACGGGAAAAGATCAGAGGGCCCTGGGCTGGGTGGCACCTGCTGACCTGCGGTTGGTGGGTCAGCTGAGCTGCTGGGGTCCCGAGCTTCAGGGCCTGTGACCTCCAGGGTGTGGCCTCTGACCTCTGAGCCAGGGTAGAGAGGCTGGTCATCCAGCTGTCTTGACTGCTACCTGCAGGCTTGCTGGTCAAGGCTGTCGTGTGGGTGGGCAGGGCCTGCGTGGAGCCCTGGGGGTGGGGTGGGTCTCAGCTTCTGACAGCCCCCATCAGCGCTTCTCAGCCCACTTTCCACGCTGCCATCAGCTAGACTGCTGGAGTTTCCGGGGGCGGGGGGCAGAGGGCACAGCCTGCAGCCGCCGTGGGGTAACTGGGGAGTGGCCTGGCCTGGCCTGTCTGGCTGAGGCCCCCCCTCGGGCCTCAGGGCCCCACTGGCTCTAGCCTGGCCGTCGGGGAGCCGGCCTCACGTGGCAGAAGCCGTGGGGGATTACAGCTCCAAGGATGACAGTGTCAGAGAGAAGCAGGAAGGCAAAGGGCTTATTACAACACCGAAATCGGCTCCAAATGAGGTCAGCCATCGAAGCACTTTGGAGGAGAGCCAGGCGCTGCGCGGTGAACTGGTGTTTATTCCTGACAGGGTGGCGGAGGCGCCCCAGGATGCCACCCCACCCCCCACTTCTGGAGGGTAAACGGCACCCGATCACCAGAGTGGAGCCAGGTGGGGGGACAGGAGTGGAAGCAGGGGGCAGCGGGAGCCCCCATCCCACCCCGAGAGCACATGGAGAGGGAGCCAGCGATGCGTCCCGGGGGGCAGGGGCCGCTGTCCAGAGGACGCCTGGGCATCTCACCGACAGCCAGGGCAGGAGCGCTGAGCACTGCTTCCTTATTCTGGGTCAAGTTGCTTGTTTTTTAAAAATCCGTTAATGCAAGGAGCGGCACATCGCGGAGGAGGCCGCCGGATTGGACCAGCTCCCTCCCACCCCCGCCGGCCCAGAGCCGCCTCAGCGTTTCTCCCTGCTTGCATTTCTGCCCCCAGCATCCCTTCCTCCTGACTCCAGTGGCATTTCCCTGACCTTGGCTGCCCCCAAGAGTGCGCCCGGGGCAACAGGCAGACCCTGCCCCCGACGGGGCGTGGCTCCCCTCTGCTGGGCATCACCTCATGTCTGAGATCGGTCTCAGACCTGCGCCCACGGCTGCTGGGGCTGAAATGAAACGAGCAGGTGAAGGGACGGCCGCGAACACGATTTCCAGCTCCGGTTAATTACTAGTGCGGGCAATTCTCGTTTCTGAAGTCAGCCGAACCCTTTTTATCAAACACAACTGGGAGGTCAGCGTGCCAGCCCGGCTCTGAGTGGAGACAGAGAACGTCTTCCGATTCCTGTTAAAAACAAGCCTGCGGGCGCCTCACCCTACTGTGTACTGAGAGCCACGCAGAGCTTGCTTCCTTGGCTCTCCGAGCAACTGCTGCTCTCACCGCATCCAGAGAGGAGAGGCGTCTGCCTGGGCTCCCCCTGACCCACGGCTCCTGACCGCTATCCTGGGCTCTGGCTCCCAGGCCTCACACCTCTCAGTGGAACCACGGGGTGGAAGAGGGGCAGAGGGATAATCTACTAGTATCTGCGATGGGCGCGGGTTTGGGTGGGAAAGCGCTTCTGTGCGAAGGTCCAGCCAGGACTCGGCAGGGGTGCGGCGGGCTTGAGACCAGAGCCCCCCCCCTGGGTGTGAGGCCTTGGGGGTCCCACTACTCCAGGTGGTCGGGGGTGGGTGGGGGGTAGTACCCACTCTTTCTCTTCTGGCCAGAGCCACGCAGATGGCCAGGAGGCTCACCCAGAGCCGGGGCTGCCGTGGAGCCCGGTCGCCCTCCGCACCTGCCGGCTTTGTCCGTGCCCCCTGGGAGCAGGCGCCCGCCCCAGCAGCCTGTCTCGCCCCTCGCCGCGCTGTTCCCCAGTCGGGGGAGGAGGCGGCTAGTGGATGTCCAGTCAGTGGGTGTCTGAGCGATCTCAGAGGCTCTCCGCCTGCCCCCCCAGCACAGATGAGGGGGTTTTGGCAAAATTTTAGAGAACGAGGCCGTGCCCCGAGGGTGGGGCCTCCGGAGCTTGCCCGGTGTGTCCCCTGGCCCACGCCCTCCCGTCTTCCATGCAAGGGGTCGTGACCAAAGGCCTTTGCGACTGATCTCGTCTCTTGGCACCCCTGGGGCCACCCCGTCCGTGGGAACCCCGTCCTTCCAGGCTCTAGCTGAGTCCCTGCCCTTCTCCAGAAAGCCCGCCCGCCGCCCCAGGCTGCAGACCTTCCCTGGGGTTTGTCCTGTCACTGGAGCCAAGGGTCTGCGGCCTCCAGGGCCCAGGGGGCCGGCTCTCGCGGCCTGTGATCCGCCAGCATCTTCCCGCAGGCCCAGGACGCAGGCCAGCGGCAGTGTCGCGTGCGCGTTCGTGAGCTGGCGCGCGCGTTGGTGGATTCACTCACCCTGTACCTCACTCTGACGCTGTGCCGCCTCGGGCCGGGCGGGGGGCGGCCCCAAGGACAGCCTTGTGGTGTCAGCACCGTGAGTGGCGTGTCCTGGAGCTCTCCAGCCCGTGTACAGTCAGGGAGGGGGTCCTGGGGCCTCTCGTAGCAGCTTTCTCTTCCTGCCCTGTTTGCAGGATGGCCCGGCCCCCGTGAGGAGAGCCCACCACCCACCAGGTCCTGGGAGGGGGGCGCTTGCTCCAGATTTCGCCTTCAGGCAGACGCAGTCACCCCTTCCGGAAGAACAGAGTGCAGAGCAAAAGCAGGGCCAGACGCTGCAAGCTCCCAGCCGGCCTTTGTCGCTCTTTGAAGACTTGTGGATACCTGCGGGCAATATTGTGGATATTGAGGATATTGCTCAGGGTCTTGGTTTTGCCAGAGAGGGGAGGAACTGGAGAAGGAAGAAAGAGGGGAGTCAGGTTCCTGGAAGGAGGCAGCCAAGTTCAGAGCAGAAGACAATCAGGGAGAACTTCCCAGCGGCGGTGGCACATGCCCAACCCCCTCTGCACGGAGAAGGACTGGGTGAGCCGCTTGCAGAGAGACTGACACTTCAGCTCAGTGGAGCCTGAGTCCCAGCGGGCCCGTGCAAAGGCCCTGTGGTGTGTGTGGGAGAAGCACTGTCATAGACTGGCTGCCCTGGGAGGCTTCGAATTCAGACTGGGTCCACTCCAGCCTAAACGACGCTGGGTGTTGGAGCTTTGGCGACAAGGAAGCAGGCCTGTTGCTCGCACCCCTTTCTGAAGAGTCTGCAATCTACCCCCCGCAGGGCATCGTCGAGAAGTCCGCACCCCGGCAATGTGCCCTGCCGTCCGGGCTCCCCAGAAACCCACCTGCAGCCGTCCCCCGCCACCGCCAGCACGCCGCTGGGCCATCTGCCCCTGCCCCCAGCAGCACGCCCACTCCTTGGGGAGCAGCTGTGGCGCCAGCTGGAGCCTGTGGGGAGACAGAGCAGACAAAAGCGGCAGCAGCAGGCCCGGAGAGGGTGTCTAAACACAGCACTATTTGGGGATCATTTCTTATTTTTAGTTTGAAGTTGGTCCACCCTCCAGGGCTGTAGACATGGCTCCCTGGGCCTGCAACGGCGAGGTTTCTGTTCTCGCTGGTCACTTTAGAAATAGGGCTTTCCCTGTGGTTCAGTGGTAGAGAATCCGCCTCCCACTGCTGGAGACACGGTTCGATCCCTAGGCCGGGAAGATCCCCTGGAGCAGGAAATGGCAACCCACTCCAGGATCCTTGCTAAGAAATCTCACGGACGGAGGAGCCTGGTGGGCTTACAGTCCGTGGGGTCACAAAGGAGCCAGACGTGACTTCACGACTAAACCCACCAACACCACAACCTTGAAAATAACCCCACGGAGCCTCAGTCTGCCCATCCACGAATGGGGCGGCACAGGCCCCGCCTGCCAGCCTGGTTGTCAGCCTGGTGTCCAGCCGGAGGGCGCCCGCAGGGAGGAACCCTTCCCGGATGGCTCTCGGGGACCGTTCAGAGGGAATGAAATCAGCCCGTCTGTTTCGATTCCCGCTGATGATGTCCATGCGTCATTAGTGCCAATTAGGAGAAACGAGGGCAGAAAAGCTTTTGGCCCGGGGACCCGGGCTGGTGGGAGGGTCGCTGGGACAATTGAATTCCCCACCAGACAAATGAGATTACTGGTGCAGCCAGGGCCCACCTCCCCGGGGGGCCCGGGACATAAATGGCCAGGTGGGGCGGCCGCGCTCACCCAGCCATGCAGGTCCCCCGCCCCAGCGTGCGTGAGGCAGCCTCCATGTACGGCACCGCGGTGGCCGTCTTCCTCGTCATCCTAGTGGCCGCGCTGCAGGGCTCGGCCCCCGCCGAGAGCCCCTTCCCCTTCCACATCCCCCTGGACCCCGAGGGGACCCTGGAGCTGTCCTGGAATGTCAGCTACGCACAGGAGACCGTCTACTTCCAGCTTCTGGTGCGGGAGCTCAAGGCTGGCATTCTGTTCGGGATGTCGGACCGGGGGGAGCTGGAGAACGCAGACCTGGTGGTGCTCTGGACTGACGGGGACGGCGCCTACTTCGGGGTGAGTCCTCCCCCCACCCCAGCGCCCCGCCCCTGCCCCCTCTGCCCTCCCGGACCCGGCAAAGGAAGTCTCCCTCTCGCCTCTCCGGCCCCCTGTATCTGAGCACCCCTGTGTCCCAAGCTTGGGCGTCTCGGATGCCGACGTGAGCTCAAGATGGGCAACAGGTGGCTTCCCCGATGACCCGGCGCGCCCAAGAAGCGCAGCCCAAGACGGGGGACTCGCTCACCACATAAAGCAGCCTCTCCACACCTCCCCGTCGCCCTCGGGAGGGCGGTCCCCGCCCCCCGACCTGCACAAACAACGCGCAGAGCTCACACGAGTGTGGGGCCTGGCCTGCCCCGCCTGGGGCGTGGTGCCTGCACCGTGGGTGACCCGAGCACCCGGCCTGGAAGGAGCCATCCGCCCTGAGGTGCGCACCTCACTCTACACCCCAAATTCACCCTCAGTTCCTGCTGGAAAGGGTGGGGGGCAGGGAGATCCCCCGTCAGAGGAGAGGGGCTTGGGGGCCCTGGACAGACTGTAGAGGGCCCCCCGGGTGGGGAGAGCCCAGCCATCCTGCCCTGAGCACTGCCGCACCTTCCTCACCCCGACCTCTCCGGGGGCCAAACCAGCTCTCTCGGGGAAACAGACCCGGGAGAGCTAAAGGCATGTGGAAGTCAGGACGCACTTGATCTGTGAGCAGAGGGGCTCTTATTTCGTGAAGGGTGGGAATCTGGCAGGACCGGTGAGCCAGGCTCAGGAGAGGCCTCCCAGCCTCCTGTTCCCCATCTGCAGAGTGGGTACAATTCTCCCTCTCCACTTTCTCGGGTTGAGGGGCTTCACACGAGCTGACACCCTTGGCTGATCTTTCTGGAACCCCGGGGGGTGCTCCGTCCACACCCCACCACAAGTCTGCAGGCAGGAAGGAGCTTTGCCCACGTCCCGGGGAGGCGGGAGGCTGGGCAAGCCTGAGCACCAGCCGGATGGGATGGGGGCCGCTGGCTCTGGGCCGCCCGCCTCCCCCGACGAGGCAGCTCAGTGGCTCCAGGTCACGGCCTGGGAAGACCGGGGCAGCGCGGCTCCAAGCCGGTCCCAAGGGAGCAGCGAGCCCCAGGCCCAGCTTCCCTGGCTGCCAAGAGAACTGGGGTGCCTTTCGCATCCTCCCGCACAGGCAAGATTAATTTGCACAACAAATTCCTATGCAAACAAATGTCAGGCTTGTTTTTCCTCCTTTAGCAATATGTTCAACAAATACATTCTAGATTTCCAGCTGCAGGCTCACAGGCTAAGTTTCTGCTTCTGTTTGAACTGAGTCCCGCAGACCCCCGGCGCCCCCCAGCCGGAGCTTCGTCACGGCGCTTTTCTCCAGGGGGCAGATTTGGCAAAATCTTTCGTGGGTTTCTCTTTTTTTTTCCTCAAGGAAGTGAAGAAAACGTGCCGCAGCCCTGAATGCAGGGTTTGAAAGCACCTGAGGCCGAGGACCGCTGGTCCCCTGCTGCTCCTCACCCGCTGGCCGGGGCAGGGCCTCCCTCGCAGCTGCCTGGCCCGGGGGCTGGCTTTGGTGCCCTGGCCTGGAGCCCCTGGGTGGCCGGGCCTTAGAGCTGGGTGCCAGGAAGCAGCCGGGGGGAGGGGAGCGCAGGGTCTGGCCAGAGCCCCCGCCCTTGAACATCCTGGGAAAGGCAGTGTGTCTGTTGGCGCCAGGGCCTCAGTTTACCTTCTCCAGGCAAAGCTGGGACTTGGGTGAGGTGGGCAGGTGCAGTCTTTCAGATGGTCTCACCCTGGCTGGTGCCCAGACCCCTCTGCCAGCGTCTCCCCCTCCCCCCGTTCGCCACATCTCCCCTTTCCAAGGCCCCGCGTGCTATCAGGCCCCTGCCCCCCAGACCAAAGGGGGTTCTTTGTCTGGGACCCCACGTTCCCAGTCGTGGCACCTCCTGAGTAATACGGGTTCTGGGTCCCACCCAGAGCTCTGGGAGCCTGCATGGCCGACCAGCCCCGTGAGTCCCGGCTGGCGTCTGAGGTCAGGCGGCAAGGCCAGGACCCCCGGGGCGGGTGTGTCCAGGGGCTGTGTGTGGGCGACCAGCCCTACTCCCCGGCTCGGCCACTCGGGCGCCAAGCCTGACCGTGTGTCTGCAGGACGCCTGGAGCGACCAGAAGGGGCAGGTCCACCTGGACTCCCAGCAGGACTACCAGCTTCTGCGGGCGCAGAGGACCCCAGACGGCCTGTCCCTCCTCTTCAAGAGACCCTTTGGCACCTGCGATCCCAACGACTACCTCATCGAGGTGGGTGGCAGCCCACTTGCCGTGGGCGGGGTGGAGCCGTCTCACGTCCTGGGGCAGCATCCGGGCCCCTCACCCGCAGAGAGGGGCCCCAGGGGCAGCCGGGCAGGGACAAGGCAGCTCGGGAGAAGCCAGCTCTGCTATCAGCCTCTGATCCTGTGAATAAGCAGCTCTTGGTTGACACTTGGCAGACATGTTTCTAGACGCGGGTCTCACCCCGAAGCCTTCTAATGGGGCCCCGAGTGACCTTGCCTTGGACTCACGCTCTCCTCCGGGTCCAACGTCTCCAGTGGAATTCTGGAGAAGAGTCTTCAGGAGATGCTGGTCTCCCGACCCGGCTCTGGTTGGCCAAAGGGCTGTGAGGCTCCAGGCAAGTCCCCGCCTCCAATGGGCCTCGGTTTACCTGCCTGCAAATGGAGAAAGGGACGTAGAAGTAAGGCTCAGCCTGCTCCGTCCAGGGATTCACAGCCACAGTGGATCCGAGACCCTTAGGGAAGAACACCCGGTTTTCTCTTGAAGACAAAATCCATTTAACTTCTCGGTGCATGTGGACACCGTGGTCTTGGGTTCTGTTGCAGCACGGCAGTGACGGGCTGGCCTGGGGCCACGTGAGGAGACTGAGGCCAGGTGGGGGAGGACTTGCCTGGGGACACGTGTCGCTGGGGACAAAGCTGGGCCCAGAAGTGCCCTGAGACAGACGCGTGGTGCTCCGGGGGCTCCGGAGAGCTGCAGTCCTTTATGTCTCAGCAGAAAGAATCCAGCCAGAGGCAAAGGGATAGATGAGAACAGGACGCCTGTGAGGCACGAGAGCGCTGCACCCCGAGAACTGAGTGGGCTACAGTTTTATAATCGAAGGGAAAGTGGGGTGGGGAGAAGTCCGTCTTTGTCTTTCTTGAGTAGACATCATGCTTCCATCATGCTCCTCCTCCCGGTCGGGGAGGGGAGCTTTCCTGTCCCTACATGGTCAAGCCAGGTCCACAAATTATTGCTTTTTCCGTGTGCAGAGAGCATGCCCTACCTCACTGGGCCCCCTGGGCAGGGCTGTGGGTCTGGTGCCACCATTGTTTTTTTATTTAAGGGGTCTCTTGCTTCCACTGCCTGTTTTGTTGCTAAGCAAGCCTGCTTGGTCGTGGTTGAGCAAACGCTTCTCGAGTCATCATTAGTATTCAGGGGTCTCCCGTATTCTTTCCTACTTAGAATCCGCTAGTGGGATTAACTATTTAGTCACCCACTTTGTCCCTGTCACTTCCAGAAGGTCTCCCTCCTGCTCGCCTTCCCCATGGAGGAGGCAAGGGCAGGCAGAGCACCCTCTCCCCGAACTTTGCAGGGTGTCTGATGCCCACGTGTGCTCAGCTCAGAGCTTCTAGTCTGGTGCGGGGCAACCTTCTGCCTGGAGCTCTGAGACACCTGTGCAGAGAACAGCCCTGTTCCCAGGGACCCGGGGGAGGTGGAGGGAACCAGTGTTCCAGGTGAGCCAGCCTGGTTCACAGCGACCCAGCAGTGGTTAGTTGAACGGACACTAACAAAATGTAGATTGAGAGAATTTAGAAAGACAAAATGCATTAATGCCGGGTGCAAACCGTGGGCTCTGGGCGTGGGTGGCCTTGGACTTAATCCCAGCCCAGTTCACACAGAGCCTGAAAGTTCCCGCCCTTCCCAGAGATGAGAACCAAGCATGTCACCGGCCAGGCGGGGGTGGGGAGGGACCCGACAGCCTCCCCGGTCACCAGGAGCCCAGCTCGGGGCTGTGAGTGACGCGGCCCCGTCCCGCCTGCAGGACGGCACCGTCCACCTGGTCTACGGGCTCCTGGAGGAGCCGCTCCGGTCACTGGAGGCCATCAACACCTCCGGCTTGCACACGGGGCTGCAAAGGGTGCAGCTGCTGAAGCCCAACATTTCGCAGCCGGCCCTGCCCGCGGACACGCGCACCATGGAGATCCGCGCCCCCGATGTCCTCATCCCCGGCCAGGAGACCACGTACTGGTGCTACATTAGCGAGCTCCCGGCCGGCTTCCCCCGGCACCACATCGTCATGGTACATGGGCCCGCGCGCGTCCAGTCCTGGAGAGCTGTCCGTGGTCCAGCCCCAAGCGTGCTCTGACCCCCATCGCCCTGCTTGCTCCCCACCCACCCCACTCCCCCAGGGCTGCTGCACCCTGGCTTCCCAGCCTGGACCAAAGGCAACCGATGTCTTGATTTCCGCATCTTCCCCTGGGACAAGAATGGCTGTCTGTCTATCTGTCTGTCTGTCAGTCCACCCTCTCCCTTGAAATAACAGTTCAACTCAGAGCTCAGTTGCTCTGAACACCCACCCGGAGCCACGACGATAATGACAATAGCTGCTGAATTACTCTTTGTCTGGCTCCAGGGGCAGGGAAGGTGGTTTACCCACTCCATCGCCCCAGCACTGCACACGCAACGGTACAGATCATCATCCTTATTTCCAGTCGAGGTTGTCCAGCCCAGAGAGTCTGTGTGAGCCCCCGGAGTCACGGCAGGAAGCGACGGGCCAGACTCACAGCTGCCCCTGCCCCCTAGGCTCAGGCTTAGCCTCGGGCAGTCTCCGTGTCTCTGCCCAGCCCCTGCTGCTTTCACGCAAGGACTGCTGACTTCCTGTCCCCCTTACCAAGAAACGACTTGCCTGGGACTCCTTCTCTCTGCTTTAGCTCTCACCGTGAGCTTCAGGCAGATCCCGTCTGGTTCCCGGGTGGTGGCTTAGCTCCCAAAACCCTGGACTCCAGAGGCTCCCCAGAGATCACCTGGTGTAACTCTCCCATTTTACAGATGGGCGAGCGGAGGCCCACTCGGGAGGGAGCTGCTGGGTCAGAGCCCCGTCAGTGGGGTGAGCGGTGCCAGCGGGGGGCGGGGGTCTCAGTGGGCGCCCCTCCCCCGCAGTACGAGCCCATCGTCACCGAGGGCAACGAGGCGCTCGTGCACCACATGGAGGTCTTCCAGTGTGCCGCCGAGTTCGAGAGCGTCCCCCACTTCAGCGGGCCCTGCGACTCCAAGATGAAGCCGGAGCGGCTCAACTACTGCCGCCATGTGCTGGCCGCCTGGGCCCTGGGCGCCAAGGTGCGTGCCCCTCCCGGCGTCTCCCCAGGGGGACTCCTCGTGTATGCACCGGAGGGAGCCTGGGGGGTCCCCCAAGAGCCCCCCTCCCCACTGCCTCTATGCTGCTGGGGTCCCATGGCTCTTTGGAGCCACAGGTGCCTCCTCTTCCTCCGTACCGCTCCTCGTGGGCATCGTTCTCATGCCCCGCCAAGTTCTGCTGGATTTGGAGGGGGCCGTGCACAGGGTGGTCCCGGGGCTGGCCGCCCTGGCTGCGTCCAGGGTCTTCCCGCAGCTCAGCGGTGGGGCTTGGGCGGTGGGCTCGCCTGGGGGTAAGAGCTCTCCGCACTCCCTGACCTCAAGTTTGACAGGAGCACTGTGTGGGCTGGTAATGAGCTGCCCGTCAGTGGGGGAGCGTCGTGCTAATCTGGCTGCCCCTCCAACCCCCACGCCCGCCCTTGCAGCTCGGGCTCTGGCACGTGGGTGGGTTTGCTCTGACCCTCCAGGGACTACCCTCATGCCTGCCCTGTCTGTCTGTCTGGGCTGAGCCCTCCCTCTGCACCCCTGCAGGCCTTTTACTACCCAGAGGAAGCTGGCCTGGCCTTCGGGGGCCCCGGCTCCTCCAGATTTCTCCGCCTGGAAGTTCACTACCATAACCCACTGATGATAAAAGGTAGGGAGGTCCGAGACGCGCTTCCCTTCTTACCTGCCTCTGACCCTCCCTCGGGAGCCTGTAGGCTCAGCTGTGTCCCAGGGGGGTAGCCAGGCTGGAGGGGCTCAGCCTGCGTCCTGTCCCCCGAGTCCACCTGCTTGTCGCCTGACCCACCGTGGCCGGCGTCCCGCTCAGGCTCCTCTCTGTCCATCTCCTGCGGCTGCGGTGGGCTCGTAAACACGCACACCCACACAGGAGGGGCCTAGCAGCTCAGCCTCCCCCTCTACAAGCACCGGCTGCCGCTGCCGTGGAGCCATCCCAGGTACCACCTGGGAAAGGCAGCTTGAGGCTTCTGGGGTGCCCATTTTGCAGATAAGGAAACTGAGGCCAGGGTAGACACAGCTCACCCCTCCTCCCCACACTGTTTCCTCGCTGGCACCCGCCAGAGCAGACGGCTAGTATCTGGGTGTGCCGACCAACAGGGACGCAGATGGTGGAGAGAGGGTGTCAGCTGGAGGGGGTTGCATACGCCGTGTCCCCTGGAAGTCTAACTTCTGTGAGGCTGCTAGGACCCAGAGATGCCCCCTACCCCTGAGCACCCCTCTTCTTCCGTCCCCAGAACAGCCTGGGCCAAGACAGGCATCTGGCCAGATAGCAGGAAGCAGGCTACTCTGAGCCAACATCTTCCCTGTCCAGAACCCAGCCTCCGATGGGTTGACCGCCGGGAGGCATGGCCCCAGAATGTCTTCAGGGCAAGGGTCGTGCCTGGCTCAACAGGGGCGTTTCTGGCCGTGGACTTGCCTCCTGCTTCTCTCGATGGAGCAAATGTGTGCCTGGAGTGTGCGCGTTACAATAGGGCTTTGCTTCCAAGCATTCTGAGTCAGGGCGGCAAACAGGGCCTGCTCGCCTGGCTCTCCTCTGAGTGACCCTCGGTGACGGCCCCTGGAAAGGCATCTGGGATTGATTGGTGATGTCGGCCCCGGGGGTGATGTCGGCGCTGGGGGTGCTGTCGGCCCTGGGGTGATGTCGGCCCTGGGGGTGATGTCGGCCCTGGGGTGATGTCGGCCCTGGGGGTGACGTCGGCCCTGGGGTGATGTCGGCCCTGGGGGTGACGTCGGCCCTGGGGTGATGTCGGCGCTGGGGGTGACGTCGGCCCTGGGGGTGATGCCGGCCCTGGGGTGATGCCGGCCCTGGGGTGATGCCGGCGCTGGGGGTGATGCCGGCCCTGGGGGTGACGTCGGTCCTGGGGGTGACGTCGGTCCTGGGGGTGACGTCGGCCCTGGGGGTGACGTCGACCCTGGGGGTGATGCCGGCCCTGGGGGTGATGTCGGTCCTGGGGGTGACGTCGGCCCTGGGGTGATGTCGGCCCTGGGGGTGACGCCGGCCCTGGGGGTGACGTCGGCCCTGGGGTGATGTCGGTGTTGCTGGGTTGATGTCGGCCCTGGGGTGATGTCGGTGCTGGGGGTGATGTCAGCCCTGGGGGTGATGTCGGTCCTGGGGGTGATGTCGCTGCTGCAGGGGTGGTTCTTATGTGGTTCCTGCTGTTGAGTTTACGCTCAGCAAACAGAAACCCACGAGACCCCCTCACGTGGGAAGCAGGGTGGTGATCTCGTTTCCCGATCGACCACAGCAGACCTTGGGTCCAGAAAGATGTGAAGGCTTCTCAGGAGGGAGACGCAAACGAAGGGCAAGGAGGTATGAAAAGAGGCGTCTCAGTGGCCGGGCAGCCTCGGAGCACGAGGAGCCTCTTCACGAGGGACGCCGACATGGGCTGCCCTCCAGATCGAGGGACAGGCTGTGCCTAGACGTGGCGGTGGGCAAGGCCAGCGTGTCCCAGAAAACACGGGTGGTCCGGCCCGGCTGCAGCGTAGGGGCCGGGAAAGCGAGGTGGAGGCCAGAGGGCAGGACGGCTGGATCGCTCGGCACCTGAAGGTGGACACAGGGTCAGTCTTTAGGAGGGTGATGCCAGCTGATTCTACCCCAGAAACTGAGAGCATTTTCCTTTCTGTTTCACCGGCATCTTCCGCCATATATATGCACACAGGCTTCTTCCCCTCACTCACTTCTTTTTTAATGACATTTTTCATTTGTGTAAGTGAGGGGCGGAAACAGTCTGAGGAGAACCTGAGCTCCAGCCTGGGCCCAGTCTGTCTCTCCCTGGTGGTGTGACCGGGTGTGGGGCACCCTCCCCCGCCCACGCTCACTCGCTCGCTCGGCCGCTCTGGGGCTGGGAATGCTCGGGACCCAGCGCTCCCAACGGGGTGCAGGCTCCAGGGCTGCGCTTGACCGGTAGCCGCCAGCGATTTCTCCCCAGAGCATAACTAATACCTTCTGCCACCACTGGAATTATCTGCCGCACACACAGAGAGGACCATAAGTCAGCTTGGGCCTTAGCGTGGTACGGGATTTATGGCTCGTTTAAAACCTGAAAGCAAATGGATTTTCGAAAACTCCTTAAGCGTCAAGGAAGTCTGTCTCTTCCTGATTATCTGCTTGTATTTATGGACCCTTCACCAAATATAAGGATGCTCCTGTCGCTTTGCAAAATCTGGAGATGGGTCTCTTTTCTATAAATATCAAAATTCCACAATTATTTCATTATTTAATCCCTGTCTGAATTTTAACCAATTGCATCTCCCTTTTTATTATTATCCTCTGATGTAATCAGCCCAGAGACACAGAGGCTGAGTTTGGACACTGCGGTGGTGGGGGGGCGGTGGCTGGTGCAAGGGGGCGGGAGGCAGAGGCAGAGGTGTCCTCGGTTCTACCTCAGAGCGGCCGAGCAGGGAGACAGCCCGGCCCCAAAAGGCGTCGTGGGCCGCGTCCAAGCTCGGCTACTTCCCAGCCCTGCGGTTCTCGAGTAGGGGCTTCAGCTCAGGCTCCGGGCCTCAGTTTCCCCATCTATAACATGGGACGATGATTCTTCGGTTCCACGGGCTCCCTGCCCAGCTCCCAGCTCTCCTGCGTATCCCGAGGGGGTGGGCCATGTCCAGCCTCTGCTCCACCCCCACGGGAGCAGTCCTGAACAGCTCAGGGCCTCGCTGAGTGATTCCAGGCAGGGAGAAGGCAGGAAGGGGCCGATAGAGGCCTGTGGGTGCCAGCATCTCCTGACCTCTGGCCATCAGCTTTGCATGACCACTGGGAAGCTGCCCAGGAAGTTTTTAGACTCGCCGATTAGCCAACAGCAAGAAGAGCTGGCAGGGTTGACTGGACTGTGATGGGCAGAAGCGATGATTCTTTGGACAAGGCCTTTGACTTCGAGCCCAGAGAGGGACAGCAACTTGCCCGAGATCACACAGCACACTGTGGAGCAAACGGAGCCCAGGATGGTGTGGGAGCCAGGGGATGCTCCAGGACCTCGCCCCAGGAGCCCACCTCCTTCTCAGGTTTCTCCTGGGAAGTCCTCCCGGGAGATGCAAGCCCTGGGTCACCCCTGCAGGACAGGAATCAAAGGAGGGAGCCCCAGAAGGAGGTGCCTTAAGTATTTCCGGCTGACTTCACCATGCAAACCCACGCTCACCTGCCCGAGAGGGACGGAGGCTCCTCTCTGAGACCAGCGTGCCCTCCTCTCCGCCCTAACTGAGCAGTTCGTGCTGTGGGTGGATTCCAGCTCAGGGCCCCGTGAACTCGCGGGAAGAGCATCAGAGCGCCTGTCCAGCCCTCGGAGGGACTGGCCAGCTTCCCAAACCCACGGCAGGCGTCTTGCTCCACCCAGTTCAAAGCACCGCTTTGGGTTTTCGTTTGCTGCCTTAGTTAAGTCTTCCCAGAGCACTCGCCTCGTTTTCGCAGAAACAATAGCTCTTTCTCTCCCTATGGGAACCGCATGGGGCACGTGAATTGGCCTTCCGGTAACCATGGCGTCTGCCTGGAGTAGGCGGGTGTGGGGACAAAGGCAGGGGGCAGCAGGCGCGGGTGCCCCGCGCCTCCTGGCTGAGGGAGGCTGGGGGTCACTGTGCAGGGCTGGGGGCCAGGGCGTCCGCTCACCTCCGTCCCTCCCCCCAGGCCAGCGCGACTCCTCGGGCATCCGCCTGTACTACACGGCCACGCTGCGGCGCTTCGACGCGGGCATCATGGAGCTGGGCCTGGTGTACACGCCCGTGATGGCCATCCCCCCGCAGGAGACGGCCTTCGTCCTCACCGGCTACTGCACAGACAAGTGCACCCAGCTGGTGAGTGGCCGGACCTGGGGCAGGGCCTGGCACCACCCGCTTTCCCTGCGGAGGCCCGAGGTGGGCACCAAGGACAGCAGCTGTGACCTCGCCCCCCCCCCTGCAGCTTCTGCAGCCTCCCCCAGCCCCCCGACACCAGGGAGCCTTCCTGGGGGCCGCGTGCTCCTCACCGCCCCCGCCAGCAGTGACCGTGGGCCCCTGTTTAGTGGTGGGGCTGGTGGTGAAGGACCTGCCAGCCAGTGCAGGAAACGTAGGAGCCTCGGGTTCGATTCCTGGATCAGGAAGATCCGCTGGAGGAGGGCATGGCAACCCACTCCAGTATTCTTGCCTGGAGAACCCCATGGACAGAGGAGCCCGGCAGGCTACAGTCCAAAGGGTCACAAAGAGTCGGACAGAGTGAAGCAACGTAGCATGCACGCGCTTAGTCCACACCTGAGCCAGCATTTAAAATACGAGTTCCGTTATGAATGGGGTAGGCATGCCTTCACCGCGGAAAAACGCAGGCAGTGCAGCTGACCACCAAGGCCCCCTCAGCCCCAGCTCTTGCCTGGCTGCCAGCTCTTGGGTCATTGGGGTCCCTCTAGATGTTTTCCCTGCTTGTTGCTACAAGCCCGTTCACGTGCACGCTTCAAAACAAACAGAATAGTGAAGCTTCGTCCTTGATTTGCCCTTTAACCGACATGCAGCACGGATTCAGTGGGAACCTCATCACCTGAGGCCAGCCAGGTGCCCAGGGCAGAGCGTACGAGGGAGCACTGGGCCCCGGGGCTGCGGGGGGCAGGTGGGTACAGGTGACGTCAGTCTCCGGAGCAGAGGGAGGGCCTGAGCTCCCAGAGGAGCGAAAGGGACTCCCCAGATTCTGGGTCCTCCATGCCCCCTGCCTCCCCCAGTCCTGGCCAGGGCTGACCTGTCTCCTCATCACCAGCATCCGGGCTGCCTTAACTTCCCACTGATGGGAAGAAATCCTCCAGGGAATCTCTATGCACTTGGGAAAGGTGTGTTGGGTGGATTCTAGAGGTGCAGCTGCCATGCACCGGGATGTGAGCTTTCATGGGGTTAACTCTGGCAAAACGCCCCCCAGAAAGCCCACTCAGAGCTTTCTTCCCCCACAGTACTGGGTGTGCCTAGCGCCCCAGACTTACCCACCCACCCTGTTATCAGCGTCTCAGTCACTTGGGAGAAAAACATCCCTGCTGTTCCATTTGAATTCCTGTAATTATAGAAGTAGGCTTCCCTGGGAGCTCAGCTGGTAAAGAATCCGCCTGCAATGCAAGAGACCCCGGTTTGATTCCTGGGTCAGGAAGATCCGCTGGAGAAGGGATAGGCTGCCCACTCCAGTGTACTTGGGCTTCCCTGGTGGCTCAGCCGGTAAAGAATCCGCCTACAGGGCGGGAGACCTGGGTTGGGTCACTGGGTCGGGAAGATCCCCTGGAGGAGGGCGTGGCAACCCACTCCAGTATCTTTGCCTGGAGAATCCCATGGACAGAGGAGCCCGGCGGGCTACAGTCCACGCGGTCGCAGAGAGTCGGACTCGACTTGAGCGGCCCAGCCCAGCACGTGTTTATAGAAGCTGGGGTCTTGGCCCCGACCTCGAGGCCATTTGCCCTTCTTCTCTGTGAATATCTGCTCGTAACTCTGTCCAGCGCTCCCGGCGGGTGGTCTGTCTCACTCCGGTGGTTTCTCTTTGGCGGGTGTCACTGCTCGGTCCATTGTGAGTGCTGCAAACACCCTCTCCCGTGTGGCCCTGGCATTCTCACGGAGCCAGCTGAGTGTTAGCGTCTCCACCCAGCAGAGGAGGGGCCTGGGGCCCGCGGGGGCCACGGTGCCTGCAGTTGCAGAGCGAGGAGTCAGACACGGGCTGCTCTGCAGTGAGGTTTAGAGCGGATTTGTCTTCCCATGAGTGGATTCCCTGGGATTCGTCCTTCGGGGGGGGAGCTCCTCGAAGTCTTAGGCAAGCAAGTGCCCTTGAGACAGGGCTGGTGGGCTGCGTGGGCCCCGTCAGCGTCCATGGCGGATCAGCTCCGTCTGAGACGAGGCTGAGGAACTGTAACCACATGAGCGTCTGAGCCCGTCCCGCGTCCCCAGAACATGTGACACCCGGCCGTACGAAGGACCCGGGACGGTCACTGCCCTGTGCCGGCAGCACCTGGGTCGTGTTGACCCGCTGACCTTGAGCTCACCTCCCGCCAGCCTGGAGACGAGGCCTGCCTGCCTTCTCTCCCCAGCGTCTCTGAGTACTTTACAGCACAAGACAAGAAGAGCTCAGCTTTCTGGTTCCCCTTCAAATAGTACGTTCTTTGGGAAAATCGCATTTCTGTGGATACTTGTGGAAGGGCTTCTGGAAGAAAGGGGGTCTTGTCTCCATTGGCAGACCCCCGAGGGCCACAGCTTTCGCAGTCAGAAGGCTGTCCTCGTCTAGACATCTCGGCCGAAGACAAGCCCAGAAGAAGCACTGTGTTTTGGACCATAGGCCCCAAGATGGCAATCCCCCTGCACCTGTCACACAGCTGGACTTGCGGGCCAGAGGGGAGAGACCCAGGGCCCCCACCCATCGGCAGGGACTCTCAGGTGTCACACACGTGGCCATAAAGTCTCCCGGACCTCCGTCACTGCAAGGGGGCCAGAGGGTGCCCGTAATGACCAAGGGCAGGGGCGGTGGCTGGCGGAGAGCAAGCTGGAGGCACGGAGGGGGAGTCGGGCAACCCGCAGAGGCGCGGCAACCTGCGGTCTCTCGGTGACGGAGCTGCCGACCGTGTGGACGGCACGGTGTTGCGAGGGCAGGGAGATGACGCGTCGTGGAGAAAATGGTTGACGAATGTAACCAATTTAGGACGCTTACCGTCTAAACCGCATGAGCGTCACGTCGGGGAACATCTGGGACATCGTCTTCTGCCCTGGGGGTGACGTGAGGGCTGGCCCATCTCCCCAGTGCTGCCTGGCCATGGCTGGGATGGTCAGCGCCTCGCCCGACCGGGGAGACGGAAGGGTCAGGGCCGCCCACGTGCAAGGGCGCCCGTGGGCTGGGGGCTGCAGCGGCCACAAGCCGGGCCCTGACCCTGCCCCACCCTGCAGGCTCTGCCCCCCTCGGGGATCCATATCTTCGCCTCTCAGCTCCACACGCACCTGACGGGCCGGAAGGTGGTCACGGTGCTGGCCAGGGACGGCCGGGAGCGGGAGATCGTGAACAGGGACAACCACTACAGCCCACACTTCCAGGTAGGGTCCCCACCCCCCCACCCCTCCCTGCCCCTCCCAGGGCGCCGCTGGGGGCCCCGTTTGACCTTCTCTGCCCCGAAACACACCCCCCATCCCGCGCTCCTTCTCCTGGGCCAGGCCCACACCCCGGAGGAGCCCATCCAGCCAGTCGCGTCCTGTCGGGGGCTTGATGTAAGGAGGGACTCCGGTGGTGGACTCTGGCGTGTGGGACTGTGGGGTCTGGGGGACCTGGGCAGCTTGACGGTGACCTCCGTCTTAGATGACCACCTGCTTGTCCTAATGCCCTCCCGGCCGGAGGCCTCAAGGCCGTGGGGCAGTGGGGGGCACTGGGTCTGCAGGACTCTGAAGTCTCGCCTCGTCCTGCCCCTCCCCACCCTCTGCTCCGCCCACCCCAGGAGATCCGCATGTTGAAGAAGGTGGTGTCTGTCCACCCGGTGAGTGCCGGTTCAGGGCAGGAGCCCGAGGTGGGGGGAGGGCATAAGGACGGAGAGGGCAGAGGCCGTGGGAGGCCTTCCAGAACCGAGTCTGAGGCTCCCCGGGGCTGCACAGGGGGCCCCAGGGCCAGAGGGCACTCGGGGTCGCAGGCCTCCTCCCTCCTGATCAGCTGACCACAGAGCCGAGAGCTTCAGGGAGAGACACGGGCCGGGGGGCCACCGGTGGGTTGCTGACCTTGCAGCAGGGCGTTCCTGGGCAGAGTGGGGGCTCGCCCAAGGGCAGGCTGTGACGTCCCACCAGCCCCACGCAGCCACCTGCTGGCCTGTGACCCCGGTGGGAAGGGGCCAGAGAAGTCGACTGGTCATCACTCCCTGGGGACACTCCAGAGTGGTCCTCATGTGTGGGAACCCCGGGTTCCTTAGCGGGGACCAACCACCATGGTCACTCATGGGTTCGGCCCGGCACACCTGACCCCAGGCGGGCAGGTGCTGAGGGTGTCTGTCGGCTCGGCCCTCCAGGGAGACGTGCTCATCACCTCTTGCACGTACAACACGGAAGACAGGAGGCTGGCCACCGTGGTAAGTCACCCCAACGTCTCGCCCCCTGCCGCAGAGCTCGGGCACCAGTCTCAACTCCGCTAGAGCGCGGGGCGGGGGTGCCCCTCCCTCATTCATGCACTAAACCAGCGGTTCTCAGGCTGTGGGCCCTGGGCCAGCATCAACATCCCCTGTTCAGTTCAGTTCAGTCGTGTCCGACTCTTGCGACCCCATGGACCGCGGCACACCAGGCCTCCCTGTCCATCACCGCCTCCCGGAGTTTACTCAAACTCATGTCCACCGAGCCGGTGATGCCATCCAACCATCTCATCCTCTGTCGTCCCCTTCTCCTCCTGCCCTCACACATCCCCTGGGAACTTGGTAGAAAAAACACATAAACTCATTAGTTCCTCCCCAGGCTGGGTGGTGACTCCCGGGGATGTCTGGTTTAAAGAACTGCCCGGGTTATTTCCATGGCTGCCCTAGTTGGAGAGCCACGGCCAGAAACATGTGTCAGCACCAGAGCCTGTGCTGGGGAGAGGCCGGGGGCGTGAGGGGGCTCCCTGCCCGCAGGGAGCCAGACCAGCCACACCGGCCTCCTGCGACCGGCAAAGGTGGAATAAAGCTGAGGACGTGGGGGAGGCATCGCTCCCTGAGCTGCACATGCCGGCTGACTGCCTTGCTGTCTCTCCAGCAAAGGCTGAGGACTCCAGGAGGGCAGGGCCTCTGCCCGCTCAGAACACCGTCTGGCCTCGTGTGATGAGTGGGTGCACGCGTGCGTGCATGAACGCGGTGACCACACGCAGAGGCTGGGCGGCAGCGTCTAGGAGTAATGCTGATGCGCGGGTGCTGACGGGCGTCTTCTCCGCCCTGCAGGGGGGCTTTGGGATCCTGGAGGAGATGTGCGTCAACTACGTGCACTACTACCCTCAGACGCGGCTGGAGCTCTGCAAGAGCGCCGTGGACCCCGGCTTCCTGCAGAAGTACTTCCACCTTGTGAACAGGTGATGGCTCCCGGGGAGTGTGCCCGCTGTGCCTTCCATCCCGGGCACGGCAGGGGAGCCCCAGCCCCGAACACTTCCCCCAACCCCAAACCCTCCAGGCCTGGTCAAAAGCAGGGAGCGAGGAGCAGGGTGAGCAGGAGCCTGGCAACCAGGCCCCCAGCCACCTCGAGGTGCTGATGGCCGGCATCACCAGTCGATCCCAAACTTGCTTCCTATCGAGTCTGGACTTGGCCCGAGGAGCCCCTCCACCTAGCCCCGGAGCAGCTGTTCCCAACTGACCCAAGATGGCACAAGAGATGAAGCCCATCAGTCGTCGTGGCGGGAGGCAGCCAGGGCAGTGTGCTAGAAGGCCGGTGCGCTCAGGGCCGCTCTGGGGACCCCGCCCCTCTGCAGGGAGACATCACCAGTGCCTTGTTGGGCTCCCTTCTGCTCCCCCAAACCCCACTCTGGGCGGCTCCTTCTCCCACCAGGTTCAACAGCGAGGAAGTCTGCACCTGCCCCCAGGCCTCCGTCCCCGAGCAGTTTGCCTCCGTGCCCTGGAACGCCTTCAACCGCGAGGTGCTCAGGGCCCTGTACGGCTTCGCGCCCATCTCCATGCACTGCAACAAGTCCTCGGCCGTCCGCTTCCAGGTGTGCCGGCTGTGTGCGTGTGTGCGTGTGCATGTGTACATGTGCGTGTGTGCGTGTGCATGCATGTGTGTGCGTGTGTGCATGTGAGTGTGTGTGCGTGTGTGTACATGTATGTGTGCGCGCACATGTGTGTGGTTTGTCCGATTCCAGGTGTGACTGCCCGTGCTGGGGGGAGGGTGAAAGCGGCTGAGGCTAGCTGGCTGCCCTTGGTCACGCAGTCACCCCTTCCGGACACCCAGCAGCCAGTTCTGAGTCTGCCCACCCCGTTGCCCCAGACCCCCCCAGAGGATCCCGGGGGTGACAGGGCTCCACCCCTAAGGAGCTGGCAAGAAGCATTCACACAAAACAAGGATCAGGTGGTGAGAGACGGGCCCAGACAGACAGCCAATGGCCCGCAGCGGGGAGCTGACAGCCGCCCCCTAGGGCGCCGCCCTCTCTGGGATGCCGGCACACCACGGGACTAACCTCAGTGGTGTGAGCAGGGCATCCGCAGCCTCCCCCGGAGCCTAAAAACACAGCACTCAGGGGCCGGGGGCAGTGAGCAGTCAGGGTCTGAGGCTGCAGGCTGGGTTCCCTCCTCATTCAGGACCCACTGGGATCCAAAGGCATCTCGCTCACTTCCTGCGAGCTCCTAGCGGGGCCCAGGGCCCGGGCCGGGGGTGAGTTAGGTGGAGAAGGCTCCGTGGCCTGCAACTCTGTGAGGCAGCTTTCCTGGAAGCACTGGGAGCTGGACTAATCGCTAATCGAACGTTCCCAGCCCCAAGGAGGGGGAAATACTGGATCATCAAAGAGCAGTTTGGGGCCAACGTCTGATGTGGTTGAAATATGGCGTTTGACGCAGCCGTGTGTATGAGTCGGGAGGTGGGGAGAGTGGCTGAAAACTCAGGCTGCACCCAGACCTTCTGACTGCTTCTCTGAAAGAAGCGAAAGGTGGCCGAGCAGGCAGTTGGGGGCAACCCTGGCTCCCAGGTGAGGACCCCCAGCTAGCAATGGGAGGTTTGCTTTGGTTTGGGAGAAGGTGAGTTTAAGGGCGGGAACCCACGGGATCACTGGGAGAAGCGCTGGGGGAGGCGGCCCCCACCTCGCCCTTCCAGCCTCCATTTACCTCCTCGTCCCTTCCTTGCAGGGCGAGTGGGATCGGCAGCCCCTGCCCGAGGTCGTGTCCAGGCTGGAAGAGCCCACCCCTCATTGCCCGGCCAGCCGGGCTCAGCACCCCGCCGGCCCCACCGTGCTCAACATCGGCGGGGGCAAAGGTTGAGTGTGGGCGGTCTCTCTGCTCCCCTCACCATGCGGTCCCTGTGGGCTCACGCCAGTTCTGTGCACCCCTACTCTGTGAAGACCCCCATGGAATAGCCCAGCACGGAGGGCTGAACCAAGCCACCGCCGCAGACCAGGGTCCAGTCCAGCTTTCTCCCCCGGGGACCCCCTGCATGACTGAGAGTGTCCTGTGACAGTTCTTGCTGACCCACGAGGACCAGGTGGACCGAGACCCTTGCACACCCTTTGACACAGCAGAAGGGTAACCCCGCTTGGACGTCTAGAGTTCAGTGCCCCGGGAGCCCTGCCATCTCACTGGGGGAGGGGTGCCCATCTCCTGGGACCTGAGCCACGATCGGACGCGGGACAGACTCCCGAGAGCTGTCCCGGCCCCGCGTCCCCAGTCCCCGCGGCCGGCGGCCGGTGTTGGCGTGTGACGGGTACGAGCGCTGTTTTACTTAAACGTGTCCCTGCAGACTGGCTCGTGTGTTGCGGTGGGCGTCTTCCCTGCCGATGGGGGCAGGACAAACCACTTAGCTCATTAGAGACGCGCCTGGGGAAATTGCTCCGTTGCAGGGTAAATAGATATTTTCGCCCACCTAAAGGGAAACAACTCTCACCACCAGCTAAAGGATGCGACGGCGAAGATCCAGACCACGGTCTGGGCGCCAGCTCCCTGGGAGACGGGGTTGATGGCCCAAGTCACTTCTCCCTGTGGTGGGTCAGGTGGCTAAGAGAGCAAGCAAGCCCTGGAACCAGACCTGCGACAGAAGCCCGGCCCACCTCCCCGGCCCGCGGTCTTCTCATCTGTGAGACGGGGCCAGCGTCACGCAGGTTACTGAGACGATAGAGCTCACGCCTGGGGCCGGCCCCCGTCACAGCTAATGCAGGGCGGCGCTGCCTGGCCAGGCCCTGCCTCCTGGGCCATCTCCACCTTCCTTCCCCCTTAGCTGCCGCTCATTGCAGGCCAAGTTCAGCTCTTTGATAGTTGCTGCCGGGAGTGACAGATTCAGCTCTGTTCAGCCAGTTCAGCAAAACGCTGTGAAGCTATAGGAGAGAGAGGGTGATGGATGGGCCTCTGGGCCCCCCTTACACCCCAGCAGCCGTCCGCTAAGCGCTGCTTCTCCTCCTGCCAGCCACTTCATCACAGGCGGGCCAGGCACTGTGCCCCGGGCCTTGTAAATCACACTGCCCCTGCCGTAAGTCAGGCCACGACGGCTGTGAGCTGCCAGGCCCGACTGCAGAGCGGCCGGCCCTCCGTCATCCTTAGAGCCTGGCGTGACAGCAGGGTGAGAGGCCCCTCCCCGCAGGGCCCAGGCCTCGGGAGGGCAGCTGCGGCTCACCTAGCCTCTGGCCTTGACCTTCTGGTCCAGGAAGTCCCCTCTGCCTGAGGGGTCCCATCAGCCCAGAGCTCTGGGAGAGGGCTTGGGGGTGACCCCAGGCCTCACCCCCACCCAGCTCCTCCTGGGCACCATTACTTTGTTCCCCAGACAGCTGGGAAGCGCCAGTGGCGTCCCGCCCCAGCCTCACCCAGGGCCGAGCCCAGGTCCGCAGGAGAGGTCGCCCCCGCCCTGGGGTCCCTGGAGGACTAGTGGCGACCAGGAATCGCTCCCAGTTCCAGGACCTTCCGCCGCCCCCACTGACATGCCCTCCCCCCCACTCACTGTTGCCCTCGGGCTGGCCGGTCTCTTCCTTGGGGGCGGCGTGTGGTTCGCCCCACGCACAGGCCACCGCCGACCCCCTGCCTACCCGGGGCATCTGTAGGATCAGGTGCCCTGGTTCTGGCTAACTCACCCAGGAGCCCAGGACGCGCTGTCTCTGCCCCCACTGGCAGATGGGGAAACTCAGACACCTAAAGCCAGGTGCCAGGGTCACCCAGAGTGCGTGGGGGGCCTGGAGGTGACCCTGGGTCTGTGTGATGGCAGAACCCAGGGTCCCGGCCTCCAGCCCCCCCACGCCGAGGATCTGGGCAGCACCCCCCACGCCTCATGGGGACCGAGCCAGGCCAGCCAGGGAAACATCTGCGGCCAGGCCCCCTGCGCGCCGTCAGGCTCCCTCACCTGCAGGATGGGAGCAATGCGGGCCCAGTGCCCGGGGGTCCCGTTCTGCCCTCTGCTGTGTGTCTCTGGCCAACCTACTCTTCTTCTCTGGGCCTTCCTCTCCCCGTCCACCCACGGAGAAGGCTCCCCGGGGTCGTGGGGGCGAGGGCTGCCAGGCTGCCAGGCCCGGAGAGCCAGACTGAGGTGTGCCCGCACACGCTCAGTGTGGAGACGGCCTGGGAGGTGGGGGTGCCCGGCCTGAGCCGGCCCCAGGATGCCCCAGGGTTGCACTGCCCGCTGACCATTAGGCTCATGTGGCTGTTGAAGCTTAATTGTAAGTAAATTAAAATGAGGTAAAATAAAGCATCTGGGTTCTTGGTCACACCAGCCACATTTCAGACGCTCTTCAGCCACAGGTGGCCAGGGCTCTGGCATGCAGGGCCAGGATATCGGCCGTCCATCGGCCTGGAAATCTCCCCCGGGCTGCTCCACACCAGGGCCGCGTCCTGCACCCCCACCTCCCGGCCCCCGCCCCGTGGGCCCAGCTGGGCCGGCCCGGGCTGCGGGGCTTGTCCATGGAGGCATGTGGGGCGGGACCAGCCTCCCAGGCCAAGGGCGGTCCCTCCGGCCCCCACTACGGCCACGAGAAACACCCGGCAGGCCTCCCAAAGCCTGGGGAGGGCCGGGCTCGGGACCCAAACGCTGTGACTCGCCCGACCATCCAAGGCTCTCTCAGTCCCTGCCCCCCACCCGCCCCAATCCTGTGCTGCTGAAGGAGGAACAGCCCAGGCTTCCAGGGGGCGCCTGCTGCCCTGGACTCCATTGCAGACGAAAGCACAGCTTCTCCTTACGGCAAAGAAGCCCTTTCCTTTCCCCTCGGGCTCTTCCAAAACGCGCTGAAACCCGGCAGCGGTCTCCCTGGGACACGCACGGTTCTATTTTCTCCAGTCTTTCCCCTCCCCCCTCCCCCACGCCCACCCGGCCTCACGCGTACATTCCACATTTCCCTGCGTTGTCAGGATGGAAGGCAGCCCAGCGTGTCCCGTGCATCCCTGGCCAGAGACTACGGTGTTTGTGGCAGACTCCTAACGGGGGGACTCTGGGGGCCTTCCGGGGAGGGTTCTAGACCCGATCCGGGGGAGCCCTGCCCCATTCTGACGTCACGGCCCAGGAGGCCTTTGTGTGGGGACCCTCACCCTCCGTCCCCTCCCAGGGCGAGACCGAGGCTTTGCCCTGGGCTTGCATCCTGCACCTTCTTCCTCTGGAGCCGAGGACGAGGCGGTGGAAAGCAGGAGTGGGGAGGCGAGCGGGGGCAGTTATCTAGGGAGAGGCCTGGGGGGCTCACAGGGCTAGAGGGGGAGCCCAGCGGGGAGCCGAGGAGCAGCCCCCGCAGGCCCAGGCCCCGAGTGCAGGGGGCTGACATGTTGGAGCAGGGCCCTTGGGCCATGAGGAGCGACGAAGGATAAAGCTGAGGGGAGCAAAGGGGGGACCCAGCACAGGTCCACGCTGGGCGTCCTGAGGCCGCTCAGGATTGCCACGAGCCCCTGAGTTCTGGGAGCGGCCGGCAGGCCGCCTGGAAGGCTGTCCAGCGCCCCTGGAGGAAAGTGGAGGGGCCCCTGCCCACCCGACTCTCCCGCTGGCCCCTGTCCAGCAGCCTGAGCAGGCTGTTACGGCCCATGCAGGTCCCTGGGCCCTGCACCCAGCAGGGACGTTTGCACCGGTCTGCCGGCACCTGGCCGCTGGTCTCTGCATCTGGCAAGGATGAGGTGCCAGCTTGCTCAGTTCCTAGACGCCTCGCACTCACGGGGCTGGCACGGGACCCACTGCTCTCCAGCTGTTGGGAGTGGTGGCAGTGGCATTTGGCAAAGGAGAGGCACTGGGGTCAGACTGAGTGCACCCAGCCCCATGGCCATGCTCAGAGATGCCCCACTGGCCACCCTGCCCGCTCCTCCCCATGGCCCCCTGGATGCCCCGCTGTCTCCTGCTCAAGCAGCCAGGCGAGGACCCTGGGAGGAGCGAGCGTCTCGTTCGGGTCCCAGGGCTTCTGCCTGGCAAGACTCTCCAAGCTTATGCTGCGTGACCCCAGGCCAGACGGCTCAGCGCTCACCTGTCCATCAGGGACGGGCAAGCGCTTCGTTCCATGGCGTGGGGGTGAGCTGAACACTTGGGCCCGTTTGGGCCGGATGGCACCTCTGTGGGGTCCGGGAGGGTCCTCGGCAGGCAGAAGCTCCCCTGGGGGGCCCCCAGGCTGAGGCAGAGCAACAGAGCACAGGACCTGCTCCAAACCCCTCTGTAGACAGGGTGGAGGAAGCCCAGCCCAGCCTACACCACCCGGGGCACACAGCAGGTCACGCCCACCTCAGGACCTTTGCACGTGACGGGCTCGCTGACCACATCACTCAAGTCTGACCCCAGCGCCTCTCCTTTGCCAAATGCCATTGCCACCACTCCCAACAGCTGGAGAGCAGTGGGTCCCATGCCAGCCCCGTGAGTGCGAGGCGTCTAGGAACTGAGCAAGTTGGCACCTCATCCTTGCCAGATGCAGAGACCAGCGGCCAGGTGCCGGCAGACTGGTGCAAACGTCCTTGCTGGTGCAGGGACCAGGGACCTGCATGGGCTGTAACAGCCTGCTCAGGCTGCTGGACAGGGGCCAGCAGGAGAGTCGGGTGGGCAGGGGCCCGTCCACTTTCCTCCAGGGGCACGTCGCCGCCCTGGGTCCCTGCAGGAGGCTCAGAGCTCCCGGGATGGCTGGCCGCACGCGGGCTGAGTCTGAGTGCGGGGGGCCCCCTTCACCTGTGTCCTGCTAACAGCCACGCTCAGCCCAGCCTGTGCAGAGCTCCAGGTGGTGCTCAGAGCCACGTGCTAATTCTGCCCAGAGAAACCTTCCAAAACTAAGGCAACAGAGCGTTTCGGGATTAGGGTGAGGAAGGGCTGGCCCGAGGTCACGGGCTCTGAGGGGAGAGGGCGATACGGTTCAGCCTGAAGCGATGGGGAAGCTCGCTGGGGCTCAGACCTTCCAGAGCTGCCCTTTGGGGTGAAGCGGGTGAGTTGGGGGGTGGCCCATGATGGCCTCTCTCACGTTGCTGGCCAGTGCCATCTCCGGAGGTTTATTTCTCCCCAGCAGAGGGGCAAACATAGGCAGCGAAGGGAGCGTGAACACTTGTTTCTGGGCTCAGCCCCTGAGAGAGGAGTCGAGGGGGAACCTGGGCCGGACCACCCCTCGTCCCGAGCTTCCCCCAGGGACAGCTGCAGAATGAATGCGTGCTCAGGCCCTGTCGGGGGGTCCAGGGCCAAACCACAGGGCCCAGGAAGCAGGCCTGCTCCCCGCCTCCCCTCTTCTGGCTCCACAGGGTCCTCTCGGGGTCCCCCAGGCCCTCCGATGGGCGGGGGGCTGCAGGCGTTACTGTGCCTGAGTCTTGAGAAAGACAGGCCCCTGTCCCCCGGGTTGCAGTCTGATGAGGGTCCAGCTATCCCTCCAAAGGTCACCCGAAGCACAAACATCTCCGTGGCCTTGACTTTATTAGCCTAACCTGTTTCAGCCCAGTCCCTGGAGAGGGCTGCGTGGCCTGGCACCTCTGAAACCAACCCCAGGCCCCCAGGGCTTTCTGCACCCCAGTCACCGCCCGGCTTCCTGCCTGCGTCCCCTCTAGCCCCCTCCCAGGGGGCTGCCTGGGTCCTGGGGCCGGGCGCCAGTCCCCGCGGGGATGGGCAGTTCTGAAGGCCCTGGGGTGGGGACAGGGGTCACCCCATTCCAGGCCCTGGCGAGGGCCACCGCCAGGGACTGGGAGAGTGGGGGACGAGGCCCAGAGCTGAGTCAGACAGCAAGGACAGAGGCCACCCCGGCAGGAGAGACCCCTTTGTCTCCGACATGGGGGGCGAGGGGCCCTGGGGGAAACCAGGGCAGGAGAGCACAGTGGGGGCGGCCCAGCTGAGACCCTCCCAGCCCTGCTCCTGGCGCTGATTTCAGGGCTGGGAACCCTCTGGGGGCTTCCCCGTGTGAAGACCCAAGAGGTCAAGGCAAGCAGAGCTCACTTTCTGGATCCACCCCTCCTTCCTGGGACCAGGCACCAGACCATCTTGCCAACCCCAACCTCAGGGACGGTGCCAGTCTGGCACGCCTGCTCTCTGCCTTCACTACTGTGCCCAAGGCAGACAGGATGAATCAGTCCCACACCGTCCCTCATGTCAGACACACTCGCAACCCTCAGGGCCGCCCCGGGCAGCCTGCCCATCAGGGACAGAACACTGGGTGATGCTCTTTGCCACCCCGCTTTCACGGGGGCCTTCTCTTTTTCAGAAGCTCTCCAGGGCTTCAGGTGTGGTCCCTGAGCCCAAGGCATGGCAGGTGGCTTTTAGGGGGTGTGGGGAGGACTCGAGACCCCCCTTCAGTCAGTGACCACAGAACAGGCCTCCTGGGTCCTCTTTCCACTCCCTCTGTCTGCATCTTTTGGGGGCCATGGCTGTAGCTCTCAACGAAGGGCAGGGGAGCCCACGTTCCAGCCAGGGTCTGGGTCCTGGCACCCGGGGCGGCGCGGGCCCCTGGGAATGGGCAGCGCCGGCCAGGGTGACAGGTCGCCGACCCCCGGGCCAGCTGAAGCTCTGCCCGCGGCGGTCAGTAGATCCCCTTCACCCTCTTGCTGTCAGGGTCGAAGGGAGACTTGAGGTGAGCCTGGGCAGTGTAGGTCACCCCCATCCTCTCCAGGGCGTAGTCCCCACTCTTCACGAAGTCCAGGGAGACCTGGTGGGCACAGAGGGGGCCCGCGGTCACTCGGCGCCCCGCGGGAGCCGGGCTCACGCAGCCTGCCTCCCAGGATGGGGCCGCCGTCTCGCCCTCTCACGCCCCTCCCTCCTCTGGGTCCAGGAACTGCTCTGAGCCCTGAGCAGGTGGACTCCGTGTCCCCAGGCCCCTGAGCTGGACCTGAGCCCCCGGGGTCCAGGGGAGCCGAGGTCTGGCGCTGGGGAGAACCTCTTCCGCTGGGCAGCAAGCCCCAACCCGTAACCACCGGTTCCTGGGAGGCGGGCAACCGGTGGGGGAGTTTTGGGGTTTATAAATGACGGTTTGGGCAAAATGCTTAGACCTTCTGCACACAGAACAGGCTGCCCCTTCGTCTCATCGCTGGGCCCCCCAAATGAGCCTGTGCACGTGCGTTTGTGTGCACACGTGCCCGTGTCGTACATGTGGGTGTACCTGAGTGACACCGGTGTGTGCACACGCAACCGTTGGCACGACACGGGGTCTCCAGCTCCAGGGAGCAGAGCGGGTGAGCCCCGCACAGAGCCCCTGTCTGACCATGAGAAGCCTGGAGCTTCCAAAGTCAGATTCTGTCAGAAAGAAAATATGGAAACACCGCTGGCTATGCCCGGGCAAGACAGGGCCCCGTCAGTCAGTCCCCTCACTGTTCTCTGGCCCCCCCAGGCCCAGCCCACCCAGAGAGGGAGGCAGGGGTGCTGTGGAGAGCCCCAGAGGGGACCGGGGCTCCCCGCGGCGGTGTGGGGGCGGGGGGGACTCACCGGCCCGCCACTGGGGTCTCGGATGTAGCCGTAGGCCAGGGTCTTATTGATGGTGAATCCGAAGTCGGCCCTCCGGACGTGGCCCACCACTTGGCCGTTCCTCCAGATGGCCTCCAGCCCGAACATGGGAATTTTCCTGGAAGAAGCAATAGATGGCTGGGACCCCAGAGCCCCCGAGGGGGATCTCCTGCACTTTGGCCGAGGAGAAAGGACAGAGCCCGCCAGACCACGGGGTCCACTCCTCAGGGCTGGTCTGCTCTGAGCCTGCGTGCCCCTCACCTGGCCCCCGAGGATGCCGGCGCTCAGGCTTCGAGCACATAAATGGACAGAAAACATCAAAAGCAGGACCTGACTTTCGTGTCTCTGGAGGCAGGGCCCCACGGATTTGGAACTGTCACTCAACTTGTTTTAATCTGACGGCTCTTCTTTTTTGACAGTGTGATGCATCATTTATTAAAAGTATTTTTCTGTGTTACACATAAAATATGAATGCTCGTCATAAATTTTTTGAAAATTTAAAACAGGGAAGAGGAGAGGATTAAACTGCAATCACAGAAACGCCAGAGCCAGAGCGTTTGGTGCAAACCTTGGCCGGCGTGCCGTCTGCCGCCCGAGTCCTCACGCCTGCGGGCAACGGGCCGGGTGCCGGGGACGAGGGGCCCCCAGGGGAGCAGCACCGTGTGGCCCTGCGGGTCCCGGGGTGAAGCCGAGGGCCGCACCCGGTGGGGTGTGGGATGCGGCTGGGCTGGTTACGGTAACCGGAACTGGGGGGACCTTGCACTGAGCCAGTCTGGACAGGGTCTGGGGTGCCTCCCGGTTCAGAGGCCAGGGGTGACAAGGTCTGGGGCCCACAGGTGCAGTGGATGAGGGTGGGGTGGCGGAAGCTTTGCAAACGCATCCTGTCTCCTTTGGACCTGTCCTACAGGGGTGCTTTGTCCACGTGAGGAGACAGCCTCAGAGAGGCGCCCTGCCCAGGGCCCCAGGGCAGAGCTGCAGCATCCCGGCCACGTCCCTCCTCGGGCCTGGACCAGCCAGGCCGCGGCCCCAGGCGGCCTCTGCATCCCAGTGGGGAGCCCTGGATGGGGAGGGGTGAGCGGGCCGTGGCCGCTGCTGTCTGAGGCAGCGGGCGCTTTCTGGAGGGCCAGGCGGCAGGAGGGCTTGGCGGACCCCTGTCCTGTCTGCATCCCAAACCAGAGCTGAGTGCCCCCTGGGAGGCAGACAAACAGTCAGGCAGACGGGCAGCCCGACGGGGTACCAGGGAGGCGCTAGGAGACGACACGCCCCAGCTCCGCTCACTCTGCACCCCCAATCCCAGCAGCCTCGAGGCTTCCTTTGAAGGAGCCAAATCTGGGAAAAAGGACACCGCTGGTGTCAGTTGTCAGCCCCAAACCAACGAGACCCAGAGACGCCCGCTGCCCTGGGGATGGCTGCTACCCAGCTCCACATAACCCCATCCACGTCCTCCAACACCAGCACCAGGGACCCGGGGACCACACGGGCTCAGCTCCCAGCACGTAAGGGCAGCGTGTGCAGAGCTGCCGGGGAGGTGGGGGTGGGGGAGAGGTGGGGGGAGGCAGGGGAGAGGTGGGGGTGCGGGAGAGGTGGGGGTGGGGGAGAAGAGATCGGGCGCCCCACGAGGCTTCCTTCCACTCCGGCCACAGGCCTGGGCGAGAACCGCTCTGCCCCTGGGCCCCCGTGGTCTCCGTCTGTCAGGGGGGCTGGTGGCCCCAGCCTGGCCCCTCCCCCCATGGGTTCCCTCCCGGGCTGTGGGGAGGCTCTGACCAGAACAGAGGGGTGACGGCAGTGCCCTGACTGGCAGCCAGATCGGGGGGCCTCGGCCGGAGCCTCCCACAAAGCCCGTGTGGCTCGGCAGGGCTTCCCCTTTCAGAACACGTGTTCGGAGGAACTTCCCAGCCGTCCAGTGCTTAGGACTGCAGCTTTCCCTGCCAAGGGCACGAGTTCAGTTCCTACGTGGGGAACTAAGATCCTGCAAGCTGCATGGTGTGGCCAAAATAAACACAGTGAAACGAAACCTGTGTTTGGTGAGGGCTGCCCTGTCCGCTCCCTACCGACCACCACCAGCCCGCGCCCGGTTTGCCCCCAGCCTGGCCCTGGTGGGATCTGAGTTGCAGCCCTGGCTTCAGAGTCGGGCCCGCTGTGGACCCAGCCCTGCCCCGTGGGTCCCAGTCTCCCCTGTCCAGGGCTGCGGTGCGCGCTCCAGGAGAGGGTGTCTGGCCTGCGGGGAAAGGGGGAGCCCAGAAGCATCGTCCCTCGCGTCTGCACGGCCACTCCCCGCTCCTGGTGGCCCCAGCCCCAGCGGTACTCACTCGTCCACGGTGAAGCCCAGCAGGCGCCGGCGGAGGCCCTCGGCCTGCTGCTTCTCCAGGGCCTCGCGCCCTAGGAAGGGGATGGAGGACTTGAGCTTGCAGGTGAAGGCCAAGCCCGCCTCCAGGGGGCTGTCATCAGCCCGGAGGTCGGCGTGCCAGTGCCGGTAGCCTGGAGTGGAGGAAGCCATGGGGTCACTGTCCAGCGGAGGCGGGGACTTCAGGAGACGCCCCAGGAGGTGACCCCCCAGTCACACCCTCAGCCTAGACCCTCCGTGACTTGGGCTTTCTGGGGGCTGGGAGCAACGTCAGTCACAGGAGGTGCCCTGGCTGAGCCCCGGAGTCAGATCGCCCCCAGCAGCATCGCCGCACATCTCTGCCATCAGGCTGGAGGCCTGGGGAGGGGGCAGCAGCGGGCGGGACAGCTTGGAGGGCCCCCCTCCTGCTCTGATGTTCTTCAGCTCTCTCTGGGAATCTCAGCGCTGAATCCAAATCTGGCTCTGGACCCCCTTCCCCTGGGAGATACCTCCCCCTGTACCCCCCTCCCAAGAGTGCTGGGGTCAGAGATCCCAGCACCGTCCCCAGGCCTGCGTGGAGGGCCTGGTACAAGGCCAGTGAAGGGGCCTTGGGGAAACAGTCTGTGTGGGGGTACGGGGCAGCCCGGCACGGCAGGAAGGGAGCGCGGGGATGCATGGGTGCCGGTTAACAGCCTCCAGCGAGGCTCAGCACCCCACCTGCGGTCCAGGACCCGCACACACCTTTCTCGATGCTCAGGGAGTCAATGGCCCGGTAGCCGGCATTGACGAGGCCGTGCTTGGCCCCCGCGGTCATCAGGGCCTGGTACACGGGCAGGCAGGATGGCCTCGGGGTGTGCAGCTCCCAGCCCAGCTCCCCCACGAAGGACAGCCTCACGGCCCGGACCTGGGGGCGAGACACAGCTCAGACCCGGGCCAGGGTGGAGGTCCGGCCACCACCGATGCGTGGACACTTCCTACCGCCACCACTGACAGCCGGACCTGGGCCCAGGCCACAGGCCACCAGAAAATGGGGCCTGCCGGCGAGGGTCCTCAGGAGCGCTCTGGAAACCTTTGAAAGGAAGAGGTGTTGTCCTTGGGAGTGGAAGTGGACACGTGGTTCCCAGGCCGCAGCTCGTCTCCTAAATGACCGTAGGAGTGTCCTGGGGCCTCGGGAGCCAGGGGCAGAGGACCACGGAAGTGAGCTCGCTGCCAGGTCTAAGGCCCGAAGTCCAAAACCAGGGTGTGGGCAGGGCCGCGCTTCCTCTGGAGGCCCCGGGGCGGGTCCCTCCTGCCCCTCCCCTCTCCCGGGGGTCCAGGCTCTGCTGATGTGGACGCGTCACGCTGGCCCTGGCCTGCGTCTCCCCCGTGTCTGTGTCTCCCCGACTCTCATCAGGGCACTGGCTGCTGGGTGGAGCCCCTCACCAGGGTGCTCTTACCCGCGATCCTCACCGTCGCTGAATCAGCAAGGCCCCCGATCCCACGGTCCCGTTCCCAGCCTGGGGTGATGTCTCTTTAGGGGGCCACCATTCAGTCTCTGCGCTGACCTTGGGCAAGATTCTTGGCCTCTCTCTGGCCTCTAAGTGGGGCCGGGAGCCTGGCTTTGTCTGCCTTAGGAAGCTCTGAGGGGGTGTCCTCGAGGAAGGATGGGGAGTCAACCACACCACGCATGAGCCACAGCAGCTGCACTTAGCGCGTTCCCGGGCAGCGGGAGGGGCAGCCGGGCGCCGGGCGAGTGTCCTGGTCGCCCCCACCCCAGTGGGCCCCGGTCGAGAGCGAGGATCTGAAGGCAGACACAGCCTCTGCCCCCACGCCTTGAGTCTTGGAAGGACACAGCCAGACGCCAAAGCCGGCTCCAGGGCAGGCAGGGGGGAGGACCCTGAGGCAGGCACAGGCCAAGCTGGGGTCTTGAGCGGGGTTTGCTGTCACAGACGGGCCTTCCAGACAAGCGGAAGAGCGGGTGCAAAGGCGCAGAGCTGGAGCAGCTGTGAGTGTTGTCGGGGTGGGGGCGGGGGGACAGGTAGGAAGGCTGGCGGGCGGGACCAGAAGGGCCTCGTCAACGGGCTGCCGACGCTGGGTCGGTAAAGCACTGCCCAGGGCTGGCTTCACAGGCCAGGGAAGGGACCGCGGGCCCCCAACCCCATGGAAGGGACGGTGCCGTTCACGAGTGCCCCTGGGCCTGCTCTTTGTAGACGTCACTACAAAAACTTCCCGGGGACGAAGCGGAAACAGGGGCTCCGCAGACAGCCCACCTGCCCGCACACACACAGTGCTGACGTGGGGAAGCTGGTCTCTGGGCGAGCGTGTCCCTCAGCCAGCGGCCACGTGGAGGCCACGAGCAGAGGGGGGGACGCCTGGCCCGGCAGCCTGGCTTTTCCTGCCCGCCTGGTTGGTGCTGGGTCGCTTGTACACTCAGCACCTGCTGGTTGCTTCCAGCCTGCGGGCAAACCCTTGGACACCCAGCGTCCCCACGCGCGGGGCCGGGCACGGCCTGGTCCAGGTCACAGAAGGGACACGGACCCAGAGGCGGAGGACCCGATCCCATCCCTGCTCCGAGCCCGAGGGGCCGCCCGGGACGGCTCCCGCGGCGATAAGGTCAGCGGACGGAGAGCCGGCCCGCTCTCCCGAATGACTTGAAATCACAGTCGCTGGGAGGGCTGGACTCAGACAGCTTTGGAAAGGCACACATCTGCTCTGAGCTGCCGTGTGCCCGGGGCCTCTCAAAAAACTCAGAATTGACTCAGAAAACGTACTGTTGACATTTCCCTGCTCCCCTGGTGCAAGCCGTGGGCCCCTGACAAAGACTGCCTTGTCAACGGGGTTCTAATTTTAGACAGACCACGGAGGAGCTTGGGGCTCAAAGCCAATCTCATTTCAAACAGGAAAAAAATCATTTTAAAGCTCACCCATTAATGGGCCCAGGACTGCAGGTCTTGTCAGACACACTCCCTCCCCCAGTTAAGTCAGGCTCTCGAGTGAATTCAGGGGTGGGATGTAGCGACCTGGCCCCTTCCCCAGCTCTCAGGAATCCAACGAGGCTGGGAGGCCAGCCGGCGTGCTCTACATTACAGCCCTGTGGGCAAGCCCGGCTCTCAGGGGGCTGAATAAATACTTCCCGGACGGAGCGGGCAGACAGGTGCAGAGGGCCAAAGCTCTGCTGTTCGGCAAAGCGAGGGGAAGGACTTCGGGATTCCTAGTGACTTTTTAAGTTGCCAGCATCACTGGTTCTCGAGACGTCTTGCGTTTTTCTCTACTGAACCTGTGGATTTAGGCGAGCCCTGGGGTCTTCTGAGAGGGTCACAGACTGCAGGGACAGGCCAAGAACGAGCACATCTAGAACTTGGGCTCAGAGTCAGCCAGACCCATGGGCCGGCCTCCCCCAGACCCAGTGCCCACATCTGATAAACGGTGGTGAGCATCAAGCTCATGGAAGGCAGGTGCCTGGTACCGCCCTCTGCCAGTCAGCATCAGCTTGGATCAGCTTTAAAAGCAAGCCCCAAACCCTCTGCAAAATAGCCCCACCCTGTTCTGGGAACCATGGAGAGTGGAAGGGAGAACAGAGATGCAAAAGGTCAATAGGAAAGGCCTGAAATTAGGTTTTGTTTAAACCCTTTTGAGACCCTAACCCTAACCCTAACTCCCCTGATACGGTTAGAACCAACAAACCAAGCCAGCAAGGTTGCAGGATACAAAATCAACACTCAAAAGTCAGCTGCATTTTTATACTCTAACCATAGACCACCTGAAAAGGAAATTAGAAAAAATTCCATTTACAGTCACACCAAAAAGAATAAAATACTTAGGAATACACCTAACCATGGAGGTGAAAGGCTTGCACGCTGAGAACTACAAAATACTGCCAAAGAAACGAAAGGCACAAATGGAAAGACGACTCCTCTGTTTGTGGGTTGGAAGACTGAATATCACCAAGACACCAATATTCCCCAAAGCGATCTACAGATTCAATACAATCTGTATCAAAATCCAGTGGCGTTTTTTTTTTTTTTTTTTTTGCAGAAATAGAAAATTTCACCCTAACAGTGACATGAGTGACCTCGAATAGCCAAACAATCTCAGAAAAGAACAAGGCAGAAGACTCACTTCCTCATTTCAAAACTTATTATAAAGCTGCCATAATCAAAACAGTGCTACTGGCATGAAATCAAACAGACAAATGGAATAGAAAAGACAGCCCAGAAATAAACCCTCATGTAAATACCTAGTGACCTTTAACAAGGGATCCAAGACCATTGGGACTTCCCCGGCAGCTCAGTGGTAGAGTCTGCCTGCCAAAGCAGGAAACAGAGGTTCAGTCCCCGAGTGGGGAAAATCCCTTGGAGGAAGAAATAGTGACCCACTCCACTATTCTTGCCTGGGAAAATCCCATGGACATTGGAGCCCGGCAGGTTACAGTTCAAGGGGCCACAAAGAGTTGGACACGACTGAGCGTGCACACAGGCCTGCGTGCCATGACTGTTCCATGGGGAAAGGACAGTGATCGGCAAACGGAACCTTCCCTTCTGCCACATACACCATACACGCACGTCAACTCAAGCCGAGTTAAAGCCCAAATGTGAGCCTGCAGACTGTGAAAGCCCTAGAAGACAATACAGGGGAAAGCTTCATTACTCTGGACTTGGCAATGATTTCCCAGATATGATACCAGAGGCAAAGGCAACAAAGAGCAAAATGAGCTAAACGGGACTCCAGCAAATGTAAAAGCTTCTGTGCCTCAAAGGATACAACCCACAGTGAAAAGTCAACCTACAGAATTGGAGAAAACACTCAAAAGTCCTGTATCTGATAAGGGGTTAACATCCAGAATATATAAAGAACACCTACAATTCAACAAAAACAAAGCAACCCGATTAAGAAATGAATTAGGAACTTGAATAGACATTTTACCAAAGATCTACAAATGGCCAACAAGCATATCAAAAGATGGTCAATGTCACGAAACATTAGAGAAACGTCAATCAAAACCACAATGAGATATGACTTCTAAGCCATTAGCATTTCAAAGAAAACAGAAAATAATCAGTGTTGGCAGGAATATGAAGGAATCGGAACCCTTGGGCGCAGTTGGGGGAATGCAAAATGGTGCAACTGTTAGGAGAAACAGTATGGTGATTCCTCGGAAAACTAAAAATAGAACTACCATATGTCGAGCAATCCCACGTCTGGGTGTATGTGCAAAAGAACTGAAGGGTGGAACAAGGAGCTGGTCTGGTCCCGCACCTCCCGGGCAGCAGCAGACAATAAGCAGCCGGAGCAGGGCCTCGTGCGAGGTCCTGCTGGGAGCAAGGTCCTTCTCTGCTCGGCTCCGCTGGGTGACCACTCAGGAATCACCAGGGCTTGCCCAGGGCCGGGTGACCCACAGAGGAACGAACTGTTTCTAAAGCTAGCAGGAGCCCCCTGCGAGGCTCAGGCTCCTGGGCTGGGGAACAGAGACCCGATGGGACCCCTCGGTTAAAAGAGAGCATGCTGGGGGTGGGGAGGCAGACCCGTCAAGCCCCAAACATCTGCGTGAGCAGCACTCCTGCTGTGCGGGTCTTCTCCAGTCTGAATTTGCTCAGAGACCCTCTCCTCATCGGAAGGACTGATGTTGAAGCTTTAAGTTCAATACTTTGGCCACCTGATGTGAAGGGCTGACTCACTGGAAAAAACCCTGAGGCTGGGAAAGACTGGGGGCGGGATGAGAAGGGGACGACAGAGGATGAGATGATTAGATAGCATCATCGATTCAATAGACATGAATTTGAGGAAACTCCGGGAGTTAGTGAAAGACAGGGGAGCCTGCAGCCCGTGGAGCCGCAGAGCCTGACACGACTTAGCGACCGAACAACAACAGCAACCTCTCCTTTAGGAAGATTCTGGGTTTCAGGCCCCTCCACCCAGGACCCGCGAGGCCCTGGAGGGAGTTATGCAGGAGGCTAGGGGTCCCCGCTGCTGAGAGAGGATCGTCCCCTCTTCCCGTCACCTGCTTCACTCTAGGTGGCAACCGAGATGGTCAGTGAGACGCGGTGAGGGAGCGCTCTCCCCCACATGGACGGAGCTGTGTCTGCATCAGCCTTGGGTGCAGCAGCCTTAAAGCTCATCTGCCTTGTAAGGACAAGGGTGGAATCCGGAACACGAGTACTTGATGCCTCTGAGCCCCCAGCCCCAGGGCTCTGCACACGTGGCTGGTCAGTAAAGTCTGTCACTCCACACGGGGTCTCCTGCCCCAGACGCAGGTGGCGAACCCAGCAAGGTGAAGCTTCCAGCCACGCTTTCTGCAAACACCTGTGTTCCAGCATCGCGGGGGCCCCGCGTCACCCCAGGACCCGGGCGCTCCTCAGTCCCCAGGGTGCCGCCTGGCCGTCCTGGCATTCACACCTGACAGGGGGCGGTGAGGGCCAGCCGCCCCCCAGAGCTGGTGTCGCGCTGGCTGAGAGCGTGGGCTGGGGTGCCACGTACCTACTCGGTTTAAATCTGAGCCACAAACGTCGCATCCCCATTGCCTGAGATCCCTCTGAGTCTGCTCTGCAAACCCTGGGTGGGAATAGGGTTCACAGAGCCTTGGGAGCGGTCAACAGAACTGTCAGCCTGGGGCCCCCGGCTGCTTGGCGAGGCGGGTGCTGCTGGCACGTGCATTTTACAGATGAGGAAGCGGGAGCTCAGGGAGGTCAGGCCGCCTGCCCAAGGCCCAGTGATGTCCTGGAAGATGTTTGACAGCAAGCTCTCGGGAGGCAGGGGTTGTTTTGCAGCGTTTACCCCTTTCTGCAGGGTGAACAGTCCTACCACGGTTGATTTCAAGCTGCCAGTGGTTTAACCACCACCTGCCAATTTTCCTCCAGCTTTAGCCATCAGCTCTCACGAGCTGGAAGGAGCACTTTCCAGCACACTCAGAGGACTCACAGCCAGTAAGTCAGAGCAGACGCTCCATGCTGTAAGCTCTCCACACTCCCGCCCTAGCCTCGACTGACTCACTGGATTATTCTGGGGGCAGCGAATACACTCTAGCAAGATGGATTTGGGGGCTTCCTGGAATTCCTGCCAGCTCTCCATGGGGGGGGACGGGAATGGGGGTGGTGGTGCTGGGTCCCCATCCTGGCTTGGATCACAGGACACGTGTGCGCCCTGGGCAGGACAGTCCACGTGGCTCCCGTGGGGTGGGTGCTCTGGCCACAGATGACATCAGAACCAGCCTGGGGCCGCCTCCCTGGGCAGACACCACAAGAGGGCTTGAGCAGATGTGTCCACAGACACAGGCACAAGCCTGTATGTCCACCCGTCTCAAATCACATCAGCTCATGGAGGTTTTACACGCTTCCGGGGAGTTTGGTTGTGTAACAGCACCCCTGACTCACCAGCACGTCATCCAATCTTAGTCATCCCTTTAAATAAATGAGGATCCCAGGGCCCCCGAGGCAAGGGATAGACAGGGATCTGGGCACACTGCAGCCCCCTGCAGGGGCCTGGGGCCCCGAACCCACAGAAGAGTGGGGAATTCAGCTGGCGGTAAGACTTAAAGGATCTTCATTTTTCAAATCCTCTGAACAACCCAAGACACTCTTGACTCCAAAAACATCCTTCTATGTCAATGTGCAATCTCTCCCTGCAGTCTGGTCCAGAGGGCTAGTGTGCAGGCTTGCTGGCAGCTCTGGTGAAGGTGGTTCTGGGGATAGTAGAGGTGATGGTAATGATGGTGGTAAAGATATGGTGATGGTGGTGGTTAGTGAGGATAATGGTGATGTTGGTGATGGTGGTGACGGTGGTGGTGGTGGTGGTGGTGGTGGTGGTGGTGGTGGTGGTGGTGGTGATGGTGGTGGTGACGGTGGTGGTGGTGGTGACAGTGGTGGTGATGATGGTGGTGATGGTGATGGTGGTGATGGTGGTGGTGGTGATGGTGATGGTGGTGGTGATGGTGGTGGTGGTGGTGACAGTGGTGGTGATGATGGTGGTGGTGATGATGGTGGTGATGGTGATGGTGGTGATGGTGGTGGTGGTGGTGATGGTGGTGGTGGTGGTGACAGTGGTGGTGATGATGGTGGTGGTGATGGTGGTGGTGATGGTGATGGTGGTGGTGGTGGTGACGGTGGTGGTGATGATGGTGATGGTGGTGATGGTGGTGATGGTGGTGGTGGTGGTGATGGTGGTGGTGGTGGTGACAGTGGTGGTGATGATGGTGGTGATGGTGATGGTGGTGATGGTGGTGGTGGTGGTGATGGTGGTGATGGTGGTGGTGGTGGTGATGGTGATGGTGACGGTGGTGGTGATGGTGGTGGTGGTGACGGTGGTGGTGATGGTGGTGGTGGTGATGGTGGTGATGGTGACGGTGGTGGTGATGGTGATGGTGATGGTGGTGATGGTGGTGGTGGTGGTGATGGTGATGGTGGTGGTGGTGGTGGTGGTGGTGGTGGTGGTGGTGGTGGTGGTGGTGGTGGTGGTGATGGTGGTGGTGGTGGTGGTGGTGATGGTGGTGGTGGTGATGGTGGTGATGGTGGTGGTGGTGGTGGTGGTGATGGTGGTGGTGGTGGTGGTGGTGGTGGTGGTGGTGGTGGTGGTGATGGTGGTGGTGGTGATGGTGGTGGTGGTGGTGGTGGTGGTGATGGTGGTGGTGGTGATGGTGGTGATGGTGGTGGTGGTGGTGATGGTGATGGTGGTGGTGGTGGTGGTGGTGGTGGTGGTGGTGGTGGTGGTGATGGTGGTGGTGGTGGTGGTGGTGGTGGTGGTGGTGGTGATGGTGGTGGTGATGGTGATGGTGGTGGTGGTGATGGTGACGGTGATGGTGGTGGTGGTGGTGGTGGTGGTGGTGGTGGTGGTGGTGGTGGTGACGGTGATGGTGGTGGTGGTGGTGGTGGTGGTGGTGATGGTGATGGTGGTGGTGGTGATGGTGACGGTGGTGGTGGTGGTGGTGGTGGTGATGGTGGTGGTGGTGGTGGTGATGGTGACGGTGATGGTGGTGGTGGTGGTGGTGGTGGTGATGGTGGTGGTGGTGGTGGTGGTGATGGTGATGGTGGTGGTGGTGGTGGTGGTGGTGGTGATGGTGGTGGTGGTGGTGGTGGTGGTGGTGATGGTGGTGGTGGTGGTGGTGGTGGTGGTGGTGGTGGTGATGGTGACGGTGATGGTGGTGGTGGTGGTGGTGGTGGTGATGGTGGTGGTGGTGATGGTGGTGGTGGTGATGGTGGTGGTGGTGGTGGTGGTGATGGTGGTGGTGGTGATGGTGGTGATGGTGGTGGTGGTGGTGGTGGTGATGGTGGTGGTGGTGGTGGTGGTGGTGATGGTGACGGTGATGGTCATGGTGATGGTGGTGGTGGTGATGGTGACGGTGATGGTGGTGGTGGTGGTGGTGATGGTGATGGTGGTGGTGGTGGTGATGGTGGTGGTGGTGGTGGTGGTGGTGATGGTGACGGTGATGGTGGTGGTGGTGGTGGTGATGGTGATGGTGGTGGTGGTGGTGATGGTGGTGGTGGTGGTGGTGGTGATGGTGGTGGTGGTGATGGTGGTGATGGTGGTGGTGGTGGTGGTGGTGATGGTGGTGGTGGTGGTGGTGGTGGTGGTGGTGGTGGTGGTGGTGATGGTGGTGGTGGTGATGGTGGTGATGGTGGTGGTGATGGTGACGGTGATGGTGGTGGTGGTGGTGATGGTGGTGGTGGTGGTGGTGGTGGTGATGGTGACGGTGATGGTCATGGTGATGGTGGTGGTGGTGGTGGTGGTGGTGATGGTGGTGATGGTGATGGTGGTGGTGGTGGTGGTGGTGGTGGTGGTGATGGTGACGGTGATGGTCATGGTGATGGTGGTGGTGGTGATGGTGACGGTGATGGTGGTGGTGGTGGTGGTGATGGTGATGGTGGTGGTGGTGGTGATGGTGGTGGTGGTGGTGGTGGTGGTGATGGTGACGGTGATGGTGGTGGTGGTGGTGGTGATGGTGATGGTGGTGGTGGTGGTGATGGTGGTGGTGGTGGTGATGGTGACGGTGATGGTGGTGGTGGTGGTGGTGATGGTGATGGTGGTGGTGGTGGTGATGGTGGTGGTGGTGATGGTAGTGATGGTGGTGACAGTGGTGGTGATGATGGTGGTGGTGGTGACAGTGGTGGTGATGATGGTGGTGGTGGTGATGGTGGTGACGGTGGTGGTGGTGGTGGTGATGGTGGTGGTGGTGGTGATGATGGTGGTGACGGTGGTGGTGATGGTGGTGATGGTGGTGGTGGTGAAGGTGATGGTGGTGGTAGGGTATAGTGACTGGAAACCAATTTTCCAAGAATAATAATAAATAAAAGGTGTGATACTTCCTTGGTGGTCCTGTAGTTAAAAATCTGCTTGCCAATTCAGGGGACACGGGTTCATCCCCCATCCAGGAGAAATCCACAAGCCACAGAGCAACGAAGCCTGTGAGCCCCAACTACTGAGCCTGCGCTCCATAACACAAGAAGCCACTGCATAGATGGTGTCCCGCAACTAGAGAGGCGCCCCTGCTCATCGCGACTAGAAAAAGCCTGCACACAGCAACGAAGACCCAGCACAGATATTACATAAATAGATACATCTTTAAAAAGAGGTGTGACGCTCAAACCACACTTCACAAACTTGGCCATCTCTGAACATCAGAAGGTAAACAGTACGGGGCACCCCCAGAAAGACCCCACCTGCACCTACAGACAGGCAGGGACTGCAGGGTCGGAATATGCTTGCAGAGAATGGTTCTGCCCTGGAGGAACTTCCAGAATCTCTGAAGCACACTCTTGGGGTGGCTCAGAGCCCCCAACCTCATTCCAGCCACACCCTGTCCTTACACGTCGACGGCCAGAAGCTGTCACTGTCCCCACCAGATAGCCCTGCATAGTGGGCCTGGCCACCATGTCCTTCTCGACTACACACACTCTGTCTCTCCAGGGCCGTGGTGAATTCGCACAAATCGTGCAAAGCGGCTTTTCAGGCAATGGCTAAAACCTAGTTGGCAAACCCAGGCTCTATGAAGGTGCGGGCCTCCCGCCTCTGTACAAGGCATGCAGCGGGGAGAACAGTCCACCCTGGACTAATGGAATCCGAGTAGTGAGACGCACACAGTCAGGAAAAGAAATGCAATTTCCTTTTGACCCGAAATTAATTTTCAGAAGAAAATTGCTTTATCACGTGGCCTCAAGATGAGCTTCGAGCCCAGCACCTGCTGCTTTCCAGAGGGGCCCCCGTCCTCGGCTGAGGCTCAGGGACACCGTGTCTTCCCCGAGAACCAGGCCGGGAGCAGATCTACACTGGAAACCTCGCTGGCCCTGAGGACATCTGGTCAGCTGGCAGCCGAGGGGACAGCTCCCGCCCCATTCTTCCGACAGGAATGTGAGGATCTTGGAAGCCTGGGGCCTGTCCAAGCATCTCAGAATTGCTGCAAAACAACGGCGCTGCTCTGCTTAGGACATGGCGCGCCTGGTGGCACTGCTCAGCCACGGTCGCCCACTTGGGCCTTTGCCGTGAGGGTGGGTCTTCATGGGCAGCAGCGGGGTCCCACTCAGCCACCCTTGGGCGGGATCTGTGGTTCTGGGCTCTGACCCTCATCGTCCCGCGCATCCCTTGTGACCCAGAGGTCTGGCCGATGACTCAGACACACACATTCCTCTGCCGCAGCTGGTTGGCTGGCGACCAATTATCTCCCATAAAGACTTGGCCCTGAACTCCCGCCCCAGCATCTCAACATTGATGGAACTGGTGTCAACACATGTTGATGTTATTTAGGAGAACATGAAATTCCCCCTGGATCCAGAGCGCTCAGGACGTCTGGACAGACTTACAGGACGGCTCAAAGACACGACGGCTCTGTGTGACAGATGGGGAAACTGACCCCAGCAAAGGTGCTCCTGGGGGTAGGACCAGAAGCCAGGCCTGCTGGCCCCCAGCTCTGCTGGGCCCTGACGGGACTGTGTCCTGGACCCCCAGATCCCGGGCCGACCCACTCCCAGCTCCCCGTCTGCCTGTGAGGCTGCCTCGGGCGGGGCCGGGGCAGCGGCCAGCCCAGCTCCCGCGGCCTGAGTCCCGCTGGCCGCCGTCTTGCAGGCCGGTGGATGGGGAGGCCTTCACGCCACCCTCTGGGACCATCTGGGAACTTGTGGCCCCGGCCACCGCGAGGTCATAACATCGATACCACGGGACCAGAGCCCCACCAGTGGGGCCTCAGGGGGAGGTGCGGTCGCCAAGGCAAGACTGGAATCCCCCTCTTACATGTGCTCCCGGGACCCCCTCACTCCCTGTCGGCTCGAGGTAGGGGCTGCGGCCTCTCTCCGCCCAGGCCTGGGGGCCAGTGCAGGCTGGGCTGGGGCTGCAGCATCCTTCCCGCTGCCAAGACCAGCCAGGCTGTGAGCCTGACGAGCCCCCGACGTGGTGGGCTCCCAGCCAACATGTCCAGAGCTAACTCCAGGGCCGACTGCTGCTCAGCCCTGGGAGAGACCCTGCACTTTAGAAGGGAACCAGAACTCCGCCGGGCACCCACGCTGGCTGAGTGTGAGCCGGTGGGTTGGGCCGCGCCTGGAGAGGGTCTCTCCCATCTTCCCCCAGAAGGGAGGCAGAAAATACTGCAGGAGTGCTGCGCGGCCGGGAAGGCTGGGGCCGTGACCCTGGGACACCTCTGCTTCTGGGTCCTGGTTCTGAGCAACATGTCCAGGTCAATAATCAAAGTCATAACAGGCCCACCGTCATGGGGAGCCCGTCACAGAGCAATTCCAAGGAGAAGTGGCCCGACCAAGTGGCCCGCATCCGGCCCTAGAGAGGGTAACGCAGCATTTCAATCTCAGGTGGTATTTCGAGGAACAAGAAAACTATCCCCACAGTGTCCTAAGAGAAGCCGAGTGCACGAACTGTGTACAGTTTGTGGGACGATCCTGCTTCTGTTTAGAATTTACAGGCAGAGGTAAGGGACAGACGGCGGAAGGAAACATTCTGTTCACCTCGGGCTTTCTCTCCGGTGGAACTGGAGGAGTTCTCGTTAACTTGCTCGTGTCTTACGAACGTTCCCGGTATTTACAGTGAGACACTGACGCCCGACAACTCTTTGGCCAGACCCTCTGGCCGGCGAGAAAGGGCAGGCTCAGTGAGGTCAAGGGGGGCACCCAAAGGGGTCGCGCCAGGAAGAGGTCTGCACCCAGGCCCCACACAGCAGCTGGAAACGGGGCAAGCAGAGAGGTGGTTGCGACAGAAGCACTGAGCCCGCTGCCGGGGGGAGGAGGCAGCAGAGAGAAACAGCCTGCGGCCTTCCCGCGCCCCCCTTCTGCCCCCGAGCACCCTGTGGCCCCCACCTTCTGCCTGTCGACCCGGAACAGGCTTCACCCTGCAGTCTGGCCTCTGTTTCCACTGGCCCAGCCCGGCTCCCAGGCCCCAGAGACCAAGGTGCAGCCAGACAGCCGTGGGCCAGGCCTGGGGAGGCAACCAGGGCAGGAAGGGCTGCCCCCCGCCCCCCGGGGTGGGTGTGGGGAGGCAGCCGGAGCCCGTTGTCCCAGCCCAAGCCCCCAGCGCCTCCCTGAAGTGGCCCTCAGCTGGAGGGGCGGCCTTCCCACCTGCCCCTCTTCCACACGAGTCCCCGAACCACACACAGGCTGAGCCACGCCAGCTGCTCCCCCCACCCTGCCCCGCATCCCACGTCAGAACCCCTACTCCCGAGTGGGGGCAGGGCACAGGCCCCCACCCCAGGGGGCCGAGAGGGCCCGAGCTGCCCTCGGGCCGGCCAGCGGCCGCAGAGGCTGGGCGGGGCTGTGCTGTGCTCCCGAGATGCACACCCTCTCTGGGCCTGGCAGGCGGCGCTGCACCACGGAGGCAGGAAGCGAGCTAGACAGACAGCCCCGCTTCCTGCCCCCAGCGCGGCCTCCGAGAGCGCAGGCAGAGCAGAGAGCCTTTATCTGCCTCCTCCTGGCAGCCTCCTTGCTGACGTCAGCGAGACACTGTTTACTTGCTAACAGGACCCAGACTGCGTGACCTCCCGCCCCTCTGCAGGCCAGGATCTGGAACCTTCCTCGGCGCCTCCCCGCAAGCTCCCAGATGAACGCGAGGAGGGTAAAAGCGGGGGTGCCCTCAAGTCCGGCTGCCTGTCCACCCCCTGCCTCCTTACGGCCTTGTCTGTGTTATTGACACAGAGTCGCGCGGTTTTTTATGTCCCAGTAGCTGGGGGGGCCTGGGCAGTCCATCCGACTTCTCTGCGCTCAGGTTGGGGAAGCACCTGTTCTGGGGGTGACATTTCCTACACCAGGAGCTGCTGGGAGACCTCGTTCAACGCACGCGGCCGTGACCACCTCCAGGGTGACGGCACACCTCTAACAGGGCCGCCATGGAGCAGTGCTGCCCCCCCCCACGGGGCTCCTGCCCCGGGAACGTGCGGCCACGTCTGGGGTGCTCCTGGCGTCCAGGGGGTGCAGGCTGGGCCTGCCGCTCCACATGCTGCAAAGCCCCCCGCCCCAAATATCTGCTCCACAGCGTCGTTGATCGCGTAGGGCTCAGAAGCCCTGATAGAAGCTTCACGCCGCCGGGAGGGTGAAGCCAGAGCCGTGTGAGCCCTTGGCCGACAGCGGCTGACGTTACTTTGACCGCCTGCTCCTCACCTCGGCCCCAAGAAGTCAGAGTGGAAATCGTGACACTTATTTTCCAAAAAGGAAACCAAAGTCCAGGAGTAGGACGGGCTCGCTGACCAGAGCTGGACCCTGGACCTGGCCCAGGGTCTCGGAGGATGGCGGATCCACTGGAGCTGTCCACAGTCTCAGAAGCTTCTGGCCCTGGGACTCGACTTTCTGAGCTGGGAGATGGGCCAGGGTGCTGCCCAGGGGCCTGGCAGGGCACCCCGAGCAGTCCCTGCCCCCTCCCACGGTGCCGGGAGAGGGGGGACAGTCAGGAAGACCAGCTCTCTGCTCAGGACACGCAGGCCTCGGGAGCAGCAGAAATGACCACTGTCCTCAGCCCCGAGTCCCGCAAGGAGGCGCGGGAAACATGCTGATGCGGGAGGGTGTGCCCCACGCCTGAGAGGTGGAGACGGCAGGCAGCCGCCGAGGCAGCAAGGCTGAGGCAGAGGCTTGGGACCGGGCCCCCCACGTGCCAGGCACCGACTCGGACCCCCGCTCCTCCTCCGAGGCCCTAACAGCCGGTGGGCATGACCGTCTGGACCCCCATTTACTGCAGGGAAGCCGGGCCCAGGGAGATCCAGAACCTGCCCAAGGGCACAAGACTCCCAGGCCCCGGGTTTGTCCCCGGGCCGCACGCTGCTGCTGCCACCCACAGCCCGGGGGCCCCTGGGCAGCCGCTACCTACCAGGTGCCCGGCGGCTCTCACCAGCTTGTGGGTGGAGAAGGGGAAGGCCTCGTCGCTCAGGTCGGCCTCCAGCACCTCCTGGAGAATGGCCCGGCTGTGAGCAAGGACAAGGCTGGTCAGTAAGTAGGGCAACACACACCTGCCAAGCCCGGCTGGGTGCGCGACCCGGGCTGGGAAGGCTCTGAGGCCGAGGTCCTGTCCTCACGGGACAGACCGACAGCAAACACGCTGTTAATAAAAGCGCACCGCAATGGAGATGCGCAAAGACCCAGTCACACGAGAAAGGCGCCTTCGGGACTTCCCTGGCCGTCCAGCGGCTAGGACTCTGTGCTTCCGCTGCAGGGGGTGTGGGTTTGATCCCCAGTGGGGGAGCTAAGATCTCAAATACCAGGCACCATGGCCAAAAAAAATTTTCAAATTTAAAAAAAAAAAAAAAAGCACCTTCATCAGAAACAGTGACAGAAACAGTCAAGCCCTGGGTCTCCTTTCTCAGATGGGGAATCCAGGCCTAGGGCAGCTGTCTAAGCGGTTAACGCCCCGCATGCCAAAGCCCCCCAAGGGCAGGGGCCCCTCTCCTCAGCCCTCTGCCCGACTGTGCCCGGAAGAGTCTGACCCCCACGCTTGATGGCTCGCCTGAGACCTCCCAGTGTCCGTGGAAGCCCTCGCTTCCGGGGTGCCTTGCTACTCGCCTCCCTCCCTGCCGGCCGAGTTCACTATTGCACGTTCCCTCCAGCGTCCCGGCCCTGTTGAATCTTCCGTCATCCCTCAAGTCTTGGCTCATCTGTCACCTTCTACAAGAAGCCCTCCCTGATTCCCAGTTGAGAAGAGCCAGTCGGCAGCCTGATTCCCTGAGTCGGGATCAAGTCCCCCTTCAGCGCCCGCGGCCCTCATATGTCCCCTGCTGGGGCACCTCTCATGGTTGCAAACCTGCCCCACGGAACCGGGGGCTCCGTGCCGACAGGGCCCCCTCTGCAGACGTGCCTGGCACAGAGAGAGGGCATTTGGTAAATGGGGCTGATGGAAGGCGGGCTGGCTTTGCACTGCTGGGCCAGCTCCCCATCGGCAGCAAGCAGCTCTCATCCACTCCCATTTCTGCCTCGTAGGGTCCCAGCCAGCGCCCAGAAACACTTCCGACCCTGATGATCCCCGCCCCCCACGGTGCCGGCAGCTGCCCACCCACGCCGGCCCGAGGTGCCCAGCCCGCTGGAGTGTGTCAGGATCCTTATGTAACACCCGGGCACCCACGCGTGCCCGCCCCCGGAGAACACACCTGGTCCCCAAGAAGCCTGTCTACGCTGCAGCCCTGGGCGGCGGGGGCCAGGGCTGCTCCCTTGTCTGCCCCCAGGGGAAGGCGGAAGGAGCTGGACCTTGGGCTCAACAGGGCCAGGGGTCCCCAGTCGGGCAGCAAGCTGGGCAGGCAGGTCTGCAGGGCTGTCCCTCCCCCAGTGGGCAGCAGGTGGCACCAGAGGGCACAGGCTCTGCGCAGAGGCCGGGTTCAGGCTTACTGTCCCCCCTCAGCCAGCGTTGGGCCCCCTCGTGGCCCTATGAGGACAGTGAGGCAGGCGTCAGCCAGACTCCCCGAGCCGAGCACCTGGGTATTAATCATGGGACAGCGACCACTGCCCCCGGGCTGTCTCCACCAGCCACGAGTGGTCTGCTGAGCTTCCGTTAATTAAAACAAAAAAATTCTGTCTCACCGGCCACCTTTCAAGGCCTCGCTGGCCACATACGGCTTAGAGGCTACTGTACTGGGCCATCAGTTATGAACTGTCTCCTGAAAGTTACACTGGCTGGAAGGTCATCCAGCATCTCCCATGGTCCGGGTGCCATGAAACGCTTCCCACGGAACAGCTCAGAAAGTTCAGCCCTTATCGGCAGTGCTGGTGACATTGTTATTCATACAAGAAACTTCGGGTTATTTTTGAAGGAGCGAGGACAGTTTGGAGGAGAAAGTTAAGAAATCACCCAGAGGAGGGGAGCTCGTCTTCCTGCCCTGGCAACCGTCACTCGCCGCCCTCCTGGAGCAGCTTATAATGAGGCTGGGAGAGCTGGCCTGTCCCCGCAGGCCGCGCCTTGATCAGTCCGTCTGGCGCCCCCTCCCTCCCCTGCCCACTCACTCCCCACCACACCCGAAATAACCCAGTCCCTCTCCAAGGTCGCCATGGCAATGAAGCTTCCGAGGACTGTCTAGCACTCAGGAGTCCAGGACCCCAATCTCCGTTCAGTCCAGAGATGCGGATGTCAGCTCACCCAGGGGAGAAATGCAGACGCTGCCCTGCAGAATGGGGCGCTTCCCCGGGCCAGGCCAGGGCAAGTGTGGTCCATGCATCTTTCTGCAGAATCCCAGCATCCCAGTTCTCCTGCTGCAGCCGGCAAGCTCGGCCTCCCTGCACACACCCCATGCCTGTCCTCCCCTCCTGCCTCAGCCCGCCCCAACCCGGCCATCCCTGAGACGACCCTCGTCAAGCCCGCAGGAACCACAGGCCGCCAAACCCACCTGTTGATGATCACTCCCTCTTTGGAGTCCCTCCATCCCCTGCCCTTGAGGCTCTTGCCCGCCTCCCACACTCTGGCCCAGCATCAGAGACCCCGTTAAAGCCCACGTCCAACCGCACCCCTCCTCCGCTCAGCCCTCTCTCCTGGAGGAGCAGCCTCTGCACTGCGAGTCTGGCCTCCGCGGCCCTCTGAGCTCATCCTTTCCCGCAGCCCTGCCCTCGCTGCTCTTCCTCCCGCCGCAGGGCCTTTGCACCTGCCACTCCCTCTGTCTGAAACACTGTCCCTTCAGAGAGTGCCAAGGCTTGAGTCCCCATTTCCTCCAGTATCTCCTCCAAGGTCCCCTTAACAGATACTGGTTTTCATGAGCAGCCTGAAGTCCAGCATTTGGTGGATAAGGTAATGACCAACTCGGACTCCGCGACCACGTAATGCCTGTCCGCCGTGTGCCTCTGGGCAAGGTGGGGCACGCGCAGAGCCACCTGCAGCTCTGCCCGGGAGGGGAGGTCCATCCACCCAGAACCCAGCCGGGGGGCTGTCAGCTTGGCCAGCTCCAAGGCCAAGGGAAAACAGACCCTTTGGCGGGGTCTGACGGCACCGACCAGGGACCCTGATATGACCCCAGGCTGACAGGGAGGTCCATGGACACGGCTGTGCTTCGTCTAAGCGAGCAGCTGGGGGATAACCTGGCTGGAGGCACGCTGCCCTCTCTTCTTCGACACTGAGAAAAGAAAACAGTTCTCACCACCTCAGAGGGCTAGGGTCAGGATGGAGCAGATGTTGGCGCATCCCAGGCATCCCGCTGGTCGATGCTTTGCTCGTCCCCTGGTCCTCCACCACCTCCCCCACCCAGTCCCTTCTCTGAAGCCAGCCCGAGGATCTTTCCAAAATGCACACGGGCTCAGGTGACCCGTTGCCTCAGACTGTCCCGTGGCTCCAGGCAGAAGCCAGCATCCAAGGGCCTTCCAGGAGCCGGCTCCTCGTGGGCGGGAACGCAGCTCAGTAGTCGCTCACGGGATGAGTCAAGGAGCGAATGGCCGTCCCCAGACCTAGTCGCTGGGGGTGCTGAGGGGGGAGCGGTGTCCTCCTGGTGCGGAGCACCATTCTCAGCCAGGGTGGCACGGGGAACCCCAGTCTGGCTCCGCCCTCTTAGAGATGGCATACACAGTTCTCAGACCATATCAACCAGCCACAGACACCCCTGCCGGCCCTTCCACGACCCCTGAATCCTCAGATACTGACTCGCTGTCAGGTTGAGTGTGAGTCACATATTAGGAGCTTTTCCGTATCCCAGAGCTTTGAAAAGCATTTTCCTAGGTGGCCTCTTGGGGGTCGCTGGCACGTTCAGCTCACTAGCCACCGCATCCCATTCTGGACCAGTAAATGGTTCTGCCTCGGGCCCAGACAGAGGGACGAGGTGTACCCCGGCCCTCGGGCCCCCGTCCTGTCCTCACCTGGCCGGGCCCTGGACGCTGAGCAGGCCCAGGTCCTCGGAGCTGTCAATGAGCTGGCACCGGAGCCTCCGGTCCTGCAGCGCGGCGCTGATGTGGGACCAGCTATGCTGGGCCGCGGCCCCGCCCACGGCCAGGTAGTAGCCGTCGCCTGCAGGAGAGGCGCCGGGACTCAGAGCAGGGCTGCAGGGAGGCGGGAGCGGGCAGGGCCGGGAGCGGCGGCCCAAGGCCTCCGAGGAGGAAGCAAGCCCTCCTCCCGTGAACGTGAGCCACCCAGGCCCGAGTCAGGGGACCCTCCCGATGGGGCTCTGGGTCTCATCACCCGCAGGACAAAATGCCAAGGGAGCGTTTTCTGGGCGTGTCCGAGGCTTCCTCCCGCTTCTCAAAGGGTCTGTGATCCAGGGAAGCGTAAGGGCCCCAGCACCGTCACCCCACGTCCCACCAGTGCTGGGAGGCCTCGGACAAGTCTCTGTCCGTCTCTGAGACAGCACCTCACCAGCCCCCGTTTCTCTCCACTTTCCCATGCCCCCGCCCCAATCCCAGGGTTCCCTACAGCGGCCTTTCGGGGACTGGCACTTTTACAGGCACCGCAACGCTGACCCTCCCCTGGAGGCTGACACGCGGCAGCACCCTCCAGTTTCCAAAAAAGAGACTGAGGTTCAGAGAGGCCCCACGTACGAGGAGACTGGCCTGTAGCCAGCTCTGAGTCCACGGCCTGTGGAGCAGCCACTGGGCCACACCGCCGCCCGGGAACTGCTGAGCGGAGGGCGGCCCAGCTCTGCCCAGTGTCCTGAGAACCACTGCTCCGGGCGGGTGACCTCAGACGGCCGTGCGGCTCTGGGTCCCTGGAGAAAGGAGTGCTGCCCGCTGTCTGTGGATCTCGGCCACCGCTCTCCCTCCCGGATGGGAGGGGCTGCCGCACGAGAGACTGGACGGCTCCCACGGCCGCCAAGGGGTGGGCGGGGGGAGCTGGAGTGATGGGCAGCAGACCTCGCTCAGGGTATCAGACCCGTGCTGACAAGGAGCATGGACACTGAGCTCCCCATCACAGGAGGCATGCAAGCAGAAGCTGAGGGCCTGCAGAAGGCTCCAGGCGTCAGCTTCGGCCCAGAGCTGCGGACCTTCCAAGGACCTGCCCCCACCCTCAGCCTGGGAGTTACATGGGGACTGAGACAGCCGACTCGGCATAGATGCCAGAGGCCGGAAGGAGGTAGCTTCTCCCTCCACGTGGGAGGCATGGCCTTATCCTTGGCTCACCCTGTTCCGGGCAGGCGAGCTGAGCACACCCACGCTGCGGCCGCCCCGAAACCCCGCAGGACAGGCAGGTTCAAAGGCGTAACCACCGCGCGCTCAGCGCTCAGCATCGCCGCCCGAACAAAGGCTGCATTCAGCCTGAAGCAAGACCTCTGATCTCCCAGGCCCTGACCACAGCCGGCACAGGCGGGATTGCAAGCGGCCTCGGAAGCCCTTCACGCCAGTCCCGCACTGGCCGCCGCCTCACCGAGCTAGGCTGCTGTCAGGGCGCTGCCGGGCCTCGGGGCACCTCTCACCTTCAAAGGCAGGGGCCAGCGGCGAGGCCTGGGGGCCGGGGGCCAGGCGGCTGACGGTCAGGTCGCCCTCCGTGCCCCCGCGGTGGTTCAGCATGCACGTGTACACCGTGGAGCCTGCGGGCAGGAGACAGACCCCGGGGCAGGGGGAGCCGCTCAGCAAGGCGGGCAGCCCCTCAGGGCAGGACAGCCTTGGCCAGACGCCCGGGGGTACCTTGATAGGCCCCTCGGCTTGGTGACGCCACCATGACTGAATGACCCAGAGAGGGACGGGCAGGTCACCGAGCACTGCCATCCTCGGAGGAGGACGGGTCAAGGAGACTTATTTTTTTGAAACGTGACTCCTCCCAACCCATCCCTCCCACCCACCCCCACCCCCACCCCCACCCCTGCACGCTGGGACACTTTCAGGGCAGGATTCACATCTCATTCACTTTGGTGCTCAAGTGCCAAGCCTGGCATGGCAGAAGCTCCATGAATGCTGGATACATGCATATGCAGATGGAAGATGGATGGATGGGTGGATGGGGGGTGACTGGGGAGGTGGGGAGAGGGTAGGGGCAGGGATGGATGGCAGGAGGGGGTGGGTGGGTAGAAGGGTGCTGGCAGGATGAACGGGGGGAGCGGGATTAGCGGAGGTGAGTAGCAGGGGCATGTGATGAGGTGTGTGGGTGGGTTGGCCGGATACACGGTGTAATGGGTTGAACTGTGTCTCACCAAACGGTGTGTTGAGGTCCTAACCCCTAGTCCCTCTGAAAAATGGACCTTATCTGGAAATAGGGTCTTTGCAGATGGAATCATGTTAAGAAGACCAGAGCTCATAAGAGTGGACCTGATCTAACATGACTGGTGTCCTTAGAAGAAGAAGATGCAGGGTGGCAGCCATGTGACTGTGGAGGCAGAGGCTGGAGTGATGTAGCTGAAAGCTGTGGACCGGCGGCCACGGCCGGAAGCCAGCAGATCCCACGGTCTCTGGCCCTGACTTTGAACTTCCAGCCTCAGACTCTTAAGACAACACATGTGGGTTGTTTAAAGCCACTCAGGGCGGTATTTTGGTGCAGCAGGGCTAGGAAGTAATAGCGATGGGGCTGGAAGAGTTTGGGGGTGGGCAGATGAGTGGAGAAGATGCTAAGGGCATGGGTGATAAAAAAAAAAGGGGGGGAAATGAGGATCCCAAACACTGCCTGGGACACACTCACACGGCGGAATTATTCATCCTTCATTTCGAATTCAAATGTAAATGAGCATCCTGCATTTTCATTGAATTCTAGAAACCCCATGGGGAGAGCATTCCTGGTGGGGGAGTGGACAGGCTCCCCAGCCCCAGGAGACCGTTCTGAGGGCCTGCTGCCTCGAATCCCGTCTGGAACAAAGTCAGAGGCGGGTAGCGGAGGACGCAGAGGAAGGTGGAGGGGGCCTTGGTTGGGCTCCGCGACCAGGGCAGAGGGGTCTGGAGGCGGGGGCCCAGGGCCAGGCTGGGGGGCAGAGCCGTGAGCTGCGCGAGCCCAGAGAGACAGGGTCAGCCTGCTGCTGTCTCTGTGCCGGGGCCGCGCTGAGGCGGGAGAGGCGCACGGCCCACCCGCTCCGTACCTGGGGGCCGGCTGACGTCGGCCGAGAAGAGCCAGTCGGCGGCCTTCCTGGCGTCCGGGCCCACCAGGTAGAACTTCCCGAAGTAGGACATGTTGAACACAGCCGCGGCCCCTCTGCAGGCCAGACACTCCTTCTTGATCTGAAAGGTTCCAGAGTTGGGGTGCCGTGGGGGCTCCGGGATCTGCCTCCCCGACAAAGACCCCACAGCACCGGGCTCCAAGACCCTCTCCTCCCCTCCAGCGAGAAACGCACGGTCACGTTCTTCTCAGGCAGAGGGAAGGATGCCCGGCCGGTGCAGGAGGCCCAGAGAGAACGGGAGCCGTGAGAGGATTCACTCCAAAGGGTGAAGGTCATGCAAAACATGTTGTTTGACCACAGTGGAATCAATTTAGAAATCAGTAGCAGAAGGAAAATTGGGAAGTTCACAAGTAAGTGAAATTAGACAACACACTCCTTAAAAACCAGTGGATCAAATGAAAAAGTCACCAGGAGGGTTAGAGAACCCTTGGAGAGGAAAGAACAGAAAACAACAACGTGTACAAACTGTCGGGAGGGAGCAGCTCCCTGCTCATCCGGATGTTAGACTGCAAAGGCTCTCAAGTCAGTCACCGCACACACCACTTGGAGAAACCAGATAAAGGAAAGCAAATTAAACCCAGTGCAGGCAGAAGGAAAGAAATAATGAAGACTAGAAAGGAAATAAACAAAAGTCTTAAGAGACAGAGAAAATCAGCAAAATGGAAAGTTTTTTTTTTAAAGGTCAGTGAAATTGGCAAATCGTTAACTGAACTTACCAAGAATCAGAAAAGACTCCAAGTGCTAAAATCAGGAATGAAAGAAGGGTGTCACTATCCAATTCATAGGAAAGAATTGTAAGGACGACTGTGAGCAACTGCCCACTGATAAATCAAACATGAAATGGAAATGCCCAGAAAGATATAAATCACTGAAGTCAGCTGAAGGGGAAACAGAAAGTCTGACAGACATATAACCAAAAGAGACTTATTCAGTCATTTCAGACTCTCCACACAGAAAAGCCCAGGCCCACATGGCTTCACTGGTGAATTGTACCAAACATTCAAAGAAGAATTAATGTCAGTTCTTCACCAACTCTTCCCATGAGGCCAACATTACCCCAAAGCAAAAACCAAAGGCCTCATAAGAAAATCAGAGACCAATATCCTTCATGACTATAGTACAAAAAACCTCCGTGAAACACTAGCACACTAGATTCAACAACTTATAAAAAGGATTATGTGATCAAGTGGGATTTATCCCAGAAATGGGAGACTGGCTCACCATTACCAAATCAATGCAATGTACCATATTGATGGGACAAAAGACAAAACCAAATGATCATCTCATTAGATGCAGAAAAAGTATTGGACAAAATCCAACACTTGTTCATTAAAAACTCCATGTAAACTGCAACTGAAAGGGAATTCCTTGACCTGATAAAAGGCATGAGCAAAATCCCACTTAATGAGGAGAGACTGGATGTCTGCTTCTGAGATCAGGAACAAGACAGGGCGGTCCTCTATGCCACTTCCACTCAGCATCGTACTGGTAGAACTTTTGTGCTGCCAATGATATCATTAAAAACGCGAAGACACAACCCACAGAAGGGAAAAGTAATTACAAATCACAAATCGGATACGGGGCTTGTATCCAGAATGTATAGAGAATTCTTATAACCCAATAAAAAGACAAACAACTCAATTTTAAAATGAGCAAAATATCCAAATGGAAATTTATCTGAAAAAGATATAGAAATGGCTAAATAAGCACATAAAAAGTTGTTCAATATCATTGGTCATCAGGGAACATTGTACTGGATGTTCAGCCCAAGGCAATTAGGCAAGAAGAAATAAAAGGTATCCATAATGAAAAAGAAGAAGTAATACTATATTTGCAGATGACATGATCTTACATATAGAAAATCCTAGAGAACTCACTGAAAAAAACTATTATAGCTAATAAATAGTTCAACAAGGTTGGAGGATATAGGGTCAATATACAAGAAACAAAAAAAGTCATTTATGCACAATAGCAGTGAGCAATAAATGAAATTAGGAAAATAATTCCATTTCAAAAAGAGCTTTTGAAGGCTTAGAAATAAATTGGACAAATGAATGGCAAATTTGTACTCTCTAGAAAATATCTCTGAAGAAAATTAAAGGAGACCTAAATAAATGGAAAGGCCTCTCATGTTTACAAAATGAAGACTTACTATCGCCAAGATGACGGCAGCACCCATGTTGATCTATGGATCTGACAGGGTCTCTGCCAAATCCCAGCTGGCTTCTTGGCAGACATTGACAAATTGATGGTAAAATTCATACAGAAATGCAAGTCACTTGGAATGTTCAAAACAATCTTGAAAAAGAAGAACAAAGCTAGAAGATCTGCTCTTCCTGATTTCAAAACTTACTGCAAAGTTACTGTACTCGAGACAATGGTACAAACATACGGATGGAAATACAGATCAATGGACTGGAATGGAGAGTCCAGAAACAAACCCTCACCTTTACGGTCAGCTGATCTGCCACAAGGAAGCCAGGGCATTTCATGGGGAAAGAGTAACCGTCAGCAGATGGTGCTGGACAACTGAAGAGCCACTGGCCAAAGCCTGAAGTTGGGTCCCTACCTCACACCTTTCACGAAGCTTCATCAAAATGCACCACAGACCTAAGTATAAGACCAAACACTATACAGTTCTGAGAAGAAGATACGGGAGTAAATCATTGTGACCTGGATTAGGAAACACCTTCTTAAACATGACACCAAAAACACAAGGGACAGAAGAAGACATACGTAGGCTGTTTCGTTCAATCACCAAGTCATGTCCGACTATTTGCAACTCCATGGACTGCAGCAGGCCGGGCTTCCCTGTCCCTCACCACCTCCTGCAGTTTCCCCAAGTTCATGTCCATGTCAGGTACATAGGCTGTACTTCATCAAAATTAAGAACTTCTGTGTTACCAATGATGTCATTAAAAAAGCAAAACGACAACCCACAGAAGAGAAAAAATAATTAAAAATCATAAATCGGATATGGAACTTGTATCCAGAATGCATAGAGAATTCTTATAACCCAATAAAAAGACAAACAACTCAATTTTAAAATGAGCAAAATATCCAAATAGAAATTTCTCCGAAAAAGATAGGGAAATGGCTAAATAAGCACACAAAAAGATGTTCAATATCATTGGTCATCAGGGAAATGCAACTCAGATCATTGAGATACCACTTCACACCCACTAGGACGGCTAGAACCAAAAACAGAATTACAAGCGCCGATGAGGAAGGAGAAATTAGAACCCCTTCCACCGAGGGTGGGGACGTAAAATGGTGCACTCACTTTGGAAAACCCTTGGCAGGTCCCCAGAGATGTTAAACACGGCGTCACCGCATGCCCCAGCGCCCCGCTCCCAGATACGAAAACTGAAAACTTTTGCCTAAAAACCTGTACACACATTTGCAGAGCAGCATTATTCACAACAGCCCCAAAGTCCAACAACTAAGTATCCGTCCACAGATGAATGGGTAAATATAAAGGGGTGTACCCCTGTGATGGAACAGTGTTCTGAAAAAGAAGTAACGAAGCACTGACGTGTCCTCAGACGTGGAGGCAACACTGAAAACAGGAGGCCAGCCACAAAAGACCACCGCTGTGTGAGCGCCTTACGTGAAACGTCCAGATACGACACATCTGCAGAGATGGGACCTAGACTGGAGGCTTCTGGAAGGTGAGTTTGGGGCCAGAGAGGGGCAGAGGCCGTGGGAGGGTCAGGAGCCCGCGCCTTCTCCCCCATCCCACGGTTCAGATGCTCTACCAGCATCTGGCCAGCGGTCTACAATTAGCCTTACAGCCAGCTGCCCCCTGAGATCCCGGCACGGTGCGTGGTCTGCTCAGGGTTACACAAGCGCAAACCAGGAGCCTGGGTCTGTCCAGCAGCGCCCCGGCCCCAAGAAGCCCCCAAGGGCATCCCCCCACCGTGTCTTCAGTGATTCCAGCTGGACGGCAGGGAGGGCGCAGATGGCGAGTCTCCATACCAGGGAAACTGGCCGGAGCTGGGGCCAGCTCCCTGCCCTCCCTCCTGGGGCAGTGGCCACCACACAGAGCCCCACTGGCTCATCTGAGCCCCAAAGGCCGCTGCTCACCGCTCTCCAGACCCCACCACCCTATACGGCTCCCCCTCTACCGTCAGGCATCAGGGTGCCTTCGCTTACGCTGCTGGGGCTGCAGATCCAACCCCCAGACAACTTGCAGGCCGACTCTCGTCTGCCCGGGCTGGGGAAGCTGCCAAGGCTGAGAACGAGCGTGCTTCTCGTGCTCCGGGATGTCGAGGCGCCTCTGCTGGGATGCAGCCAGGAAGCGGAGCTGGCACCCCTGCCTGGCGCCCACACTCTCAAGGGCCTGAACACCCTGCGGGCCTTGGAAGCCACCCCGCAGAGGTGCCAGACGGAGCCCCGTTCGCTCCCGGGAGAGGCGGCCCCCAGGGCCTCCTGGACTTCCAGAGGCACATGCCTCCCCTCCCGTTTCAGAAGCCTCTTCCCCAACGCCCTCACTAGAGCAAACTTCGGGGGGGACACACCGTTCCTTCCCTATGGGACCAGGTGGAACACGGGTGCAAAGTCAAAGTGTGGGCCCCGTTCAAAATATATTCACAATTTGCAGGCAGCAACAGCAGAGCATAAAACCCAGCCCAGGCGCTTCTGAGCGAGGGGCCCCACACGACCGCCAGGGGTCCCGCATCCAGGAGGCTTCCCGGGCCACCTGTCTCTGGGGACCCCCCCGGGCAGAGGCCGTGGCCCCAGCCCAGCGTAGGCACTGAGCGGGCCTTCACCCCCCTGCACGCTCGGCCAGGCGCTCAGGGACTCAGCACGCTCTCCTCTGTAACAGAACAGCTGGGTGTCTCAGCGGGGATGCTGGAGTCCTCTTCTCTGCAGACGCTGAGGACATCCAGCGTGATGCAGACCTGGGGGAGGCCTGGCCCCTAGGAGCCAGGCGCGGAAGGGACCAGGGGCCGCCGGAACAGCCTAACCTGCCCATTTCTGGGGCAAGTGGGCCGGCGAGCGGGCCCCAGCTGGGGTCGCCTCTGCTCACCGCCTGGGTGCCCCGTCTTGGACCTCCTTGTCCTGTGTCTGCTCAGTCAGAACGGCAGACGGGAACCACGACCCCGGACCCGGCGGGGGGCTCACCACCCAGAGTCACGCTTGGGAGCGGCTCCGAGAGGTGAATCCCCGGCCCGAGATCACACAGCCTGAGCCAGGCCGGGCCGCCTCCTCCGGCCCTGACACCCCCCACCAGGCCTTGCCACTGGCAAAGTCTCGGTACAGCCGGAGGGTGGAGGAGAGCATCTGATTCTGCCTCAAAACTGAGTCACCCCAAAACGGGGGTGGGGGTACAGGGAGCCGGCTGGGAGAGAGCCGGAGCTCCCTGGGCACCTCCCCCGGGCACCTCCCCCGGGCACCTCCCCCGGAAGCGATGCCCAGCGCTCGGCCCCTTCGGGGTTGGGGACCTACCGCGTCGTGGTGCGGGGGGAAGCTGAAGGTGTACTCCTGGCCCAGCAGCCGGCCGTAGGTGTAGTCCCCGTGCGCGCGATGCCCGTACGCCCCGCAGTAGTCATAGGGGAGCACCTGGGGCGGGAGGGGGGCGTCACAGCCCTGCCCCTCCTCCCGCACACGCCGCGTGGCCCGGAGCCGGGTCCCGCGGAGGCTGAGGTCCACAGGATGGACAGAGCTTGGTCCTGCCCTCGCCAAGCCCCCACGGCCATCAAGGGGCAGCACATCCTGGATGAGGCCGGTTGGAGGCAAGGTTCAGGCTTGCCAGCAACACGGCACGAGTGACCCCACAGTCACCGCGGCAGTGGGAGAGCTGGGCCCTGAAGACGGAGAAGTGGGGTGTGCTCGGGTGGGGAGGGGTGTGGACAGCCAACAGGGCGGGTTGTCTGGGACCCCGGGGGTCACCCCAGGGCTTCCGTCTCAATGCCAAGGGGCTGGGATGAGGCCCAGGGGTCAGCCCGCTGAAGAAGAGACAGAGCCGGGGGTGGGGTGGCTGCAGCAAGGATTCCGGATGCTGTCGCCATGGCGATCCAGGACCCAGTCCTGCTCAAAGGGCCTTGCACTCTCAGGAAGGGAGAGCCTCTGGACAGGAGGGGAAACCAAGGTGCAGAGAGACCGACAGCTGCCTCCAGTCCCTCGGAGTCCTGACTGCCTGGCCTGAGACGGGTGGTGCGCCCTGGAGGCCGGCCCCAGGCGCCTCTCGCCTTGGCCGCTCCTGGGCTTGGCCAGCCGCTCTCAGGGAGGCCCAGAACCCCGCACCCCACTCCTAGTCCTGTTGCTGCCGACGGCGCCCCTCCTTCCCCACCGCTCCCTCCCAACTCTGCGGCCACTCCTGGGAAAGTGTGAGCAAGCCCGGCCCCTCTCACCCCCCGCAGGGCCAGCCCCGCCCCGTCTCTTCTCACTGAGGCTGAGGTCCTGACTGAACTGGGCCTCTCCGCTCCTCCAAGTACCCCCTCACCCCCACCCCCGACTCCTGGCCGAGCCCTGGTCCAGGAAAGGCCTTTACAGGAGTCTCTGCGGGAGTCATCTCCCTGGCCCCCCAGGTGGCTTCCACCGGCCCCTGAGGCCCCTGCAGGAACACCCCAGCCCGCTGCAGCCTGGCCAGGGAGCAGGGAGTAGGGGACGTCCGGGCGCCCAATGCCCTGGTCTCCCGGGGTGGCTCCTGGGTGGGGGTCTGCAAGCCCACCCATCTCAGAACCAAGGGTGTGTTCCTGATTCCGGCTCTGGTCTCCTTCCCCGGTGCACAGGTTCTGGGAAAGAGGGGCTTCCAGGCATCAGGCTGCAGGCAGGGAGGGGTCTGTGTGGGCCCCTCCTCTCTGCTGACCCCGGAAGCCATCAGGCACTTGCCTTGGGATGTGGTTGCTATGGAGATGGGAGATAGGTCGCGCTTGGAAGGTGGCCGCTGAAGTATAGCCACAGGAAAGTTCTCCTGTGTACAAATCTGGATCCACTCTTTTCCCCCGGGTTCTATTAAAGCATCACGCTGCCTGCCCCAGAGACCAGGGCCCGAGCGTCTCACAGGCAGGATGGCTTCCATTCTTTTCTCTGAGAACCCAGTTCCCTGGGAGGCACTGGGTGGGAGGTGGGAGCCCCCAGGAGGGCACCCAGAGGCCAGGACACTGCAAAACCCCAACTTACAAACTAACACACGGAATGCATAATTTTGTGCTAAATCCTCCTACTCACATTAGCAGTTGCAGCCGCCAAAAATATATGAACAAAATTATGAGAAGATGCTCTAATTTCTCCCGTAAATGGGGGAGTCTCGTGTGCGGCCTCCTCACTGTGGAGCACCAGCTTTCCCGGACCCCTGGCCCGTCTGGGCAGTGGGAGGCCGGGCACTGTGGGCGGTGAGTGACATCCGTGGCAGGGCCCCGAGATCACGGGTGGACCAGGCAGGTCGGCAGGGGCTCGACTTCTCCAAAGGCCAGACAACCCTTCCGCCCTACGGCCCACCAGGCTCCCAAGTGCCGATGAGAGCGAGGTGTGCAGCCGCTGCCGGTGGGGCGGATGCGGGCGTGGGCAGAGGGCAGGGCCGGGCATGTGCTGGGGGCCTACTCACCGGAGCTGTGCCCTGGGCATTGAACCATCCCGGCCGCTCCCAGCCGTGCCGCTCCTGGAACACGCAGCCTCGTGCGAGGAGCTCCTGGTGGAGGGGCACAGCAAGCAGACTCAGGCCCGGTGGACCCCCAGAGTGGGGCAGGGGGGCTGGGACCCGCCACCTGACACCTCGGGGGCACGGGACAAAGAGATGCCGGCGCTCGGACCCGGGACCCGAGCCCAGGCCCTGAGTCCAGCTCCAGGGCTCCCCCAGCACCCCGGCTGCCCGCCCTAGGAATCCCCAGTCGGTAGAAAAAGCTTCTCCCGTGGACTGAACTGCACCCCACACTCCTGTGTTGAGGCCCGACCCCCAGAGCGACTGTACCTGGGACAGGGCCGGAGAGGAGGGGATTAGGGAACACGAGGGCCCAAGGGTGGGCAGGAGGAGCCGGCGCGGCGGGGAGACGGCCGTCCCGAAGCCAGGAAGAGGGCCCTCACCAGGGACCGGGCGGTGGGCACCTTTACCCCTGACCATCCAGTGCCCAGCACGGTGAGAAATGAGCCCGAGCCCCCCGGCTGGCGGCGTCTGTTACGGGACAGCCGGGGACCCCGCGAGGCCACAGCTAGGAGTCCACCCCGGAGAAACGAAACCGGGGGAACAGCCAAGCTGTGCACCCACGCATTCTGAACAGCCCAGAGGCCCATCAGCTGATGGATGCAGGGGTGACGAGTGTGGCCCATCCACGCGACGGGGTGTTAGCCTCCGACAGGAAGGACGTTCTGACACCTGTCACATCACAGACGAGCCCCAGGAGCAAGCAAAGGAGAGGGAGCGAGTCCCCAAAGGCCGCATAGTGTATGACCCCATTTCAGAAATGACTAGACGAGGCCAACCCCCAGAGACAGACAGTGAAGCACTGGCGCTCAGATGTAAAGGATCCGCCTGCAACGCAGGAGACCCGGCTTCGATCCCTGGGTCGGGAAGACCCCCTGGAGGAGGGCATGGCAACCCACTCGTGTTCTCGCCTGGAGAATCCCGCGGACAGAGGAGCCCGGCGGGCTGCAGTCCGCGGGGTCGCAGGGTCAGACACGGCTGAGCGACCGATACTTTCACTCACTTCCACTTCTGTGAGGCTGGAAGGCGGGGGGATGGGGAGTTATTGCTTAACAGGGACAAGGCTTCCTCTTGCGGTGACGAGAACATTCTGGAACTAGCTGGAGGTGATGGCCGCACAGCAGCGCGGAGGCCCTGAAGACCCCTGAGCTGAGCTCTTTAGGCTCAAGTGGCAAGTCGCATGTTACACGCACTTTGCCACAATAAAAAGTACAGCAGACTCGGTAAGTTGTTACAGTGGCGGATCTCTTTGAAAATAAATGCGGTTTGTGGGGAAGAAAAGTACCTCCACTCTGGGGTTTGGAAGGTCCCGGGGCCGGGGCCCAGGAGGAGCGGGCCTCGGAAGCTGAGTCCGGCAGGGCTTACAAGTGCCAGGCAGGACCAGCGGGCACTGAGGCCCGGACGGCCTGTGTCTCCCCCACTGTGGGCCACCAGCCTCGGGGGGGCGGGCGCGGTCACATGCCCGCTGGTGACACCGGATACGCCTCCCTGGGCGTCCGAGGGGCTGGGAACCAAGGACACAGGGCCTGCTCCCCTCCAGAGCGAATGGGGACGCCTCCGCCCGAGACAAGTCGCCTCCCCGGCGACTGCACGTCAGCCGTCAGCGGCTAGGAGGAGCCACGAGGGAGCTGCTGAGGAGGAAGCGGAGGCGTGCGTGAATGCAGGTGCCTCCCCGGGGGCACGGCTGCGAGCCCGCCAAGTGCCCTCCGGGCGCAACTGCACACGCTGAGCAACTTGTCTGCGCCCGGCTCCGTCCACCCCGGGGCCATGAGGCAACCCTGTGTCCTTGGGAAGCGCCTGGGCCATGTGGACAGTGTGGGTGGTGAAAGTCCGGTGGTAGGTGCGGGAACCTGAACCCACGGGGGTCCCAAGATTGCCCCCGGACCCTCCAGGCCAGGCCGGAGAGTGGGGCAGCCCAGGAACCTGTGTCTCTGTCCTGTGGGGTAGCGGGGAGTGTGCGTGGACGCGAGCTGCCTCCAGGGTCCAGGGACTAGTCTCAGAGGAAGGAGGCTCCGTCTTCTGTAAATGTGACCTGCTCGCTGAGCCTGCTGCCTGCCTCCCGCTCCACCCGTCCAGGATACGGGCATCCCCTGAGCATCTATCCAGAGTCAGGCTCTGCACCCAGAGACAGGCCCAGCGCCCCACTGACTGGGTCCTCGCAGACTGGTAAGCAAAGCATGCAGCCCAAGACAAGGGCAACGAAGCAGGGAATGGAGATGGAATGGGGGTGATAGGAACAGGGGCACGGAGCCTGGGTTGCTGGGGGCCTGGCAGAGTGCCGAGGGGCAGGTCGCAGGAAAGGGCACCCGACGATGGGTTTCATCGTATAAGTAGAAGTTTGTCAGGAGGAACCACGGCCCAGGCAGGCTGCTGCCTGGCTCGGGCTCCTGACCGGTGACTGCACACCCCTGCCCCCGCGGCTCCCCCGCCTGCTGTGCAGCTCCAAGCGCGTTTTACCCGCAGATGCCGGGAGCGAACCAGCCTCCTCGACACCTCACATGCCCTGCAGCCGGGGAGCCGCGTGCACGCTGTCACCCCACACCCAGGACCCCCCGAGAGTGCCACAGCCAGCCCAGAGCAGGTGCGTGGGGCTGGGGTACGTACCTTGTGCAGGGGGTCTGTCCGCATGTTGCGTCCGGCCAGCGGCTCGTCGTGGGGGAAGACGATGGAGTAGTTCTTGGCATAGGCCTCGTGGCTGCGCTCGCGGATCCAGCGGCCATGGTCCGTGAGCGAGTGGTGGAAGCGCCTATTGTGGACAGAGAGGGGCACGTCACCGCCCAGGGGACCCTCATCCTCTCTCAGAGTCCTCCCCCGCCGGGCCTCTGCCGACACCTGTGCACACCCGTGGGTGTCAGGAGCGGGCACTCTGCTCAGCCAGAGCACCAGCAGGGGTCAGCAGGACGAGGGCCACTCCCCGGGGCCCGCATAGACCAGGCTGCCGTTCTCTACCTGCACACAGGCGGGCACAGGAGCCTGCAGCCGGGGGCCTGCGCCCAGCCGCCCTCCTGACATTGTAAGGAGTGACCTCTCCTTTCCTGGTTGCCAGGACCCCAGCGACTTTCCTAAAACCAGCGGCCCATGCTCTGGGCCCCGCCTAGGCCAGGCCCCGGGTGGACACATCCATACCGTGAACCTCAAACACCTCCGCTGGGAGAGGTGTCCCCATCTCACGGGTGGGGAGACCCAGGTCAGAGAGGGGAATTGGCTGAGGGCCGCACAGCTAACCAGAGGGGGCTGGGCTGGCTGAGAACCTGTCTGGGTTCCAGAGGGGGTGCCACGGCCCCCCTGAAAGGCCACCGGGTGGGGTCCCGCCCCGGGAGCCTCCCCCACAGGGGACCCCCTGTCATCACCTCCGTGCCCGAGCCTGCCCTCCGCGTGTAACAGGAGGAGGTGATGCGCAGGCCAGGGCTTGGCTCCGACTCCCTGCGTGTCTGAGCACGGGGGTGAGTGCGGCCCCCTGCTCCCCACACAGGGCCCTCTTTTCCCCGCCCCGCCTTCCTCGCGGCCCATCTCCACCCCGGCTCGGGCCCGGGAGGCAGAACTGCTCATTAGTGCTGAGAGGCCCCGGGTGCCGTGCCGGCGGCTGGCCTGGGGGTGGCGGCCGTCCCGTATGTGCGTGGGGACGGGGCATGGTGCGGGGTGGGCACCAAGTCCCACCTCGGCGACCACTCGGGTCTGACGTCTTCAGCTGGTCGTCTCCTGGGGTCCACTGCCGGGGCCAGAAGAGCGGGCGGACCAGACCACAGCCCCCAGCCACCAGCCCCCGAGGTCACAGCTCTCGGGGGTCTCCCTCCTGGGGCGCTCTGCCCTCCAATCTGTGCCCCAAGCCCCAGCTGGCCGGGGCAGAGGCGGCACTCTGCGCGCACCCACGAAGGGCCCCCCAAGACGCTCCCACTGATGTCTCGCTTGTGAGAGAAGGCAGGGAGGGAGGGAGGCCAGAGCCCCTGGGGGGGGCCGCATCCGCCAGCCCCGGAGGTGGGAGGCCATTGGCAAGGCCCAGGCTGCACCCTGGTCCATCGGATCCCAGGGCGGAGGCCCTAACTTCAAGGGAGAGGAGGCGGCAGACAGCCTGCAGGCCTGGAGTTGGGCTGCTGTGGTGACTTCAGGCGAGCTGCCTCCCACGAGGGCTCCTCTGCTCTGCCATTAGTAGCGGGAGGGGCTGGGGCTGGCCCATCCCTGAGGCTCTGGGCAGCTTTCATCTCTGGAACATTCCTCTCTTGGGAGAGCACGTGGGCACAGCCCCAGACTGTCCCCAAGGCAGCAGACCGTGCTGTGCCGGGTGCCACGGGAGGGGTGGTCGCGGGGAGGGGATCTCAGGGTATGCCTCCCTGTCTCTGTGGGGGTCATACGACCCCCATGGACGCAAAGTCCCCATCAGGCCAGGACGGGGCGAGATTATCAGAGGAACGGGGGCGCGCTGAGCTGAACCAGTGCGATCTCCACCGCCCCCACCCCCTGCCACCTCCAGCTCTGCCGGGCAGCTGGGGTCTCTCCAGGGAGCCCGTCTGCCCGGAGCCATCACAGCGCCATGGGCTGGACCCCCACGGAGGCCTCTCCAAGCCGCTGTCTCCTCTGCCACCTGCGGTGCTCGGGCCACGGAACTGCCACCTGGGGACCGGAAGCCCGTCACTGCTCCCACTCACAGAGGACACCTCCCAACTCCGATAGCAGCCCCCGCACCCGCACTGGCCTCAGCTCCGCTTTCTCTAGTGTTTCACGTGCAGACCTGATGCTGGGCATTCTACCTACTCAGACACGCTCTCTGCTCCCAGCGACATCTACAGCAAGCAGCTCATACCCCGGCTACAGAGGGACGGGCTCGCACGGGGTTCGATTTATTCCAGTCGCCCCGTGAGCGAGTGAAGCGTGCGTCGGACGTCTCACTCAGGGCTGCCTGCCTCCCAGACGTGCTCGCGTCCCAGCAGTGGCCGCCCCAGCTCGGCCCCATCCCCGGGCAGCCTGCTCCCCCGGCCTCAGTCTCCCCATCTGCAAAGTGGGAGGATGAGATCCCACTGCTGACCCCAGAGCCGTCGGGTGGGTCAGGGACGAGACAGGACACTGGGACAAGAGGTCCTGGAAACTGTAGAGTACGGTGGATTTGCCAAACCCAGGCACCCTGCAGCACCGCCCCTCTCCCCACCTGGCTTCTTCCTTCTTTGCTTACTGCCACCTCTTCCAGGAAGTCCTCTGGATTTCAGGGAAGGCTCCTTTCTAAAGAGCCTGGGATATTTACCCCACCCCACCCCATCCTAGAAGCTTCCCTTATAGCTCAATTGGTAAAGAATCTGCCTGCAATGCAGGAGACCCAGGTTCAACCCCTGGGTCGGGAAGATCCCCTGGAGAAGGAAATGGCAACCTGCTCCAGTATTCTTGCCTAGAGAATCCCATGGACAGAGGAGCCTGGAGGGCTACAGCCCATGGGGTCGCAAGAGTCGGACACGACTTAGTGACTGAACCATCACCACCGCTGCCCCATTCCAGGGCAGCCACCGCCCGCCCACGGGCCCCAGTGGGCACTTGCCTGATGTCATAGCTGTGCATGTCCTTCTCGGGCCGCCCGTGGACGATCCAGGAGGCCAGCTGCTGCCCACAGCCACCGCCCAGCATCATCCCTGGCAGGGGCAGAGAGCCGCGGGTCTGAAATCCGCCCCCAGGACCCTGCTCCCAGCCTCCGTGCCCCTCTCACCTCTGTGGGCAGCATCGGATCTCATTGTCGGATCGACGCCCCGGATCTCACCCCTGGGGTGCCACGTGCCTCCCCCTGGCAAGCCTGTCCCCTCTCCACCCCTGTCCCAGCCACAGCGCTCCTAGGCCCACCCCTACCCCAGGAAGGGGCGGCTCTGAGAACTGGAGGAGAGCCCAGCTGGGCCCCTCCCTCCTGAGACGGCAGGAGTCGGGGAGGCCCCACTGCCTGCACTCACCTGCACTGTTGAAGCCGCAGCCCAGGAAGAACCCGCGGAGCTCGGGCGCCTCCCCCATCAGGGGCTTGTGGTCCGGGGTGAATGACTCTGAAAGGGAGGGGGGAGCCTGAGGGTCCCTCCCAGCCACATGCTCCTGGGTGGGGTCTCCCAAGAGGGAAGTGACTGAGGCGGGAGTGGACAGTCCACCCAGACCCTCCGCATCCTCAGGACGCAGCTCAGGGCCGCTTCCTCTCTGATGGATCCCCCCACATTCCGCTGAGGTCCTCCGCACTGATGACCTGAACAGGGTTCTGCCTCCTGGGGCCCTGGTGTGTCTCCTGACTTCCTGCTGGTGGGGGGCCTCTCCCCGAGCCCCCGGCACAGCACGTGGCTTCCCATCACTGTGCCATCTCCCCGCTGTGTCACGGCAGGGCATTCCTGCCGGCTGGACAGGGCAACTCAACTTTGCTCACTGCCGGGCAACTCAACTTGGCTCACTGCCGGATCTCAAGGTGCAGGGTCCAGCAAACAGTCCGTGCTTGATACATGCTCACTCAGTGAATGAAGGGTTGTAAGTTCTTTGGGAGAGGGGACCAAGCCTTTGGCTTCTGTCTGCCGCCAGCATGCTAGGGACAGAGGTTAGGACTGGTGGAGAGGGACGCTCAAGCATGATTAAAAAGGGCTTCCCTGGTGACTGAGATGGTAAAGAATCCACTTGCAATGCGGGAGGCCCAGGTTCAATCCCTGGGTCGGGAAGATCCCCTGGAGAAGGGAATGGCTACCCACTCCAGTATTCTTGCTGCTACCCACTCCGGGATGATTATAAAGAGCTGCACTTGGCAGCCACAGTCCTGGGTCCGAACCCTGCTTTACTGATTCCCAGCTGTGTGATCGTGGCTCAGAGGAGCCTTGGACCCCTCATCTGTAACATGGGGATCATGGTCCCAATGACTGCGGACTTCACAGGGCTGTGAGTTACTCGGTCACAGATATTTGCAGCCCACCTGTCTGTGCCCAGAATTGGGCCGTGGGAGGTGACTGGACAAGACCCACCCCTCGGGGAGCCGCCGGGAGAGAGAGACGGACGGAGAGCCAGAGCATGAGTTAGCAAAAAAGAGGGTGTCTGGGGGAAAAAACGCTGCAGGATAAGGGGTCTGGAGTGACCGGAGGGTGGGCCGCTCCTAACCACCGTGCCGGTGCCATCAGAACCCCGGGTCACAGAGGAGGACGCTGCCTGGCCGGTCAGGGCCCCGGGCTCCCAGCCGGAGTCCTAAGCTCTGTTTGCGCTGGTCACAAGCACCGTCCTGCTCCCCGCCGGTGACCGGCCGAGCCTGGTCTGTCTCCGACCCTCAGCATCTGAGCTGGAGGAGGCTGCCAGCCCCGGGGCCTGGAAAGGCTTCCAAAGAGCCGCAGGGCAGGGTGGAGGAGGCCGCCAGCCCCGGGGCCTGGAAAGGCTTCCAAACAGCCGCAGGGCAGGGTGGAGGAGGCAGGCAGACGGAAGGGCAGGGCCGCCGGTGAGGGCCTTGGAGGCCACAGTGACCCTGGCGGGCCTCCAGTGGGGGCGTCGGGGGGTCCTGGGTCCCATGAGGGGGCTTGTGTGCAATCGGGCTGCAAGGGCAAGCGGGGGAGGCCAGGAGGGCGTCGGGTGAGGCCGGGGCGGCTCCCGAGATGGTTGTGTTTGGGGATGACCCGGTGAGCATTCCGGGAGTGCTGGAAGTGTTTCCAGAGTGTTCTGAACAGTCTTCACAGAAAGCTAGCAGGAGGAAAGTTTGGGGGTCAAGGGTCACCTGGATGTTTAACAAATGACTCAAGAGGATGCCGGATGCCCGGGACAGGGGCCCCCAAACTTGCCTCTGACCTCCCGACCTTGGAACCAGAGATCTGCTGGCCCCCAGCTTCCCGAAGTCAAGGGTCCTGGGACTTCCCTGTTCTGTCCCAGAGGCCGAGGGCTGTTGACCGGCCAGCAGAAGGGCCCGTGTCCCCAGAGAACCTTCCTCAGGCCGGAAAACCAGCTTCCAGGGGTCCTGACAGACACATCCCCCCAGTGGGGCTTCTCGGGGCAATGACCCGCAGTCCCATTACAGCCAGGACGCTCTCTGGGATTGCCTCCCGCCTGGCAGTACTCTTGCCTGGAAAATTCCATGGATGAAGGAACCTCATAGGCTATAGTCCATGGGGTCACAAAGAGTCGGACACGACTGAGCAACTTCGCTTTCGCCTTGGCTTTCTCCCTGCCAACCCCACCAGGCCCGGGAAGCCCCAGGGCAGTGAGTCCTCGGCCTGAGCCCCGAACCCTGCTCCCCAAACCCCCATGGGCTGGCCAGGGGGATCTTAGCTACCTCTTCCAGGAAAGCTGCCTGCTCACCTTTGCTGCTTCGTGAGCCTAACAGATTGAAGCAGCCGTGGCTGGCGGCTGTCTGGACCCCAGCTGAGCCAGGAGGGCCGGGCGCCTGGCAGGCTGCAGGCTGAGTGTCGGGACCCCTCCCCTCCCCTGGCCTGGCCCACCCCTCACCCCCTGCTCGGCCTGCAGGGATGACGGTGCCCACCAGCCTGCAGCGTCCTTTGCTGGCCGGGCCACACCCTGCATCTTTCGTGTGGCTTCCCCTCCTCACTCCGCCTGCCACCCATTTCACAGACGAGGACACCGAGGCTCAAGGAACGCAGAGCTTCAGACACAGAGTTTCCTCTCTGGGCAGCTGTCCTCTGACCCTCTGTCCACGGATAGGTAGGCACACGCTCCCCGCTTCTTGCCTTTATTGAGGATGGAAGGGGCCCCTCTGTGCAGGAAGGCCGGCACACTCCTGTGATTCTGCTGGAGCCAGGATGGGGCGCCATGTCTGCGCCTGCAGGCCTGCTCCCGCTCCCGGAACCCTGGCCCCAAAGCCCCCACTACGGCGCGCTCTGGGTGGCCCACCCTGTACCCACCAGCCCTGTACCTCCTGTCAGAGCGCCTTCCCCGCCGCCCTGGGTCTGCCCCGCCAGCGGCGAGAGCCTGCCTCTGGCCCAGACAAGGCGCCAGTGATGTCTCGGGGACCCCGCGAGCCCTGGTCCCTGCCGCGTGCAGCTCCATGGCTGAGACATCTGGGCCTCGGGGCTGGCTCAGGCCCCTCTTCTGCCCAGAGGCCACCCTCTCTCCGCCAGGACCCCAGGCCGCCCGCCTCACCCCCACCCCCGCCTTCACCCCGGCCTGGCGCCTTCGCCCCGGCCTGGCGCCTGACCCGGCTGGCCAGCGGGCAGGGTGGGGACTGCGCCCTGCATACCCAGGACAGGCACACAGAAGCTGAGCAGTCTGGGTCACGCGTCCTGCAGCCCAGTGGTCCTGGGGGCCCGAGGGGAGGCCCCAGGTGGGGCCTTTCCACGCTGCGGGAGTGTGGCCGGAGGGCAGAGGGCGGAGGGCAGAGGGGCGAGGTCGACCCGGGCGGCCCACAGCCCTGAGTGAGCAGCATCGGGAGCCAGCGTGGCCCTTGCTCTCCGGCTCAGCCTCCCTGGGCGCTGGGAGGGACTCACCCCGTCTTACACCTGAAGCGCCGAGTTCAAGTGGGGACTGAGCCCCGGGGGGCCCACGCGAGGTGGGCGGGAGGAGGCCTGGCTGGGGGCCCGGGGCAGACGTCTGTCACCTGCAGGGAGGAGGACGTACGGCGCCTCCCGCCCAGGATGGAGCGCGGACCGGCCACGCCTCTGCGGGCAGCCAGCCCCCACCGCCGCCCGCTCCGGGTCCCCACTCACCGGGGCCGCAGACCGTGGACTTAATCCCGGTTTTTTCCAGCACGGGGACCCGGTTGACGGCGCCTTCAATGTGCTGGGTGAACACATCCCAGTCCAGGTCGAAGAGGCCGAAGGCAAACTTGTCCGATACCTGGGGACATGGCGGGAACCTGCACTGTGCCAGCCGCCCCCTGGAGTGAGGAGCCGGGCAGGGCCTGGCCAGCGTCTCCATCAGGTGCTGACGGTCTAGACGGTCCCGTTTGTCTCCCTCCCCCCACCCCCAGAGGGCCTGTCTGCTCCCCCTTCCCGCCTGGGCCCAGGCCCTCCTGCTCCGCCCGGGACTCTTGCAAAGGCCTCCTGCTTGCTGCCCTCCTCCACCCCATTCGCCCACGTCAGATCAGGCCCTTTCTTGCTCTCGAGCCCCCCAAGACCCGCTGTGACTCTGTGTCTCTTAAAACCCTACATGAGCGGGCCCCGCCCACGTCCACCATGGACCCACAGCCATGCTGACCTTCCTTCGGTTCTTCGAGGAGAGCAAGCCTGGTCTGACCGCAGGGCCCTCCCCTCCACGGGCGAGCTGGTCCCCACCCGCCCTCTGCAGGGTCCTCTCAGATGTCAGACCCCCGTCCAGCCCTGCCTGAGCGCAGTCTGAAGGACTCCCTTCCACGTCAGTCTTGCTAGGCTTACCCTCAGCCTGCTAACTTCACTCAGGGTTCAGATCACCATCTCAAACTGTGTGATGGCTTTGTTTGTTTGTCGTGGTCTCCCCACCAGAATACAGGCCTCTGGGCACTTTTACCTCGGTCGTCCGCTTTCTCCCCAAAGTAAAACAGTATCTGGCCGAAAGGAGTCACTTTCTTGCTCAATTTGAAGACTAAACACATGAATGGGGGAGCTGGGGTGGCCCACACGTGGCTGAAGTGGCTGAGGGAGCTGAGGGGCGCTCTGGGCCTGCATGAACCCCAGAAGCTGCCAGGAGGGCAGCCCAGGCCTGAGGGAGACACAGCCACAGCCACGGCGGGCAGGGGAGGGCGTGGGATGGCTTGCTGACGGGCGAGGGCTTACACGCCTCCGTCATCTGCTGGGGTCCCCACCGTACAGTCTGCACCCTCTGAGGCCAGCCCTCCGCCTGCCCCACATCTGTATCTGCCTGCGTGCCAGGTTCTTAAGGGCTGGAGAAACATGGGTTTGACCTCATGGGACCGGGGACCTGCCTCTTCTCAGGTGGGGGCAGAGCTCCAGGACGGGGGTCTCCGGAAGAGGCCGTCTCCGCTCTGAGAAGCAGCCCCACGCCCCGCCCTCGAGCCCAGGTGTCTCACCTCCTCCCAGAAGATGGGGTTGGTCTCGTAGCCGCCCACAGACAAGGCGTCCCCCTGCAGGCGGAGGTAGACGGAGGCGTCGTGGTCGCGGACGTTGGGCACGTTCTGGAGGGCAGAGCACAGAGGCCTCGGGGTCGGCGGGCGGGCCGGTGGGCCCAGCACCTCCACCAGTGGTCCCAGACCCCGCGGGGCCCACGGTGCTTCCTCCTCGTTGTAGGACCTTGCGGACACGGTGGACCTGCGGCCTCGGTTACACAGTGGACAGACCGCCCCGCTCACACCCCGTAAGACGGCAGCAAAGATGTGGGGAGGGAGGGGGAGCGCAAAGGTGTAACCACAGAGAGCAGCAGAGAGAGCTCCACCAGCCTGGGGGGCGCAGAGTGGGTGGGGGGGCGTGCCTCAGCTGGGGCCGGGGGCCGGGGAAAGTCTGCCAGCCTCTGTCCCTAGTCCCTCCAGTCTGCAGAGGCCCAGCCTGCCCGCGGTGGACAAGCGCGTGTGTGCAAGTCTGCGCATGTGGGCATGCACACGTTTGCGCATGCATGTGGACTTGTGCACGAGTATGCACGTGTGTGTGAGTGTGAGAGAGCGTGTGTGTGAGTGTGTGTGTGTATGCATGTGTGTGCATGTGGGCTTGTGCACGAGTATGCATGTGTGTGTGAGTGTGAGAGAGCGTGTGTGTGTATGTGAACAGAAGGTTGGACAAGGGTCTCCTCAAAGCCCTTGGACCCGGATGCCCTCTGTCCAGACGCCGTACCCTCCAGGCCCAAGCCCCGCCCCACAGGTGCCCAGACCTGTCTCTGGTGAAAAGGGTCCCAGAGGCCCCAGGCTCCAGGGAGGTGAGGAGTGGGCTGCCGTCCCCTCTCGACAACAGATTGGAGATTCCTTTGGAGACACTGACGCAGAGGTCCCTCACCAAAGAGAAGGGCGTTTGACAGAAGGACTGGAAAAGGCCGAGAGCACCTCCCCGGTATTAGGTTAAACACAGGGAGGCCTGGACATCCGGAAAGGGAACGAAGTAAGGAAATCAGAAAGTCAGTCCTGAAGGTCTGGCATCTTCCTTCCAGGGGCTCCGGGAAGAGAACACAGAGAGAATGGAGTCAGAGGAAAGTCAAGGCAAAAAGCCAACATGACTGCTCAGATTGAAGATTGTGAATCTCAGTCCTAAAGGGCCCACGAGTGCCCACCAAGCCCCGGGACTGGACCAGGCCTGCGTGGAGGCCGCGCTGGAATGGACCATCGGGACATAAGTGAGCAGGTGGGTCCTGAATAAAGACACAGCAGCCCTGGAGGCTGGAAGACCGGGGGCAAAGTCAGCAAATTCTGAAGGCGACTTTAAAGTCAGAGTTCCTCATCAATCGAGTGTAAGAAAGAATAAAGGGTTTTTTTTGAGCATTCATGTACACAGAAACATTTATTTCCCCAAGTACCCTTCTCAGTAAGTCACCCAGAGGGCAGCAGATAAAGACATGAGATGGGTGAGGCAGGTCCCAGGGTGGCCGCGGAGCAGAGGCCGATGAAGAAGATCAGAACCAAGAACCCTTCGGGGAGGGGCGTGCGGCTTGCAGACTTTACCTGCTCTCTCTGCTCTTTGAATATGCAGAAAATGTTACCGTTTGACAGATCTGTTGAGATGTTTGGGGGGAAAACTGTGACAGTTATGAATAGAGATGCAAATATCCAGAGGATGAGATGGTTGGATGGCATCACCGATTCAACGGGCATGAGATGGAGCAAACTCTGGGAGAGAGTGAAGGACAGGGAGGCCTGGCGTGCGGCAGTCCACGTGGTCGCAGAGAGTCGGACATGACTGAGCTACTGAACAGCAACAATCCTTAACAAAATACTAGGAAACTGAATCCAGCAACATACAAAAAAGATTATATTCCATGGCCAAAGGGGATTTATTTCAGGGAAGCAAAGTTGGTTTAACATCTGAAAATCAATCTGTATAATATACCATTATCCATAAAGGATGAAAAGCACTAATTTATTTCAATAGATGCAGAAAAAGTATTTGACAGGTGAAAACACTTTCATCATAAAAACACTTAATATCTAGGGACAGAAGAGAACTTCCTGATAAAGAATATCAAAGAAACAGAATAGCAAGGAGAGATAAGAAAGCCTTCCTCAGCGATCAGTGCAAAGAATTAGAGGAAAACAACCGAATGGGAAAGACTAGAGATCTCTTCAAGAAAATTACAGATACCAAGGAAAAATTTCATGCAAAGATGGACACAATAAAGGACAGAAATGGTATGGACCTAACAGAAGCAGAAGAGATTAAGAAGAGGTGGCAGGGATACACGGAAGAACTGTACAAAAAAGATGTTCACCACCCAGATAATCACGATGGTGTGATCACTCACCTAGAGCCAGACATCCTGGAATGTGAAGTCAGGTGGGCCTTAGAAACCATCACTACGAACAAAGCTAGTGGAGGTGACGGAATTCCAGTTGAGCTATTTCAAATCCTGAAAGATGATGCTGTGAAAGTGCTGCACTCAATATGCCAACAAATTTGGAAAACTCAGCAGTGGCCACAGGACTGACAAAGGTCAGTTTTCATTCCAATCACAAAGAAAGGCAATGCCAAAGAATGCTCAAACTACCGCACAGTTGCACTCATTTCACACACTAGCAAAGTAATTTAGCTCAAAATTCTCCAAACCAGGCTTCAACAGTATGTGAACTTTCAGATGTTCAAGCTGGATTTAGAAAAGGCAGAGGACCCAGAGATCAGATTGCCAACATCCACTGGATCATCGAAAAAGCAAGAGAGTTCCAGAAAAAAACATCTGCTTCATTGACTATGCCAAAGTCTTTGTGTGGATCACAACAAACTGTGGAAAATTCTGAAAGAGATGGGAATACCGGTACACCTGACCTGCCTCCTGAGAAATCTGTATGCAGGTCAGGAAGCAACAGTTAGAACTGGACATGGAACAACAGACTGGTTCCAAATCAGGAAAGGAGTACGTCAAGGTTGTATATTGTCACCCGGCTTATTTAACTTATATGCCGAGTACATCATGAGAAACGCTGGGCTGGAGGAAGCACAAGCTGGAATTAACACTTCTGGGAGAAATATCAATAACCTCAGATATACAGATGATACCACATTTATGGCAGAAAGTGAAGAAGAACTAAAGAGCCTCTTGAAAGTGAAAGAGGAGACTGGAAAAGTTGGCTTAAAACTCAACTTTCAGAAAACTAAGATTGTGGTATCTGGTCCCATTACTTCATGGCAAATAGATGGGGAAATAGTGGAAACAGTGACAGACTTTATTTTCGGGGGCTCCAAAATCTCTGCGGATGGTGACTGCAGCCATGAAATTAAAAGACACTTGCTCCTTGGAAGAAAAACTATGACCAACCTAGACAGCATGTTAAAAAGCAGAGACATTACTTTGCCAACAAAGATCCATTTAGTCAAAGCTATGGTTTTTCCAGTAGTCATGTCTGGATGTAAGAGTTGGACTATAAAGAAAGCTGAGCACCGAAGAACTGATGCTTTTGAACTGTGGTGTTGGAGAAGACTCTTGAGAGTCCCTTGGACTGCAAGGAGATCCAGCCAGTCCATCCTAGAAGAAATCAACCCTGAATATTCATTGGAAGGACTGATGCTGAAGCTGAAACTCCAATACTTTGGCCACCTGATGGGAAGAGTCAACTCATTGGAAAAGACCCTGATGCTGGGAACGATTGAGGGCAGGAGAAGGGGACGGCAGAGGATGAGATGGTTAGGCAGCATCACTGACTCAATGAACACGAGCTTGAGCAGACTCTGGGAGATAGTGGAGGACAGAGGAGCATGCGTCAGTTCAAGGGATCACAAAGAGTCGGACACAACTCAGCGAGTGGACAACAGCATAGCCGCTTCGCGTTGCCGTGTGGCGGGAACTAACACTACGTGAAAGCCACGATGTGTTAGCCTCTCAGCCAAGGCTGACTCTGCAACCCCCGGACTGCAGCCCACTAGGCTCCTCTCTCCACGGGACTCGCCAGGTGAGAACACTGCAGCGGGTTGCCATGTCCTTCTCCAGGGCATCGTCCCGGCTCAGGGATCGAACCTGGGTCTCCTGCATTGCAGACAGATTCTTGACTGTTTGAGCTGCCAGGGAAGCCCAAAGCAACGATACTCCAAAAATATTAACTTAAAAAAGTGAATTTAAGAAAGAAGTGTGAAACTTGTACTGTAAAAATTAAAAGCAATTTAATAAAAAAGACAGCCCAGGGACTTCCCTGGTGGTGCACTTCTCCAATGCAGGGGGGACAGGTTTGATCCCACATTCCATGCAGCCAAAAAGTTTAAATTTTTTTAATTAAAAAGACAATCCAATGAAAAATGAGCAAAGTGTCTTAATAGTAGCTTCCCCAAAAAAGACATACCTAAGGCCAATAAGCTCATGAAAAGATGCTTGACATCATTAGTCATTAGAGGAATGCAACTCAAAACTACAAGATACCACCTCACACCCACGATGATGGCTAGAAAGAAAAAGTTAGACAGTAACAAAATTGCTGACAATGTGGAGAAGTCAGAACCCTCACACACTGAGGCTGAGAATGTAAAACAGTGCAGCTTCTTTGGCAAACAGGCTGACAGTAAAAAAGTTCAGCATGGAGTTAGCAATATTCCTCTGTAACTCGGCGATTCCACTTCAAGGTATCTACCCAAGAGAAAGGAAAACATGTGTCCACACAAATCTTGTACATGAGTGTTCACAGCAGCATAATTCACAGTAACCAAAAAGTGAAAACAACGCAAACCCTTTCATCAACAGATGAAAGGATAAATAAATCGTGGTTTACAAGCATGTATTATTCAGCCCCAAAAGAAGCGAAATTCTGATACATGTACTAAATGGATGAACCTTGACAAAGTCATGCAGAGTGAAAGAAGGCAGACATAAGGGCCACAAATTATGTGGTTCCATTTCATTCAAAGTCCAAAATAGGAAAATCCATAGAGACAGAAATCAGATTAGTGATTACCTGAGCTGAGGGTGGCACGGGAAACGGGGACTGATAATGAGGATGGGGCTGTAGGGACAGAGATAACATTGGACAGATGGATAAATGACAGCTACCTGGTAGATACAGGTGACTGATAATAACAGACAGGTGATCAATAATAGATGGATGGATGGATCAATGACAGCTACCTGGTAGATACAGGTGACTGTAATAATAATAGACAGATGATCAATAATGGATGGATGGATGGATAATAGATAGGTGATAGGTAGATGCATGCATACGTAGTTACTCAGTCATGTCTAACTCTTGCAACCCCATGGATTGTAGCCCGCCAGGCTTCTGTGTCCTTGGGATTTCCCAGGCAAGAATACTGGAGTGGGTTCCCCTTTCCCTCTCCAGGGGATCTTCCCGACCCAGGGATGGAACCTGCATCCCCTGCATCTCCTGCATCGGCAGGCAGATGCTTTACCTTTGAGCCACATAGAAGGGAAGAATTAACGACAGCTACATTGGGAGCTGAACAGCTGGAAAAACGCAGTTATTAATAGCAACTCCAGGAAACACAAAGCGTTGGACATTGCTTGCTCACGAGCTAACAGTGTTTTCATTGCCATCAGATTGCAAATACTGACGCCTGATTTAACCAATAAGTGAATGAACAGAAAGTAAAATCGTTTCAGAAAGCAAGCGGGAGTGAGAAGAGATTCACTTCCCCTGCGGGTCCCGGGCACTGAGCTGGCTCTCAGCGCCCCCGACCCTGGAGATGGAGTCCCCAGACGTGACCCCCCCACCCCACCTTTGAGGACACGGAGCGACCAGAAGGGACCAGCCGGCAGGGGCCCTGCCTCCTACTCCGGCCTGCGCGCCGCGTGGCCCCTCTGAGCACTGCAGCAAGGACGTCCGCCCCGAGGAGCCGCGGCCAGGAGCCGCACGGGGCGTTCTCAGTAACCGAGCGCTTCAGGTCCAGCGATCTCGTTACCTCCGTTGTCTCTACTGCCCAAAAGACAAAACCCACGAAATGCTGGAGCTCCGCAGAGCAGGACACTGGGGACACTGGCGGTCAGGACAGCCCCTGCGTCTGTCCGGCAGGATCAGCGTCCCCCTTCCCCGCCTTGCAAGGCCCCGGCGGCCACAGAGAGCCTAGCACGGGCTCAGCTCAGCCCAAGGAGTCTACGGGGTACCCTCGTTGCCCCCTCCTTCTGGAAACCCACCCTACAGGTGCGACCCCAGTGCCACTGGTGTGACTGCCTCCTATCCCAGCCCGTCCCCTTCCATCCGCTGCTCCTGGCCTCACCTCATTCAAATCCTGCTAGCTGCTTCCTCCAGGAAGCCCACCTGGTGGCTCCAGGCTTCCCAGTTCTCTGAGGCCCCTGCTGGCTGGACCATCCCACGACTGTCCCGTGTCCTTTGTCACGGTCACGGCGGTCCTCACCTCGATGAGCCAGGCACTGTGCTCAGCCCTTCAGCCCACCACTTGGCTCCTCCCTCAGCACAGCCCTAAACAGTTTTAAACCCATTTTGCAGAAGAGGAAACTGAGGCTCTGGCAGCACCTCGGCTCACCTGGCTGGCTAGTGGAGGGGTTGGAATGCAGACCCCGAACTTGGGCCTTTCCCACGGCTCTGCCGCAACAGAGCTGTAGGTAGAAGGCAGTGGGGATGCCAGACCATCACACAGCATCCAGGCCACCGTGTTTGATGGACGCAGAGACCAGATCCAGAGAGGTCCCTGGATGAGGTCACAGAGGAGCCGAGCACAGCGTTCAGCTGGGACCCAGGATGGCACGGCTTCTTAGAACTGGGGTCCCTGGGGCAGCAGCGTCCCCTGGTCCCCCAGGAAGGAGAGAGAAGGGCGTGTGGTCCAGGGGGCTGAACTCTGAGTCTTCGCCAGCAGCCTGGGGCATCCAACCCCCAACACCATGAGGCCCAGGCCTGGGCAGTCAGCCCCTCGCAGTGCAAGACTGTGCGCTGTCAGGGAGCCTCCTGACCGTCCCTAAACAGGCCCGAGTGTCAGGGACCTCCCAGCATGAGCCCCACAGCCCGATTGCAAGAGCTGCCTTGGCCTAAGCGAGCTTGTTCGCTGACTCACCAAGGGGTCAGACCACGTGGGAGGTCAGGGTCAGGGGCCCGTTCCTCTCCCAGATTCAGGCTGTCCAGGTGTGACCTCAGGAGAGGCTGGCCTCCCAGACTCCCCACGTGGAGGGGAGCATGGGGAACTTGGCCCCCAGCCCCAAACCTCCTCCTTGCTCCTACAAAGAGTCTAAGAGTTTCTGGGCTGGTGGCCCTTCCCTGGGGTGGAGCCTGGGGTTCCCAGAGGCACACAGGTCTCTGGGAGAGGGTAGTGTTTGCGAGTAACATGAATAACCCCAGCGTGGTGCTGATCTTAAAAGTTCAGGGAGGGTCCACGCTGCCCTGCTTCTCCCGGAAGCTGCCTCAAAGCCAGGCATCACGTGCATCGGGGCGCGGAGAGGCTGAGGCCCCGTCCCGGGCTCCGTGGATGCCCTGTGACCCTCCTCCTCCCCACCAGGATACGGCCCTCCTCTGCCCCAGACCCGGCCCCGGTTCTAGCCCAGCCCCCAGTCCACAGCTTCCCTGGTGCCTCAGTTGGTAAAGAATCCGCCTGCAAGGCGGGAGACCTGGGTTCGATCCCTGGGTTGGGGAAGATCCCCTGGAGAAGGGAACAGCTATCCACTCTAGTATCCTGGCCTGGAGAATTCCACAGACTGTCTCAACTGAGCGACTTTCACTTTCTGGTTACTTTTACAGTTTTTTTACAGCGGTCAGAAGGTGACCCCTGGCGGCCACTGGAGATATTTCCCTCGGAACCAGGACTGGGGGCTCGTCCCACCGACACCTCCTCTTTCCACAATGCCTCACATGTGTATGCACACCACAGCCCTCAGGAGGGATGTGCTGGATCATATCAAGCCCATCCACGGGTAAGGGAACTTGGTGTGGGAAGAGGGGGGCGGGAGAGGGTAGAGGCTCCAGTCCCGCCCCAGCTCCCCGCCCCCTTCACCACGGGGCCCACCTAGCGGCCAGCCCGGTGACGCAAGGGAAGCCAGGCTCGTCCAGGGCAGGGGCGTGCTCCCGGGACCCTCCCTGCTGGGACCTGGCCCTAGTCAGGGTCAGCCCCATCTCTCACCCACACCCACGTGCCCAGGCCCGCCTCCAACCGTCTGCTCCTCCCCAGCCGCCGTGCCCTGCACCCTTCCCTCCTCCCCTCATCTCTCCTCTGCCCCCCGTTAGACGTCCCAGGAGACTCTTCGGACGTGGTCTCTGCCAGGGCACCGCCCTGGTCCACAGGCTGCCGGTCCCTGGAGCCCCAGTGCTTCTCAGCCCATTTTAAAATAAATAACTATATTTACTTGTTCGTACCCTCCTGCTGCCAGCTCACCTGGGCAAGAACTAGGTTCTTATCTCTGTTACAGCCCCAGTTTCTAGAACAGGGCCTGGAGCACAGAGTTTATCCAGTCAATGTTTGACAGAGAGGGTGGCGGGGAGGGTGGGTTGGTTACACGTGTTAATAAATGGATGGATGATGGAGGAATGGGTAGGGGGAGTGGCGGACGGATGGACACAGGGGAGAAAGGATGTACAGGTGAATGGACGGATGAACAGGTCCATCGGCAGATGGGTGGATGGATGGATGGATGGATGAAGGGCTAGAGGGAGGGAGGGATGGAAGGAGGAGTGAACAGAGGCAGGGAGGCAAGATGGACAGAGAGGAAGACGTGAGCGGAGGAATGACGGGCGGACGGAGGAAGAGACGGGCGGGGGGACAGAGCGGGGTCGAGATGGAGGCTGGAGGCGATGGGAGAGATGTGAGGAGGGAGAGAAGCGTGGTCAGCGACAGGAAGCTCCCAGCTCCCAGGGCGGGAGAGGGGAGATGGAAAGGGAGGCGGGAGCGGGCAGGGGGCCCACGGCTCTCCCTGCCCCCCGCCCGCCTCCCCTGGCAGAGGGTCTCCAGGGCTCCCTGGGAGGTTCCCAGGGCCGTGGCTCAGTGTCCTCTGAGACTGGCACCCAGAGTATATTTGGGGACCTGCGAACATTCAGGGGCTCCTGGGAACGCCTGGGGCGCGGGACACGGCAAACGTCAGGCTGGCCACGCCAAGCCCGACAGGCTGGGCGTCAGTGAGGAGCCGTGCCATGAAGGCGGTGGGGGGGACCCTCGGGTTACACTGTGCCACTTCCTCTCGTCCTCACGCCGCCCAGAGCATCTAGTCACGAGGAGGCCCATTTTACAGATGGGCCACTGACGCCCAGCGTGGCGATCTGCGTGGGTGGGGTCAGAGCCAGGCCCGTGGGCCGCCGCAGCCTGATGCGGGGCCGGGGGCCAGCCACTCACCTGGATGCCCTCAATGCGCTCAGTGACGACGTAGGCGTGGTGCATGGCCACCAGCGGGACCTTGACGCCGGCCATCCGGCCCACGGCGCCCGCCCACACTCCTGCAGGCAGAGCGCGGGCAGCTCAGCCCTGCCGGCGTCTGGCCAGGCGGACACAGGGTGCCCCGGCTCACCCCCCCCCCCCCCCCAAGCAAGGCCAGGTTTAGGCAGCAGCCAGGGTGGCCCTCGGGACGCAGAAAGCACGCCTTCCCACCTGCACAGTTGACCACACAGGGGGTCCGGATGCAGCCGAAATCTGTCTCCACGGCGGCGACCCGCCGCACCCCAAAGTCGTCTGTCCGCACGCGGATCCCGGTCACCGGGCAGTTCTCGATGACCTGGGAGTGAGAGGAGCTGCTTTCCAAGCCACGTCAGCTCTCGGAGGGCCGACCGCCCACCCTCTCACTGCCCCCGGCCCGGCCGGGGCCCGGGACCCCTGCTTCTGCTCGGGCAGGCTTCATGAGGCCCCCTCGGGGACATGGGGGTGACCACAGGGCGGGAACTAACTCCGGGCTCCTGGACTTGGAGAACTTGTCCCCCTAAACAGAGACTTTAAAGAGAAAAAGGAGAGCTCAAGTGACTGACAGATGCTTGTGGCTAAAAGGTCACATGAAGTTCAGTTCAGCTCCACTTCGTTCACTTCTTCAGAGAAAAGTACTTGCAGTAACACTAGAGTGTCAACACTGGGGACCTCAGGGTGATTCTCTTTTCTTCTTTCTCCAACTGTTTCCGTGTCTTCTTCCTTGCTTATCTGTCTTTTCTAAGTTTTCCTACACTACGTGTGGACTTGAGAAAAATGAAGATAAAAACTAACAAGAAGAGATTTGGGGCAGGTTCGCTATTCCGGCAGGGTAGGGCCTCCGGGGAGAGTGGACATCATGGACAGACCAGAGGCAGCCAGCAGGCCTGGGCAGGAGTGGGTCGGGGCTCGGGTCCCGGCTGGCCTGTGGTCTCAGCGCAGAGGGAACTCGTGTTCCCAGGCAGGAGGGGCGGGCTCGGAGCGGGGGACCCAGGGCCGGGAGACAGTCGTACCTGCGCCCCCCGGGCGGTGGCGGCCCGGACGAGGCTGGTGCAGGTGCCGGCGGGGTCCATGGTACCGTCGTGCGGCACGTACAGGGTCCCGTAGAGGTCCTCCACGTTCATCAGCGGATACAAAGCCTTGGTTTCTCCCGGGCTCAGCACGTGGGACTCGATGCCATAGACCTTGCCCAACTAGGGGAACCCAGAGGAAAGTGAGCCTGGGGTGGGGGCGTGGGGGGGAGATCCTTCCAGCCGCTCACCTCCCCGTCTGGGCCTCCAGGGGCCCAGTGTTGACCTTGGCACCCCCAGGAACCCTGAGCCGTGACAGGGGAAGATCCTGTCCCCTGGGCCAGCTCCGAGGAAGAGTAAGGAACCTGTGCAGGGCTTGGAAGCCGTCTCTGGGGCCGGGGCACATAAGGACCTACTGTGTAAATAAATAAAAGTAATCCCCACGGGTCTGATATTTGGGGCCTGAACCAGATGTGCTGGTCAGACCAGCTCCCCAGAGACCAGAGGGTCCTCTGTCCCTGGACCCAACTGCTTGACAGGCCACACCCCTGACGCATTTCATTGGCCGGCGGGCAGCCAATCAAGTGTCCGCAGCTATCCGCCTATCAGGACAGGCTCTGCCCAACCAGAGATGTGCTCCGTGGCTAAGTCGAGTCCAGCTCCATGGACTTGTCCACCAGGCTCAGACTTTGTCCATGGGATTTCCTAGGTGAGAATACTGGAGTGGGTTGCCATTTCCTTCTCCAGCTCAACTAGACATGACTGAGCCAATTAGATTCCCTCTCGGAGCATCCTGAGTGAGAGGTGGCAGAGACTTGGCTCTGAACTTGAGCTGAAAGTTTTGACGGGTCACTTTTGGGGACTCCGTCCCAACTGATGAGTGAGTAAGTGTGGGGAAGAGGTGGTGGGAGAAGGCAGAACAAGACCACCTCCTGACCCGAGAGACCCTCCGCCCTCCTGTGACGAAGCCAGCTGCCCCTACTTCTGCCTGGGCACTCAGAGGAACTCGGCATCCCTGTGACAATGCACGCCTGCTACCCACGCAGCCAATTCTGCTCCCCAGTATTCAGTTGGTGCCCAATAACCGATGCATCGCTGGAGAAACCTCTCTCTTCCATGACCTGGATAGTGGGGGCCAGCCCTGGCTGCTCTGGGTGAAGAACCAACTCTCCACCCCAACAGCAGGCCTTCCACGGCATAAGGCTTTCTCTGCTGTCTCCCCAACAACTGTGTTCCCTAAGCCTCTCCAGCAGAGCTGGGGGAAGAGTGGTCCCTGCCTCCTGGGTGGTGCGGCTTCATCCTTCAGCCTGACGCCCAGTAGCACCGTGCATGGTGGCAGCCCCCATTCATTGGGCCTCTTTTGCCTCCAAGGCTCAGCAGAACCGTGCTCCTCGGCTCGATCCCATTTCAAAGGTGAGAATTCCAAGGCTCGGAGGCAAAGATGCCCGTCACAGGGGGCCCAGTCGGCCGAGGCAGCATGATGCCCGAACCTGCATCCACTGGCTCCTCCCTTGCACTACGCTGCCCACCCCCGCCCGCGGAGGTACACCCACCGACATGAGCCTCTTGTACTCATCCAGACGCTGCCGGCTGGACGCGATGAACAGGCCCCCGTTCTGGATCCAGCCCGTGTGCAGCCCCGTCTCCTCCTCCAGGTCGTGGCTCACCACTCGCCTCGTGTGGGCCAGGAGCTCCACCTCCACGTCACTGGGCCGCAGTTGCCACAGTAGGCCTGGTGGGTGGGGGGTGGGCGGGGGGCACCGTCAGCCCCTCACTGAGGGGCTGCACCCCCTATCCCCACCAGGCCGGGGCTCCCGAATATCAGGCTGTGGGCCTGAAGTGTCCCTGCAGGCCATCGAGAGAGCCCCGAGAGGCCGATGAGCAGGAAACGACAGGGGCAACGCTGAGTTACAGGACACGGCCCTCGGGCAGCTCAGAGACAGACAACACCAAAGGCCCCCTTTATCGGGCACCTGGGTGGGTGGAGCTGGTCACGGGGTGACGGCGGCCCTAGGAGGCAGGCGGGGCTATTGCACGGTGGCATTAAGGGGGCACCAAACGGTTCGTGCCCAGGATCTCAGGGCAGGTGGTGATGGGGTCCCGGGACCAACTGAAGTTCCCCAGCAGGGCGGCCCCCTTCTGAGCGGAGCCTGGGGAGCGGCCGGCCCGGGAAGAAGTGACTGTGGGGGGCAGGCCGTGCAGGCCCAGACGGGATGGTGAGATGGCGCGGGCAGTGACGGGTGCGGTGTGAACCTATCCCCGGCTCCATGGTCAGCGCCGTCATGCTTGTATCGGCCACAGCGGGGAGACTGCCCCAGACAGTGCCCATCTTAACGCAGGGTTAAGGCAGAAGGTTGCCTGCCCTGGGGACATGCGCACGGTAGGAGTGCCCACCGGTCAGGTGTGGGAATTGTGGTGCCCGACGCCTCTCTGCCTCACCACTCCCGTCCGTCCTCTGCACCCGTGGAGGCCCCTCATCCCGGGGGCTTCATCCGGAGAAAGGGCTTCTCCTCTGAACAGACAGCTTCCTAGGCCCCCAGTTCCGGCCTCAGCTCTGCCCTCCCCCCGCCGGGTGCATGGTCAGCATCCACTCCCTCCTTCCCACCACAGCTCTGCGGGGACTCAGGGGCACGCAGGGCCACCTTCAGACCGAGCCCGCCCCTGCCCTCCACGGCCTTGCCTCCAGCCCAGCTGCCTCCAGCGGGCCTCCCGCTGGCCAGCCCGGGTGGACCCCTCCCGCCCCTGCCTGCGCCCAGACACCTACCCGCCGTGTGCCAGGTGGTCCCGGAGGTCAGCCGCTCCCGCTCCAGCAGCACGGCCCCACTCACGCCCAGCTTGGCCAAGTGGTAGAGGGTCTGGCAGCCCAAGCTGCCCCCGCCGATGACCACCACGCTGGCTGTGCTGGGCAGGGGCCGGCTTGGGCCCCGGGCCGCCGCCGAGGCGTCCTGTGCCTCTTTCAGGGTCCGCTGGTACGGCACGCTCTTCTCAGAGGTGGGGCCAGCCCCGCTCGCCAGGGGTCTCAGCGCCCGCCCTGGAGCAGGGCTCCGGCGAGGACGGGTGGCCGCCACGCCACGCAGGGCTCGGCTCAGCGAGGCCATGGAGACTCAGCTTCAGCACCGCGGGGAGCTGGGGAGAGAGCCGGGTCTGCCTGAGTGTGGACGGGAGCAGGGGGTCCTGGGCCCCCACGCTGCGACCCCCCGCCTCCCTCCTGCCCCCACCCATGGCATACGCGCACCCTGCATTTGCCCAGCCCAGGTCTACGAGGGTCTCTACTCTTCAGGCTCCGGTGGGCCCAGGGGCGACCACGGTGTGGGGGAAGGGGACGGTGTTCATGCTGAGACAGGACCACAGGGCGGGCGGCAGGGGTCACAAGGCCAGGACCCCCAACTCTCCAGCCTACTCTCAGCATGCCCTCCGGGGGAACTCCTGTCTCAACCCCACGCTGGCCCCACAGCCCTTCGGGACCCAAGGCAGAAGGTGAGGAAGTCAGTGGGGCCCGGCCTCCGGCTCCCTTGGGCCGTCTTGGATCCAGAGGGTGGGCCGCCTCGCAGTAGCCTGGAGGCTCACCTTGCCTCCCTTCTCCTTCTGGAAGCCCTCCCAGCCCTCCCCAGCCAGAAGACCCTCACAGTTATAAGAGGACAGTGACGGGGAGCCCACCTTCTAAGGAGAGGAGGTGCAGGCGAGGTCTCCTGGGGGAGGGACCCAGCGGGGAGGACAGGACGGCTCTGAGGGGCCCCGGGCCCACTTGTGGGTCAGCAGGAGAGGTCAGAGGGATGTGGCCGAGACTGTGGTCCCGGGGGGGCTCCTGCACCTGCATTAATAACCGTGATGGCGTCAATCAGCCGATCAATTAACGAAGTCCACTTGCATTTTCAAGCGTGCAGTACATGGCGAGCTGGGAACACACGTTCTCTCTGCTCTAAAGTCAAGACGACTGTTGTCCCCGTTTCACTGGGCTGGGCGGGGGGACTGAGGCCCAAGGAAGCTGGCAAAGCTGACCAAGGTCACAGGGCCACCGTGGGACCGCGCCTGCTGGCTGTCCTGCCCCCTCCTGACCTCTTGGGGCTGGTTTGGGGGTGGGGAGGCTGGGGGGGCCCACTGCCGGCTCCTTTCCCACCCCTCCCCCCCCCCAGGGCTCCCAGGCGGTCAGGGCTGTCCCGCCCCCGCCACAGTGACCCCCCTCCCTCCTGGGGCCTGGGGGCAGGAGGAGGAGCGGGGAGGGGTGATGGCAGGGCTCCGGGGTTAGAGGTTGGAGGGCAGGGCAGGGCCCCCCAGTCCCTCTGTCAGCTCTGCCTACCTGCTCCCAGGCACGCGTCTGCCTGTCCCTGGGGCCTCCGGATGACCCTACTCTGCCGGGAGCCTCCAGCAGTGGCTCCTGCTTGTGGAGACTCGGCATCACGTGGTTGCCCAGGACACCTTCCCAGGGCCGGGCACCCCCCCACCAGCCAGGCCATGCGGCCAGCCCGGCACACACCTGCCCGGCCCTGGCCTGGCCTCCTCCCGCCCTCCTGCTGCCCGTTGCCCAGGCTTCTGGCCCGGGAAGCTGCCAGGTGCCCCTTCCCCGCCTGCAGCCAGCCCCGCTCTCCCACCCGGGCGGGCCGGCCCCGCCCCCAGGGACAGCCCGGTGCCCTCCGGCCAGGGCAGCCGCTTCGCCATCGAGCCCCTCTCCTGCCCCCTCCCGCCCTGTCCCACCCGAATCAATAGTCTGGCCATCACTGCCAGGTTTGGGGGTCAGACAGAGGGGTCGGGCCCAGGGACGCCCTCCTCGAAGGCAGTGGGAGGAGGGGTGGTGAGGGAGGCACCAGACCCAGCTTCTGCCAGGAGAAGGGGGGCTGGGAGGGTCCCCCGCCCCCACACAGAGTCCCGTGGTTGTGTCCGCCCAGCCCGAGCGTCCCTGCAGCCAGAGGCAAAAGGAATCCCAGCCCGCTCCAGGCCTGTCCCACCCCGCTGGCCCAGGGGAGGGCCCGGGCCCTGCGCTCCCAAGGGGTGTACCTCCGGCTGGGCGCAGAGCTCCGAGGCCCCGAGGGCCTGCCAGCGCCCGGCTCAGCGGCTTCAGCAGTGCCGTCACCTCCTTCCTTCCCAGCAGCAGCCAAACAGGAGCCGGGGCGGCCCCTGGCCCCGCTCCTGCCCTAGCCCCGGAGGCCCTCTGCCAGCCCCCTGGCCCTCCCACCACGGGGCAGGATGCACCGCCCACCACCTGGAGGCCAGCTGGCCGGGCAGCTGCGGAGCAGGCCGTGCTGAGGGCAGCAGAGCGGAGCTGCGAACCCGGAGGCCCTGCTAAGTCTGCACGTGGGGCAGGTGACCTCAGCTCCTCACCCCTAAAGAGGGGTCACGGGTTCCGCAGGTGAACCCGCGCACACCCGTCTGCCTGTGCACACCTGCCCGTGCACCCCAGCTCCTCACCCCTAAACAGGGGTCACGGTATCGCAGGTGAACCCGTGCACACCCATGCACACCCGTCTGCCCGTGCACGCCGTGCTTCCCGCATCAGAAAGGCACTTGGCACGGCCAGGCGGGCGGGAAGCGCTGGGTCAGCAACAGCCTTGGGCTGGGCCGGCGCTCCTCGGTCGGGTGATCCAGGGCCTCAGCACGGACCTGCCTGTCCAGCCTCAGCTGCTCACCCCCAGGGAAGGGGTGCTTGCTGCCCTTGGAGGCAGAAGTCCAGGTTGCCCCCCACCCCACTCCTGGCCCATCTGCATTCTGCGCTTCAGAGCTCCCGGATGCCTCAGCCGCTGGGCGGGCCACCCCGAGCCCCTGCTCACCCGCTGCACAGTGACCAGCTTCCCAAGGCAGGGATGCCGACCTCCATCTGACCTTCAGGGGCACCAGGGCCCAGAGAGGGGAGTCAGCTTGCCTGGGGTCACACAGCAAGCTAGTGGGGAGCCAGACCAGAGCCTGCAGTCTACCCCTGGGTCTAGGGCGTCTGGTTTGTGCTCAGGTGGAAGATGCCCAGAGGAAATCTGGAACAAATAAGTATGTCCACCTCTGAATGTGCTAAGAGTCAGAATAGGTGCTGAGATAAAATAGGACTTCTTCCTTCCACTGGATCAGAAAAAAGCAGCATTGAAATTTTGGTCAATGAACGATGTGGTAACGCTGGCTGCTAATGCAGAGAGTGATACAGGAGAGACGCTGCTCTGATCAACACAAATATCCGTGCTCTTATTGCCACAGAGTGTCCAGCGTCTTCTGCCAATTTCTCCTCCACACTTACTGAGCACACTTGTTGTTCACTCACTCAGTCATGTCTAACTTTTCGCAACCCCATGGACTGCAGCACGCCAGGCTTCCCTGCCCTTCACCAACTCCCAGCGTTTGCTCAAACTCATGTCCATGGAGTCGGTGATGCCACCCAGCCATCACTGAGCACCTACTGTATGCAGAACCCTGCTGGGAGACCCAGAGTCAACCATGACCCAGCCCCTGCCCTTGGGGGCTCAGGGGCTAGGAAGAAGAGAGGCAGGAAGGGGTGAGGCAGCCACGACACTGGTCCTCAGCAAGCTGTCCTTCTCAGCAGAAACCCAGGAGGGCATCTCGGAGGACGTGGCCTCAGAGGGCTCTGGCCTCCTGGTTGCTGCCGCCACTGTCAGTCCCCATCACGGGGACAGAGACTCTCACCCACTCCCTTGGTCCTTCTGGAGGAAGGCTGGCTCCACCAGTGAGAGGCTCCCCAGGGGCGGTGCTCGGGCCCCGGGCAGGGAGGTCACCAGCCCGGACACTCAGTGGAGAGCAGGCTTGGCCCCGCCACCTGAGGCAGGGCTGTCCTCCGTGCATGGGGGGAAGGAGGGGTCAGAGAGGGCTAGAGAGCAGCGTGATGAGGTCCTCGGAGGACACGGGGTGCACAGGTGAGGGACGCCGTGCTCACTGCAGCCCCAGGACACAGGCCCCGGCGGGCAGCCCAGACCTCTCTTGGCTCCAGGCTCAGAGATAAGCAGCTGTTGCAAAACTGTCCCAAGCAAGCAGGCAGCACGGTCCTGGTGGACTTTGGACAAGGGGTGGTGGCTGAAAGGCTGGGCCTGCGTGTGGGTCAGAGTTGTAGAATTTGTCATCCATTAGGCTCTGCCTGGGTCTGGGAGAGGCAGGTGCCAGGCAGCCTGGGGTGCAGCTCGGGAGGCAGCCGGGCTCCAGCCAGAGACATGAGACAGGGACCTGCGGCCAGCTGGCTGCACTGTCTGGGCTGGTCTCTCAAGCCTCGGTGTCCCCAGCTGGAAACTAAGGACTATAACCCCTGCCCTGTCGGGTTCAGAGAATTTTACAAGTTTCTCTGCAGATTATTACCAGCTCTGAGATGACTCCTTCTGGCCTAGGCTGGCCCTTTTCACATGCCCAGCCAGGCCTCCACCCCCACCTGCTGGCCAGGCTCCCGGGGCAGAGGGAAGAGTCTGCAGGACACCCTCTGAATGGGCAGATGTCCAGGGGGGAGCGGGGGCGTGGGCAGGGGGGAGGGGAAGCTCCTCCATGGAGCTCTGCTTGGCGCCGGGCAAAAGAGGGACACTGAGTAACCATCTGACGACACCTGGCAACGTGTGACCCAGCCGCACCTGGTCCCTGGACCCAGTACCCTCCCAGCCTCGGGCACCTATGGGGGTGGGGATGACGGGGCAGGGGTGGGCAGGGCATCAGCTTGCTGAGGGCTTCGTGTGTGTCCTCTCAGAGGAGGCAGAACACGCTGCTCATTGCAAAGATGAGCAGGCTGAGGCAGAACACAGTCAGCGGGCAGGTGCCAGACCCAGCTCAGGGGAATTTCCAGAGCAATGTTTAAGGGCTACCTTGGCACTGCCAAGATTTTGCTTTTCCAATAAGAACCTTAGAAATAATAATAATGAATCAACTCCCTGCCCATGACTTCATGAAGACAATGCTTTATCATCCGGGAGGAAGCAGTCCTTCCAGGGAGACAGGCGGGCGCCCCTCCCACGGAGGGCAGGTGCGGAGGGCTGGGGTCTGTGGCCACCCGGGTTCCCCCACGGCACGTGGGCCAGAGCCTCGAGGCTCCCGCTGCACTCCGTCATTTGCTTCCAACGGTATTTGTGATGGAAACAGACGTGGGGCCTTCACCTGGGCACCGGGCCGCTGAGACCCCCTCCCCGGGCAGGTCCAGGCAGTCAGCGGAGGCTGGGCCTCCGCGGGGAATGTCGCCCCTGGTGGCCACCTGTGAGTATGACACCCCGGGACAGCGGGACCCACAGACTGGGGACGCAGCCCCAGGACAGGGACCGTCCCCCAAACGGGACCCGCATCCGGGCAGGGAGGCGGACGCTCCCCGGGACCGACGGCCCTGCTCTGCCTGGTTCTCCTGCTGTCCTCCCCACGGATGCGCGACTGGCAGTCTCCTGACAGTACTGTCGGCGGTCTGAGCGCTGTGTGAGCACCCCTCTCTGTGACTGGGACCCACACACTTAATTCCGTTCTTATTCTGTGGATTTTGAGGCCACGCTGTGACGTGTATTAACCTCCAGGACTGTTTCAGCTTATTGTCGGTGAGCCACCTCTTCCAGTGGGTGCCCCTACATGTTTTAACACCTGGCTCTCCAGGTGGGCGGCACTGGCCTATTTCTGCTGAAAAGGCTCCCATGAGGGCCAGTTTGAAGCCACTGATGAGAAGGATGCCACGGAACACGGACTTGGGAAGAGGCTGCGCCCTCAGCGCCTGTGAGCCGGCGCTGGCCCGTCCCGATGCACCCACGGAGATCTCCTGTGTGCGCGTGGGGTTTCCTTTTCTAGGGAGAGCGAAGGGTCAGACTAAATTGTTAAGGAAAGTAAATGCATCAGCTTGCGACGAAGGAACAGGAGTCTGAGTTAACCCACAAAACTCATAAAATCCTATCAGGAAAGCTCCCCACTGCCACCCACTCTGCCACCAGCCGTGGGAACCAGCCACCCCTAAGACAGCCATCCGAACCAGAGCTGTAATTTCGAAACCCTGTAATTTGTGCACATTTAATACATTTGCAATTTTCTACTTGGAAAAATTACTTTTTTTTTTTTACAAATGGAGACCACTTACTTTCCATCTGAATATTTTATTTTGGCTGCACCAAGGGCTCTTAGTGGGAACTGCAATGACCTCATTTTCAAGTCAGGTCACATTCACAGGTACTGGGACTTCAATACACCTTTTGGGGAGGGACACAGTTCCATCCATAATCCGTGTTCGCGAGGAAGTTTTGGCTGTTTCCTCTAGTCATTGTCAAGATCCAGGAAAAAGAATTTTCTGTGCCGTCTCTTTGTGGTTGTGGTTTGGGGCGGTGGGTGTGTTTCTTTTCATCCTGCCATTTAAGGGCAGGCCCAGTGGGGTCCCAGCATGAGGAAAGAGCTCGCCTGTTAGACTTGGTGCTGTGGAGGGATCTGGGTCCTGTCCCCTCTCCCCGTCCCAGCCAGGCACGTGGACTGGCAGTCAGGCTTCCTCAGTTGGGCAAATGCCCTTAGGGAGGGAGCCAGCTGACCTCTCTGGACTCCTGCCCTCACTTACCTTTTGGCATCTGTGTGTTCCTTCTTCACAACCAGCTCATTGATGAAATTATAAATATTTTCCCACCGTTTCTGTTGTTTACCAGCAAGACTGGTCAGAGTATCCAGCCTACTACCGCAGGCAGAATAGTGGCCCCATGAAGATGTCCACGCCCTAACATCTGGCACCTGTGACCATGTGACTTCTCAAGGCAAACGAGACTTTGCTGGTGTGATAAAAGTGGAGGACCCTGAGAGGGGGAGGTTTTCCTGGATTATGTGGGTGGGACCAGCTGATCATGTGTGTCCTTAAAAGTGGAGAATCCTCCCCAGCTGTGGTCAGAGGGGGACAGAGAGATGTGACTGCAGAAGGGTTGGAGAGGCAACTGCGCTGGTTTTGAAGACTGGGGTGGGGGTGCTGAGGTGCCGGGAATGCAGACAGCGTCTAGGAGCCGGAAAGGCAAGGAGACAGACTCTCCCCTAGAACCTCCAGAAAAGAACAGGCCCCCAGCACCTTGCTGTCAGCCCAGGGAGATCTGTGGGGACTTCGACAGCCCACAGAGCTGGAAGTGGACAGCGTGTGTGCTCAGAGTCACCACGTTTACGGTAACTTGTGGCAGCAACCGAGAACCTCCCAGCTGCACACCTCCGGCAAAGACAGCAAGCCTCTCCTCAGGCAGGATCTGTCATCTCTCCCCCGTGAGCCAAGACTGCGCCACTTTCCCTTCCCCAGCCTTCCTCTCTCACCCCTCTCCAGTTTCAGTCCATCATCTTTCCTTTCGTGGAGTTCATCTTCGTGCTATTAAACCTGCTTACGCCTCTATTCCCTTCCAGGTTTCAACACGAGAGCTTGACTTTACCTGGTAAAGATGAGAAGACCAGTGTACCTCTGCTGCCTCCCACCGCCCGCCTTTGTCTCCTCCCAGCTGTCTTTGCTGAAATCGTTTTGACATGCATTATTTGTGGTGACGGGGTTGAGCATCACTGTATTGTATTAGGTTCTGTAACCAAATCTTCCCTTTGTCTGACGTGTTCCTGCAGATAGAGGTTCAACATCCTCCCCACCCCCAATCCTGGGGTGAAGTTTCCCACTCATCGGGTGCAGGGCTGGCCCTGGACAGTGGTCCAGGCAGTGTTCCCATGCAGGTCCGTGCCTGAGGTGTGGAGGGTAGGAAATAGTCTACTTGCTGCCTTATGCCTGGAAGACGTGGCAAGCTCGAAGCCTCGGGCACGGTGACCCGTGGAGGACCAAGGCAAACCCAGGCTGTTCTCCCCGTCAGGCTCTTCACCTTCTGCTTGCTACCCAGGGGGGGTTTATTTTATCTTTGAAGCCCAGGGTTAACCATTCTGGGTTCATGCATCCTTTTACTTCCAGAAAGTCTAAAAAGCACATGAAAATATTTGTCCTGATCTGCGATCTTGTTTGGATCCACGCGCATTAGTTTCCTTTTCATGACGGGGGCCTTATCTGAGATCTCGGCTTGATGCCGGTATCACCTCTGGCTCCTGGCCTGTAGGACCTGTGGCTGATGTCACATGTGTTAGAATCCCAGGAGCCCATCGCAGACGGCCAGAGAGCTGAGAGGCTGCCCCAGCGCTGGCTCCTGAGGCTGCTCTGCTCCGGGCTCTCCCTTCCGGGACGGGCCCCTTCCTTCAAGCTCAGCCTCCCACTCTTCTGTGGGCTCCCGTGCTGGGGGTGGGGGAACAGGGGTGGCGGGCGTCCTCCTCGCTCAGAAATGGGCTGTTTCCACCTTTCGCTCAGCGGGTGTTTCTCCATCTGTGGCCGCAGCGGGCTCCAGGCGGTCCTGCCCGAGGCGAGTCCGCGGTTGTCGGGATAACCGTGGGCGGCCCGCCCTCGACGGCTGGGGGCGGCACTGCTCCTGCCTGCTGCTGGGGTGGCCTCGGGCAGGCAGGCCCTGCCCCGTGCTGGCCTCCACCCGGTCCACACGCAGCCCCTCCAGCAGGGCGGGGGCTTCCCGCCCTTTTCCGGTCAGGACCCCTCCTCGGCAGGCGCTGCTGGTGGCCTCCCCAAGGCCCCTCAGCCCCCAGCGCCCCAGGTTCACCCACAGCTGCCCTCGGGGGGCCAGGAGCTTTCCCCAGGGCTGTCCAAGCTTGCTCGGCCCCTGCTCGGGGCAACTGAGTGCTGGCCCAGGGGCTGCTCAGTGAGGGTCCAGGCCGTTCCTTCACCGCGTGGACAGGAGAACTCGGAACCAGAGGCTGCAGTCGGCAGACAGTGTGGAAACTCGGGGGACTCAGGCCTGAGAGATTCTCAGAGAGGGGCTGGCCCCCGTCAGATCGTCAGGGCGCCAGCCTGAGCCAGGTCCTGGAGACCAGAGACGGGGCAGCCTCACGCTCCCTGCAGCTGTGTCACCTCAAACATCTGAGCTCGCCTCTGGGTTTGTGATAACACCTGCCACCTGCCGAGCTCCAGATGTGCACGAGACTCCGAGTCTCGCTGGACCCTCACCACCCCGAGGCGGGGTCTGTCTGGTCACATCTCTGCAGCAGCAGGACCCAGCACTCTCCAGACTGTACGCCCAGCCCGGGTCCTGCACTGGCAGCCTCCCGTGCAGCCAGGGCTGGCCACATGCCCAAGCCCTGGGTGAGCAGGAGAAGGGGGACTGCCGTGTCAGCTTTTGTCTGCTCACGGCCTTGATGGCAGGAGCTCTAGCAGCCACCTTGGACCACGAGGCAACTGTGAAGAGGGAAGAGGAGTCTGGGGTTGGAGGCGGGGGGGTGGGCGCACCAAGCCACCTTGCACCACTGCCCCTAGACTCCATCCCCTTCAGGGAAGAATAAGTCTCGGCTGTTCTATTCTGATTTTCTCTGGTCACAGGCCACAGAGTGACCCTCCGGAGAAACTGTTTTATCTCCAACATGTATATATAAAGAAAGAGGCTCAGGAGGTGAAGGACACGCCCAAGCAGCAGGGCTGGGGGTTGCATCCCATCCAAACAGAGGAAGAGATGGCGGCCTCTGAGAGCTGCTGGGGGGTGGGTCAGAGGACGCTGCACAGGAAACCTGTGACCTGGGCCAGCCTGGAGACACCTGGTTGGTGGCCTGTCATCATTATCCCTCCAGACAGACCCCCAGCCTGTGCCTAAGGCCAAGTCACCCCAAGGCCCATGTCCGACCCAGGCCACCACCCCTGGGCCAACAGTATCCAGATGGGTAGAACCTTCTGGACACAGACAGAGGAATCCAGCCACGCCCTCCCTCCCAGCACAAAAGGCCAGCCACTCCTGCAGAAAAGAACTCAGGTTTATTTGCAGTAGAAACCGTGGTCTGAAAAAACCTATTGGCAAATGTACAGTCTGTGTTCTGTGTGGGGTCACCGCCAGCGGCAGGACCCTCAGACCCCTGACCTGCATGCATCGGGCTCCTAAGGGTTCACAGCTAATCTCAGGTCCCAGCTCCGAAGTCCCCCCAGAGGCTGTCCGTGTCATGCCGGAACCACCAGCATCCCAGCCTGCACCCTCCTCCCTTCCTGCTGCCAGCAGTGCGAAAACTAACCCAACGGAGACGAGTCTCCAGACGAACATAAACAGAGCAGAACAGTCACAAGAACCAGGCTTCCACGCAGGGTTTTCTCAGTGACCTCCGTTCCCGCCACGCCTTGTTGCATGATGACCTCCAAATACACATTACTTTCTGCTATTATAAAATCTCTTCCTTATTATTCACAGACATATAATGGGAGCTTTGGAGGAAATAATTACAAACTTTTTTAACCCCTCTTAAAAATAAACAAGCCAAACCAAAAAAAAAACAAAACGAAACGAAACGAAACAAAACCCCAACAACAACGACGACGAAAACCAAAACCCTTCTGACAACTGTAAACACAACAGGGCAGCTGGTCCCTCCCCTCCCGCCGCGGCCTGGCAGCTGGGCCGGCGGAGCAGAGGCCACAAGCAAAGTGCCGGGTGCGCCCCGATGACCAGTCTCGGGTCTGCTCTCTCCGTGGAAAACTCTTCCTCCCTGCCCCCCCGCCTTGCCCACCGCACCAGGCACAATCCTGTCACCCTCACTCCCCAAGCCTCTGCTGGTTGCCTTCTGCCTCCTGCTTGCTACACGCCCTCTGAGACCCCTCCCCGCCTCCTCCCCAAGCCAGAAGGCTGCGGTGCAAACCGAGCCTGGAGATCATGAGGCTGACCTCTGAGGAGCCCCTGGGTGCAGCGTGGCCACCAGCACCCACCCCAGCAGGGCCCAGCCTCGGCAACGGCCGACCGTGTGCATCTGAGCCCTGGGAAAGGGGGACCCAGGAAGCCCAGGTTGCAGCAGCAGCTTTGGCACAGAGCCGGGAGGAGACAGCGTCGCTGGGACTCACGCAACATCTGAGCGGAGAGAACGGGGACTGGCCAAGCCAGCCAGAGGTCAAGGGCCAGGAGGAGTGAGGAGGGGAAGTCCAGGGGGTGGCGCCACCCACCAAGAGCACTTATTAAGGGCTGGCCACAGGCCCTGTTTCATGGGCTGCAGGAGTCTTGGAAGACTTGCCAAAGGCTAGAAGCAACACGTGTGCAAAGGTTGGGCAGACTCTCAGTGGCCACCTGGCAGGACGTGGGAGACGCAGAGGGCCCCTGCCTGTTCGGGAGTGGGGGGGTGGGGGGCGCGTCCTTCTGGAGAGGACTGTGAGCAGCAGAGCCCGAGTGAGCGGAAAACTCCGTTTGCTTCCCGCCCTCATCAGCGTTTCTAAACCACGTATCCAGCTGGCAGCAGGACAGACAGACACACCAAGGACTCCAGGCAGACAGTACCTCTGACTGGGGAGCAGGGTTGGCAGCTTCATCGTTCCTCAGGCTCCCGCCTGAGAGAGGGGGGCCTCCTTGGGGGTCTCTGCACACCCCCAGTGCAGAGGGACGGGGGAGCTTGAGGGGCTGCACAGGCCCTGGCGATGCCCCCTTCTGTCCCCAGGCACAGCGGCCTGCTCTGGCCCCTTCTGCCTCTCAAGGCCTGAAGCTCCCCCTGGGAGCAGCGGGATGCGGGAGGGCTGAGGGTCCAGAGGCTGAATGGAAGGGGCCAGGGGAAGGTCCCCTCCACGGCACCCAGCCCTCCCTGGATGGCACCTGCTTTTCAAACCCAGGCTCCTGAAGGCCATCTTGACAGGACAGGGGCAAGGTGAGCTCTGGCCTCAGCTGTCACCCAGAGCCGGGCTCAGGATGCCACCCACGGGCACTCCCTCTCCTTGGCACCAGGGCTGGCCCAGATTTCCTCTATGTACAAGCAGCGTGTACCCAGGACAGGCCACCAGGGGAAGACTGATGGCAGGACAGATCACATGTAGGATTCTGAACCCCCTCCCCATCCCCACGGACTGTCGAAGACTGTAAGGTTGGCAGGCATTTTCCCTCTTGGGTTGCAGAGCTAGAGACAGATGTCACCACTGGAGCAACTCTTCCGAGAAAATCCGCGAGTCCTGTCTGTGATCTTGCTGTCACTGGACTCCCTCCTCTTCTACATATGTCGAAGGAAACCAGCCAATCTGAAAACAGTGTCAGACTCTGGTGAGTGTTTGTGTGAAAAAAGTGAAGGTCGCTCAGTCGTGTCCGACCCTTTGTGACCCCATGGACTCTAGTCCATGGAACTCTCCAGGCCAGAACACTGCAGTGGGTGGCCTTTCCCTTCTCCAGGGGATCTTCCTAACCCAGGTCTCCTGCCTTGCAGGTGGATACTTTACCTGCTCAGCCGCAGGGGAAGCCCAAGAATACTGAAGTGGGTTTCCTATCCCTTCTCCAGAGGATCTTCCCAACCCAGGAATTGAACCGGGGTCTCCTGAATTGCAGGTGGATTCTTTACCAACTGAGCAATCAGGGAAGCTATCAGGAAGTGTGTGTGGAGGATGAGGGTGAGTGGAGTCTCGTGGAGATGGGGGATTCTTTAAACGGTTGTTGTTCTAAGGCAGGCCTGTTCTAAGGCAGGCCTGTCCCGAGACAGACGCTGGAGAAGAGGCAGTAAACCTGGTGGAGCCAGGGCCCAGGACTAGGGCAGACCCTGAAACGCACCAGCCCTGAGCCGTGTGAGACCATCTGCCCACCAGCTAACTGCCAGCAACAAAAAAAGTAAATCTTCTCCAGACAGAAACAGCATTCATCCAGAGCCTCTGCAGTGCTTTATGCACAAGCCTGGCATTTAATCAGGCACAAGTGACAGAAACTAAGATAAAACGCAGGCAGCAGAAACAAACCTACAGGGAATCCAGACACTGGGGTCATCCATGAGGAAATAAAAGTAACCCTACTTGTCTGCTTCAGAAAACTGATGAAGAAGCAGAAAATCTTACCAGAGAACTGAAATCAGAAACCAAATAGAAATCCTAGAACTGAAAAACATAATGATTGAAATCAAGAGCAGAATGGACAAAACAGAAGACTCTGGAAGATCAGTCAATAAAAAGTAATGAGATGGAAAACCAGAGAAAATGGATGGAAAACACATGAAACAGCATGAATAACATTCGGGCCTCGGGGGCTGGTGTGCTGCCGTCCATGGGGCCGCAGAGAGTCGGACACGACTTTGTGGCTGAACAACAACAGGATGGAAAAGACTCATGAACAGAGCCCCAGAAAGAGAAAAGAGAGAAAACGGAACAGACGCAGTATCTGAAGAAATTTCCCAAACAGATGAAGAACATAAAGTCGCACATTCAAAAAGCTCTGCAAATCTCAGAGTTAATACAGAAAAAAACCATCACAGGCACATTCTGGTAAAACTGAAGAAAAGCAAAGGTTTTTTTTTTCACACGGAGCCCCGTTTCTTAAAGGAACCACCGTAAGAATGTTGACGGACTTTTACACAGAAATGATGGCAGACTGGGGACGATGGAAAGACATCCTCAAAGTGCAGAAATAGGAGCTGCCAGCCTAGAATTCTAGTTCCGGTAAAAATACTCTGCAAAAATGAACTCAGTACGATGGCTCACAGAAAGCAAGCAGGTCTTGGTGGACAGAGGACTGACTATTGGGGCGGGGAATGGCCAAGTGGAGAAGAGCAAGTTTTTTCTTTCAGTAGAATGCCCACCAAGAAGTGTAAAAGAAAAGATAGAAAGTCACAATTTCCTACCATGATAGAAATAACTGAATAGGTAAAATTAATTAATGAATGATAAAATAAACAGGTGAAAGTTTGATGAGGAATAGGCTATTTATCTGATTTCAAAGTATTACCCTGAACATTACTTATTAATTACAGCGCATTTATAGTGGAGAACCTTGGCAGATATCACCTGAACCAAGTAATCAAGTGAAGGCCCAGGGGTGCGCTTATGAAGCTCCAGATGCCTCTTGACACTTTGAGAGCAAGTGGTACCAGCCCTCTAGGTCAGCTGCCTAGGACTCAGCGGCCTCATACTTCTGAAGGGCTGTCAGATGGAAACAGGGTCAGACGCGAGGGTCTCCAAGGGCAGACAGCATGCCAGGTGAAGGCAGACCAGTTTCCTACACCTGGTAGTGGAATGGTGAGTGATGGGAGCCAAGTCTGGCCACGTCTATGGGCAGCTGTGGCCCCCCAAAAGCTGGGCGTTTCCTAATCAGTGGTTTGTGGAGCTCAGGTACCCTGTTGGGTCACTGCCATTGGAACCAGTCAAAGCCAGGGAAGCCAGACAGGGTGCCGGAAAAAGGAGCCATGGGTCGTAGAATCGCAGGCTGGGTGGGGCTACGATGCATCCCTTCCCGTATCACCAAGGTGTAAACGGAGCCCTAAGGAATGGCAGGAACCCAGCAAGGGCACCCAGGCTCCGCTCTCAGGCCTGAGGCAACCTGCCTGCAAAGAGGGTCGGGCACAAGCAAGTGTCTCCGCCTTCGCCACAGTGGACCCCAGAACAGGCCTGAGTACAGACACAGGGTCAGACAGGCCGGGGTCCAGAGCTGAGCCAGGAAGTCGCTTCCTCACAATCGACCCTAGCTCACGGAGCCTGTGGATGCTGAGTCTTCTGGGCGAGGTCAGAGGGCACAGGGTCGGGGCAGAGTGGTGGTTGGTGTCAGTCGGAGCCCCGCCTCCCCAAGCCCCAGAGTGAGGTGGGGTCTCTGGCTGGGGCCAGGGGCGGGGGGCCAGGCCAACACACTCACCCGGCCGTTGGTCTCGCCCTTCCACCAGCCCTGGTCCCCGCCGATGCGGCTGTATATCTTCACCACGTCACCTTCCCGCAGCGAGAGCTCCCGCAGGTCGCGGGCGGCGAAGTTGTATCTGGCCACGGCCGTGCCGATGACTCGGGGTGTAAACACTGCTGGGGGAGGCGGGCGGCGTCACACGTGGCGTCGGGGCCTCCGGGGGGTCCTCAGGTTGAGCTGGGTCTCTCCCCGGGGGTCTGGCCCACAGAGGGACAGACCAGGCTCCAATCCCAGGGCCCCTCGATCCTCTGTGGGTGCCCCAGCCTGCAGTTCTGGGCCCTGTGAGCTCCACCGGGCTGGGGCCCGAGCTTCACCACCCGCGCTGGGGGCCATCACAGCTCCCTGAGGGCCTTCCCACTGGACAGCACCTGGGCAACACACGACGAGTGGGCCGCAGGGTGACCGCTGCCTAGCCCCCAGCCTTCACCCTGACAAGGGGCCTGTAAGTGGACCCCAGGGCACTGGTTTCCAATCTCCCTCATGTCCTCAGTTCCACAGCCCAAATCAAACTGGAAACTGGGCTGGACCAGCGTGGCCCAGGACCTAGGCGTCCTGACGGAGAGGTGGTAATGGACCGGGGGGCGGGGGGGGGTTGGGGGGGGTGTTTGCATAAACAGCCGCCGGGGTGGGCTCTGACTCTGGCAGCAGCGGGCCGTGCAGTCAGGGCCAGTCGAGAATGTCCCCCTGCACCCAGTCCCACAAGTCCTCCTTACTATTGCCAAGCGGGACCCACCCCAGGACTGCTCCCACCTTCCTCAAGGGGGCCGCCGGGCCGTCTGCTGCTACCAGAGGCCAAGCTCCCAGGAAGCAGTAGGGGGCAGTGGCTGATGAGCTGGGGAGGGGTCACGGGGCTGACCCATTCAAAGGCGAGGGCAGGGCCGAGCCCGACGGTGTCCACAGGAGCGGCAGACACCCCCCTCCCACCCCCGCCAGCGTCCACCCGCCCCGCCCCGCCCCGGCTGCAGCGGCTGTGGACACGGTCAGGCCGGGGCTGTGGGCCGGCGGGCAGCAGGCAGCTGGCGGCAGGCCGGGCCCCCCACGCCCCCGAGCAGCAGCGGTACCTGACCAGAAGGGCGCGGAGGAGCCCTGAGAAGCAAGGCCGAGGCCCTGAGGACTGAGAAAAGAAAAGTTGTAGGAAGCGCAGGAAGCTGCAAAGAGGCGAGAGAGAAGGTGAAAGGCGGGGCTGGGGCAGCCACACAAGTCACAGGCAGCAGGGATGGGGGGCCTGCCCAGGGCACCGGGGGGCAGGGGGGCAGCTGCAGCCTTGAGGCCCACCAGGGCATGGGCACAGCTGCCCTCGCCCACGCCCCAGGCACCCATGTCCTGGACCACCTCCTCCCAGCGGGCGGCTCGAGCGGGGACGCAGGAAAGGACACGTGCAGAGAGCCCAGCCCCGCGCCTGCACTCGGGAGGCGCTCACTAAAGGCCCGGCTTCCTCTCTGGCCCGCTCTGCCTGGGTGGGCCCTGCAGTCCTATGAGACCCTGCAGCGGGACGAAGCAGGGCGGCTCCAAGACCGAGCCCCGGGCCCACCTTGCCCGTCTCTCCAGCTGGCCCCAGTGTGTGCCAGGCGGCCCCATCCCCAAGTCGAGGTCCCAGCTCTGGCTCCCTGGCAGCCGGGGTCCCTGGGCAGGGGGAATGCTGGGGCAAGGGATGGATCTGGGGACAGAAGGGACCTGCCCGGCTCCCTCCCCATGCTGGGGTCCAGGCAGAGCCACCAAAGTTTGAGCAGCAACTCAGAGCTGGCACCCCGACTGGTCACACGGGGCTGCCCGGGAACCCTGGCTTGGCAGGGTGGTGGTGAGGAGCGGGGGGACCTGGGCCACCACTCCCAGGGGCGGGAATCAGGAAGGGGCTGGGGTCTAGGTCAGGGAGGCCCACCAGAGGCCTTCCTGGAAGGGGCGTTACCTGGGGAGCGGCTGGAGGCCCTGGAGGCTGTGCGTTCCCGTGCCTTGTACGGGTACTTGAGCGTGGTGTCCAGCTGCTTGAAGCTCTCCTTGAGCGAGTGGCACTGGTAATACTCCACCAGCTCCTGCGGGATGTGCACACAGGCACTGCTGCCTCCGCCTCCAGGCAGTCCTCCCGGGTGCCCCGTCCCCCACCCCCGCCCCGCCTCAGGTTCTCACAGAGGACTGTCTCCTCGACTCTCGGGAACTACCCCTCCTCCTAGCCGCCCCTGACACCAGCTCCCAGACAGGGGGCGGGGCGCGGTCAGTATGGCGAAGACTTTCGATCCTGCAGTTTCTCTCCCAAACATTTCTAAAGGCAGATCCAGGGAAGGCAGCCAGGACTGACGGCCACAGGCGCGCCCTGCATCACCCTTCGCAGCAGGAAAAAGTCAGAAGCCCCCACCCACCCAGCAGCAGGGAGTGCTTCTAGAACCCACAGCGTGTCCACGTGACCGAGTGCCACGCGGCTGCAGCGGGGCAGGGAGAGAGAGGGCCGTCCCCCGGCGCGTGTTCACTGTGCCCAGAGGTAAACTAAGGTTGGGTCCCGTGTGAACAGTGGCATTGTCTGGAAAAGGAACCCATAAACCACACCTGGGCTCCACTCCAGGCAGTGGGAACTCACCCTGAAACAAGAGCGTCAGGGTTGGGGGCACGCCGTGGGCATTTTCTCTCTTACTGTGTGCTTTTCTGCGGCCGCAGCAGGACGTCTGAGAGCCCACGGGCTCTGGTCAGACGGCCTCCACACACGCAGCACGTGTGACTGAGCAAACACTGGGTCTAACTTTAAATCATCTTAAGGAGGGCAGCTCATGTGTTCATGGCTTTCTGGCTGGGCCGGGACAGTTCTGAGCGAGGCGGGGGCAGGCACTGGAAGTCCCGTGTGCGTGAGTCCGGCCAGCAGCCAGACCTGGATGCAGCCTCATTGGGCCTCGGTTTCCAGCTCCGGCAGAGGCTCGGTGTGAACGGGCTGTGGGATGCCGGTGACCCTGCTGTCCACCTCAGGGTTTGGGGGACAGAGGTCCTGATCTGAGAGCAGCCTTACCTGTCCCAAGGTGCCTTACAGACCAGCTTTCCCGGATCTTTCTCACATTGGGAACACTCCCCGCCCCCCCACCCCGACTGCAGAAAAGGGGCGCCTAGCCCAGCGGAGGGGGACGTTTGCTGGGCTCTCCCACTGGGAGCCTGGCCTTCAGGAGTGGCTGTGGGGGGTCGCTCCTCCTCTATGCGGCCTCAGTGGGAGACCTGGACCCTCCTCCCACCTTCGGGGACGGGCCAGTGGGAGCCCCCCAGGACCACGTACCAAGAGGCTTTCAAACTTCTTGGCTTCTGTGATGTGGACCCAGCTGTCTTTCTCCACCACCTTGATGTGCTTCACCTCGTCGTTGAACCTAGGCCAGGCACACGGGCGCAGTGGTCACTATGCAGGCCAACTCGGCCCCCACCCCGCAGGGCTCCGGGCTTATTGCACATGTGCTGGAGCAAAGACGCCTCCTGCTCCCGCCCCAGCCTGGGCCTGACTCCAACTGTCTGTGCATCCATCCACCAGGCCACCTGGTCTGTCTGAAGCCCAAACTCCCAGGTCAGCCAAGGCCTCGGGCCCCAGAGCCCCACACCTGTCTTCCCCGCAGCCCCGTGGAGACGGCCATCCCAGATGCTGCTTGCTGTCTGCACTGGGGACGTCCCCCTCCCCGCGCCCCCCTCCCTGCCTGCACGTACTTGATGCTTATGGCAAAGCGCTCAGCCTCCGCTGGCCGCTCCCTGATCAGGTAGGTCCCGCTGGCGTGGGATTTGAGCAGGTTGTCGGTCTGCTGCCTCTCCATATTCCCGGCAAACCTGGAACAGAGGAGGAGACAGAGCCGTGTGTACACGTGGCCTCAAAGACAACCAGCCAACCTCTAACATGCTTAAGAGCCTAGGGAAGCGAGGCCACGCCCCGGGAGGCGGGGCGAAGGGTGGGCGGGGCCCAGAGGAGACAGGGGCGGGGCATCTGCGTGCCAGCTAGCAGGGTCGACATAAGCAGCCAGACCCAGCCAGTCCACCGGGTCTCACCCTCCAGAACCCAGGGTCTGCAAGAGGCATTCAGGGAAGAGGCAGTAGATCAAAATTTCCTTTCCAAATTCTTACTGTTTAGGAAGAAGGGAAAAAACTGCTCACGTAGGGTCTTGTTTTGTGTCCTAACCTTTTGCGTCTGAAAGCTTTTCTCTCCATCTCTACGAAAATGAAGCCCACCCCCAGACCACGTCTTCTCCAGAACAAAGCCTGACCCCATTCGCACCTCCCTGTAGGGTTGAGTTGGGACTTCTGTAAATGGATTCATTAGAAAACTGAAGGTCTGTGCGTCAAGTGAAAAATCACAGGCAAGTCCTCCACTCTGCACATTCAAATCCAGTGAACAATGTAGTGGAGGGAACAGGCCCTGGGGTCTCAGAGACACGGGTGAGCTGAGCCCCGGTCCCAGGGAGCCGCTGAGCCAGCAGGCAGAGTGATAAAAGCTGGACCCCAGGCTGACCCGCATTTGAGTCTCATGCCTCCCACATCCATGCTCACATTTTATACATCAAACAGCCCCACTTCTCTTATCAAGCACTGCATGAGCAAATACAGTTATAACTTTTGGGCTTAAATATATGGCTCAGACAGTAAAGAGTCTGCCTGCAATGCGGGAGACCTGGGTTTGATCCCTGGGTCAGGAAGATCCCCTGGAGAAGGAAACGGCAACCCACTCCAGTCTTCTTCCCTGGAGAATCCATGGACAGAGGAGCCAGGCGGCTACAGTCCATGAGGTCACTAAGAGTCGGACAGAACTGGGTGACTAACACTTTCACACCTCTTTTTCTATATTTTATACTCAAGCAAGACCTCATTTAAAAAAGGTTTCATTCTCCTAAGTGTTCTAACCTGATGATCTGTTTGTTGATGGGGAAACAGCTGCCTGGGGTCGAGAAGAGTCTCCCTGTTTCCCAGCGACTCACAGCTGAGAAGGGGAAAGGGGGCTGTGTGCAGCTGGGCGCAGCCAGGGGGCAGCCAGGGACCCCACGCCGCCACCATGAGGGGCCCGCTGACCACTCACCAGGGGTACGCCGTGTAGTCCATCTCCCGGGACAGCGGCCGGCTGATGGGCGGCTGGTGGGAGAGAACGCTGTGGTCAGTGTCTCCCCGGGGACTGTCCACAGTGTGGGGACCAGCGGTTTCCTATCATCAGCGAGCCGGGGGGCCCGGCCTGGCTCCCAGCACGTCTGTGGACTCTCGCCCAGAGCCACTGGCCTGGGGGGTGCCGGGACGCACAGTCTCTAAGCAGCGACTCGGTGGGTTTGACTGAATGAATGAGCGTTTAGCACTCAAGGACCAGTGCACTGTTAGGAGGAGGAGAGCACCCCGAAGGCTGCGGGGACTTCTCAGCGGTGGCCAGGAGCACACCCCACCCTCCCGTTCTACGGTGCAGACGGCCGCGGCCCCGAGGGCGGGCACTGGGCCGGCAGTCGTGTGTCTGCAGGCGGAGGGCCATGTCTGCAGGTGAACCGTGCCGCTCTCCAGACTCCACGCCGTGCCCTCGCTAGCCAGAGCCCTCCCCCCGGCCCCCCTCACTGGACCACAGGCTGATTAAAAATGCCAGACTACCTGTCCCCACGCCACCCCACCCCAGTCACCACACAGATGGGGAAACTGAGGCCCAGGGCTAGGAAGTGCCCCCCGCAACACACACAGGCCACTCAGCGAGTTAGCAACATTTTCTTCCTCTGCTGTCTGGTCCCCTTGCCCTGTCAGCAAGGCGTATCCAAAAATGCTTTCTCCTTCACTGGGGCAATGGCCCGTGCCGAAGCAGTAGGCTGGGCAGTGGGGTGGGACCAGAGGCCAGGCAGGGCCCGGTGGGTGGACCAGGGTTCCTGGGAGCCATGCACCTGCCTCCTGCCACTCTGGGAGAAGTTTCATTCTCTCAGTTTTAGCTGTCTTTTCCCAGGGGCATGGGGGTGATGCCGTTCATTCAAGGCTGACAGCTTGATGCCTCTTGTAACGCGGCAGGATCTGCTCCACAGCACTCAAATGAAAGAAATGCCATATTGCTTCTTTTCTAAATAACACAACCCCGAGCTCTGCATCTTCAGGTTTGGGGGAGAAGACCTATGAAGGCCCTAAAAGCTGAAGATGGGCAGCTGGTCTCTGGTCCATGATGCCTGCTGCAGAGATGCCCATTTCAGTGTTTTTAAAACCAGCCATGTCCTCCCACCAGGAGTGCACACCTGCCTCTTGGACTCCCGTCCCAGCTCTGAGGCCAGCTCGCGATGGCCTGAACAAGCACAGGGCGTCCTGAGTGAGGAGGACGTTCTCGGCGCCCATGGCATCCTGGCCCCGCGCTCCAGAAGCTTCCGTGAAAAGTACTCACCCTTCCATCCACAGGACAGGGCTTCACAGACGAGCTCGGGAAGTAGCCTGACTTCCTGGTCTGCACCAGCCGACCCTGAGGGTGGACAGAGGGTCACGCCTGCGGGGCCTGGCCTGGCGAGTTTTGGGGGGAGGCAGGAGGTTATCCCAAGGAGGACGAGGGGAGTCCCTGAGAAGCCTGTGACAACAGCACCTGTCTGTTGTCACCTTAGCTGAACTCAGAGCCATTCTGGGCAGGAAGGTGGGGGGCACCCCACTTCCCAGACAAGGACTGAGGCCTCAGAGAAGGGATAAAACTCGCTTGGTGCTGAGACCAGAGCCCCTCCCCTGGCTGCCGTCTCCTCGTATCCACACCGGCCCCTCCCAAGCCGTCAGGGGAACACGGACCTGGGGTCGGGGGCTTGTTCTCCCCGCTCCCTCCCAAGGGCCCCCCAGCAGCCCCCACCTCCCCTTCAGCCAAGTGTCTCTGCAGGGCCGCCCAGACCTCACGGGCCTGGGGACTCTTGGGCGAGGAGGGGCCGTGGGTGGCTGGGGTCAGCGTGGGAGGGATCGGACCGCAGCCCCTGACTCAGCTCTCGAATCTGCAGCCATGCGAGGCACGGCCTAGGGCAGTGAGCCCGAGGGTAAGGACGCAGTGACAAGAACCACACACGACGACAAGGCTGCCGGTGACAGGACTCGGACACTGGGGAACACGTGCGCCAGTTCTGAGCGGGTCACCCTGGTCCCCGGGCTGGGTGAGTGCCCTGTGTCCCTGAGGCCCCGTGGACCCCTGGGGGCGGGGCTCAGGAGAGGAGCCCCACGGACCACCCCACCCCCTTCTCGGCCTTATAACCGAACAGCAAGATTCTCGGCTCAGAACCACAGACCATCACGGGGACCTGTGTCTCCTGGGGGACGGCTGTGCGGGGCCTCGGACATGCTGGCCCCCAGCGCTGGGCACGGTGGTGCCGGCCTGGACCGGGGTGGGCTGGGAAGCAGGGTGGGAGCGGCGTGGCCTGGATGAACAGGATGCAGCCCAGGCCAGGCGCCGCGGGGAAAGGGCTCGGACGACGACAGTGTCTCTGGCGAGGGGACGTTGCTCCCCCTGCCATGTCAAAGCAGACACCCTGACACCCAGGCCCTGCGAACAGCCCTCTTCCCTCCGTCTGATGGTCTAGCACCCCACACCCACCCCTGCCTGCAAACGCAGGACTCTCCACTTCTGCCCTGGGGAGTGAGGAAGGGGCAGCTGGGGGTGAGACCCTCCGGGGACCCACCTCCCACCACTGAGACTCGGGGTCGCCTCTCAGCAGCTCGATCACATCGCCCGTCTGGAAGGTCAGCACCGGCTTCCCGGGCGGAGCGGGGTTGCCATGGTAATTCTGCACGGCCACCATCTTGGGCCCTGCGGGGGACAGGGCAGGAGAGGCCTGGCTTGGCGACTTCATCCCAAGGCGCCGCTGGCCTCCCCGGCCTTCTCGGGCATCTTGGAAGTGGGTGGGGCCCCGTAGCATCCCTCCTTGAATTCTTCCCCTAAGACTCCCACGTCTCTTTGTTAAACATTGCAAGTTATCAATAAACTATTTATGTGATGAACAGATTCAGGGTATCATTTCCATAACAGTAACCTATTTTTAAAGAGCACTTTACGTGCCTTCCTCCAGACACCCTGGGATCTGTGACGGAGCGCCGCGTGGAGGGGGAGACCACGCATTCCTCCCGTTAGAGACGGGGCGGGGTCAGCGGCCGATCGAGGCCACCCGGCTGCTCAGGGCCACCTCTGGGCTGACACGGGGGCCCGACTGCGCCCCGGAGAACTTGTGGGCCTCTCGAGCCCTGCTCTGAGCGGCCCAGCCTTGCGTGGGACGTGTCTGCCAGGTCTGGTTCTGACACCAGTGCCCCGGAGGCGGGAGCGTGGCTTGTTTTCTGTTCTCATGATTGGCTTGGACTCTGTCTGCAGCTCGGGCTCCTGATGCTTTCAGTTCTGTCTGTGCCCAGCGCAGAGCAACCGGGACACGGGGGACGGGAGGAAACGGGAGCGTGACAGCACAGATGTCTGCTCCGCTCGGGGTCGCCAGGCCGCAGCTCAGAGTCTCCCCTGGGCTGAAGGGACCCTGGGCAGGCTGCGTCTGTCCCCACCCCTGCGCTGCGTCGTCAGGAACTAAGACGGCTCCCAGGGGAGGCCATGGAGGCGGGAGGGAGATGGGGCCAGAGGCCGCACAGACCCTGGGAGCCCGGAGCTGGGAACTCGGGGCGCAGCCGGCAGCCGCCGTGCTCAGGCCCAGGCTCCCAGGGTGACCACTGACAAGGACGACAGCAGAGAAGGCCCAAGTCCCAGACTCACCTGGCCCCGCTCCAGAGGCGTCCTGTGAGGGCAAGGACAGACGACAGTGAGGACAGAAGGCTGCCCAAGCAACTGGCAACCCCCACCCCCTACACCCAATGACAGAGCTCAAGGCAGGGACACGTCCTGGACACGCACGGGGACTTGTGACAGTTTCCCCATGGGACCTCCACCCTCCACTCGGCGCCCCTCTGCAGCCCCGGACATCTGTCCTCTTCCCCCTCCCATCCCTGACCATTAATTCCCTCCTCCTCCAGGAAGCCTGCCTTGACCATCCCACCCAGGGCATCCCTGCTCAGAGCCTGGGGCTTGTCTTCTCTGTCTGGGGCAGGTCCTGCTGCACACAATAAATGTGGGGTGTTCGCTCCTCCTGGAAGGCATCTCTGCACCCCATGTAAGAGCCTGTTAAGTGCTGGACCGCATGGCCAGGGAAAGACATGACGTCCACACCCCATAAATGAACTCAGCGACCTCATCTCTGATTCAGCTCAAGAGAGGGCGCTACATCAATGGGGACAGGAGGGAGGTGGGTGGATGCCTGTCACGGAGCTGAGCACCCACAGCCACCAGCAGGACCCCGGGCAGGCGGCATGGGCGGCAGCTGGGCAGGGGGACAAGCTGGCGGGCCCCAGGAGGCCACGCTCGGGGACCCGTTTCTTTTTGGTGACCACAACGGAAAACAAAGAGCCCTCGTGACCAACGGGGGCCCTGCGAGCCGGCCTGGCCCCACGAGCCTGAGGGCTGGAATGGCTGGGTCTTTCTGGCTCCGGGCACAGGGCGGCGAGTGGTGCAGGGCAGCGGGAAGGGAACGGTTTGGCGGACTCACCGGGTCTGCAGGAGAACCTGGAAAGAAAGCACACTGGGCTCAGAGGGCAAGGGGCCAGCACTGTGGGCCGGGGGGCTGTCACCTCACGGCAGGAGCCGCTGGGGGCACCCGAGTGTGCAAGCAGGGGCGCAGCAAGGCCCGTGGGCTCAGACAAGGATTATGGACACGCACGGCTGGTGGCCATGAAAATCCCTCAGTTACTTCTAACGGCAAATTCTGAGCTCTGGTTACAGGGGGCCCACGGGAGAACACCCCCAGTGTATCTGGCCCCACGGCCAACAGGCTTCCTGCACGAACCAGCTCTGCTCCACGGCAGCAGCTCCCCAGTGACGGGGCGGAAGCCAGGCCCAAAGGGAGGAGTTCGACAGTTGACTAGTGATGCCTGCCACGGGCAAGGGACAAGAGATGGAGGAGGCGAGCTGCTCCGTCAGCCCGCCCGTTCTCACACACGGGGCACGCCAGCTTGTCAGATGGAAGGCGAACACTCTAGAGATTCCTTCCGCCTGCCCTGGGGTGACCCTAGGCGAGGACACAGCGCCGGGCTGGGCCCAGCCATCTGACCAGCCGGGCGGCCAACTCCACCGCGGGACAAAGCAAGCGCCACAGCGGCTGACGTGTGGCTGACGGGCCTTCAACACCTCCTCACATTCACGGTCGCAGCCCGCCTTGGGCAGACGCAGGAATCCGACTCTGAAGAGCAGAGGTTAGGGGCGTCAGGCACCTGGCGGGCAGGCAGCTGGTGCCCCCAGGGGAGGCTTCCTGGGGAGACGCACCCTGGGAGGGTCCAGCATCTCCCTGGGGCATCCTGGCCGCAGGGGCAGCAGACGGGTAAACCTGCCGGCCCAGAGGTGGAGCCAACGAGGCCGAGGAATGTTGCCCGAGACCAGGAGGAAAGATAAGCACGTGGGTTGTGGGTCAGAAGGGAAGCAGCTTGGACTGTGTAGAGGAGGAAAAGCTGGAGGGGCTGGGGCAGGGCAGAGAGACGAGAGGGAGGCAGGCACCTGCCCTCGGGGGGACCACGACCTCTTAGAACAAAGCCAGGGCTCTCAGGGCTGCGGGGAGTATACTGACGTCAGCTTGCAAAAGACACGCCATCGCCTCCCCGGTGAGGCCTCAGCTGTGTGTGCGTGCTAAGTCACTTCGGTCCTGCCCAATTCTGTGCGACCCCGTGGACTGTAGCCCTCCAGGCTCCTCTGTCCATGGGATTCTCCGGGCAAGAGTACTGGAGTGGGTTGCCATTTTCTCCTCCTCCAGGGGATCTTCTCAACCCAGGGATCAAACCCGTGTCTCTTACATCTCCTGCATTGGCAGGTGGGTTCTTTACCACTAGCACCACCTGGGAAGCCCTCAGCTATACATATGAAAAACACAAAAACCTAAAAAGGATTGGAATGGGGGAGTCTGCAAAAAAAGGAAGAAGGCAGGAGATGGCCATCAGCAGTTGTTTTTGCCTGGTGTGATCACGACTTGCTTTTTTCTCGTTTACTTTCCTCCACATTTTGCATGGAAAGTGTGTATTTAACAATCAGAAGGCAAAGAGAAACAGAAAGATTATTTAAAACTTAGAAAACTAATTAGGGAATATGCCAAAATACCACCTTTGATTATCTCTTAATACATTCATAAGCGATAATTATTTTCTTCTTTATTCCATTTCTTATTTTTTTTTCGTCCCTCTATTATTTTTGACAAATAAGTATGTTACTTTCAAGACCAGAAAAAAAAAAGTCAAAAGAAATGAACCATCCGGTCTTTGACATGAAGGACACGCAGCCACCAGAGGGCGGTATCCACTGGCAAAGCTGCAAAGCCTCCTTCTCTGGGGCCAGAGGGGCCGGCGGCTTCCTCCAGCCTGGAGCAGAGCAGCAGGGCTGCTGGACCTCCGCTGGGCCACAGTGGGCGGCATTGGGCTCACTTGGGACGAGGGGGTCCAGGCTGGCCTGTGGGACCCTCCTCCCGGGTCAGGGCGCTGGGCCAGCAGTCGCAGTAAATGCGGCACTGACAAAAACTCCCCTGCTCTGGGCGCTGGTGTCTTGGGTGATCAGCAGGCCTGGCACGTCCTCCCATCTACCTGGAGCGTGTCAGGCCTCTCTGAGCGCAGGTCCCCCGGGCGTGGACGGCAGCGTGGCCGCCCCGTCTCACAGGGCCGCGGGGGCGGCTCAGCCCACGTGAAGCACTGTGAGCGGTGCAGACGCTCAGCACAGGCCCGAGCCTGGAGCCCACGGGCAGCTAGCCCTGACCACGGCGGCGGCTGCAATCTTTCGGAACCGCCTGAGGCTTCCGGCTGCCATCCAGCTGCTCTAGGCTGGGCACTCCCCCAGCTCATCCCCCAAACCAAGTCGATTCAGAGGAGCTTCAGCCTTCCCATCTGACAAATGGGCCTGGGGCCAAGGGGAGCCTTGGGTAATAAATGCTGGGCATGCAGGGGAACCAGCTACAAACGGGGCAGGGGAACCAGGGGCAAAGGTGTTCCTCTGTGAAGGGAAATCTCCACGAACTGCCAAGGACGTTCTGTGCCCGGGGCCCGGTGGGGGTCTAGAGTCTGAAACAACCGCAGTGCGTCAGAGAAAAGGCAGAAGGCATTGAAGGCATTCAAGAGGCAGAGAAGGGCCAGCAAGAGTGCGGTTAGGAGGAGGGCTTGGCCGTGGAGACCCTGCCCGCTCTCAGGCTGGGCCTGTGTGCCCAGGGGCAGATGCCCCCCGCCCCCCCGAGCCTCAGTTTCCTCATCTGGTCCTGTCTCATGGGGCCACCACCGCAGGAAAGGAGAAGGTGGGCAGGCCGCTGTGAGGGGTGGGCTGGCCCTGGGGCTCGTGCCCCACAGGCGGGGCGGGGTCGGTACTCACTGATCTTGCAGGGAGGGGTCACTTCCAGACACTCCTTGTGCGCCCCAACGCCACACTTGGTGCAGAGGTAACCCTGGTAGAAAGTACCCCTGCGCCGGGGGAGGGCAGGAGGCGAGGTGAGCCCCGACCCGCCTGGCCTTCCGCCCTCCCGAGCAGCCAGCCCAGCCCCTGAGCCCCCAGGACCCCTGCCCAAACGCGCAGCCTGGTGCCAGCCCTCCCCTTGGACGGTCCCAGCCTGGCTCTGCAGCGCCTGTGATGGGCCCCCCAGGACAACCGCCTCCCCTCCCTGCTGGATCCCAGGCACCGCCGGCCGGCCGTGCCCACACAGACAGGCCGCTCCCCCGGGGCTCTGGGGCCCAGCGCAGCGCTGGCCTCGGGGCGCTGGGCACTGCGAATGCAGGACGGGGCAGCCCCAGCCGCCCTCGGGGGCCGGGAGCGGCAGGGCAGGGCGCCCACCTGAGGAACATGCGGCAGGCCTTGCAGTTGGTGGTCTTGTCGAACGTGTACATCTGGAAGCTATGGTGGTTGGCGTTGGCCTTGTCGGGCTTGATGTTTGACCTGGAGGGAGAGTGGGCGCCAGGTTCCCTGAGCCCCACTGACACGGGAACCCTGGAATCAGCCGGGGGTCAGGGGGCCAGGATGCAGGAGCCGGGCGCTGCCAGAACTCCCAGGCCTACCCGGGGACCCTGACGCCCCGGGGAGGGTGGGGGTCCAAGCGGAGGCTTTCGAGACGTTTCTGAGGGTGACGGTGAAGGGCTGTCTCTGGACAGGGCTTGGGTGTGGGCCGGGGCAATCCCTCGTCACGACTCAGCAAAGCCGCTAAGGATGTCACTGTGAGTGAGCCCGAGATGGAAAAATCTAAATGAATCGTGAGCTCACAATGGGTCTCCTCAAACAGTGCGGGGACTGCACCCGTGTCTGCCATTCACCAGAGCGAGCCCACCCCACCAGCAGACGGCTCCAGGCAGGACGCGGGGTGGGGACAGGGGACAGCGTGTGGCAGAGAGCAGCCCAAGATGTGAACGCAGGAGCCCGGGCGTTTACCACGACATTTTTGGATAAACACTTGAAGTTTTTCACAACAGAATATGGGAAGAAAACTACAAGCCCTGGAAGCCGCGGGGCCCACCGCCTGGCTGCCACCCCCTCCAACGTGCCCCACGTGGGACCCTGTTTGAGCCTCCCAACAACCCCAGAACCAGCATCGCCCTTCCACCAGGAGGGGAGGCGAGTGCACCTGCCTGGAGGCCCCAGGCCCAGCCCCCCGGCCTCAAGGTCGGATGTGACTGGGGACCCCCATGACCAGCTTTCTCTGTGGGGCAACTGGGGCTCCTCCTGGATTTCACAGAGAAACGGCTCCAGGGCTGTCCCCAGAGGTGACCATCCACAGCCTGGAAGGCCCCGAGGACTCAGGTCACCACGAATCCTTCCGGCATCACGGCCGTTCCTGGCCACTCGTTGCCCAGCCATACAGGTGTGGGAGGTTGGGCTCTGGGGGGCAGGCCCTCCGGCTGCTGGTAGATTAAGGATCAAGAATGCCACCCGGGGGAGGGGACTGGCTTCACCCAGGGCAACGGAGACAGGCTGAGCCTCGGGTCACTTGAAGGACCTCTCATCTGAGAAGCCCACGGGGGGCCGGCCACCCCCATGGCCCTGTCAGGGCGGACTCACATGGCCATCTCAAACTGCTCCATCCATTTCCTCTTCATGTCCTCTGTCTTGCAGAAAAACTGGAAGCCCTGCTTGCCTTGCAAGTGAATGAGATAGAAGCCGTAGGACCACTGCGGAAAGACGGGAGCACGCTTGGAACAGGCGCGGGCAGGCATGCACGCACACTCGTGCTGGCCTGCACACGCACACGCGTCTGTATGTACACGCTTACGTGTACATGCCCTCTAACGAGACGTCCCAGGGCCCTCCAGGATGACGGCCCACCTGCTTCCACTCCCTAAACGTGATGCTAGAAAAACTCGCTGGTCTGAAGTAGAACAGAAAACAAACAAAAAAAGGCAGAGGCGGCCATGGGCCATGGGAGCAAAGCTGGCACAGCCTGCCCAGCCCTCGGCCACCACCATGCCCAGCCAGCGCTCAGGGCCTCCAGAGGGAATGAGGAAGAAGGGTTTAGAAAAATGAGCCTGTTTGTGTCAGAAAAGCTAGAGGGGAAAGGAAAAGGGGGCAAGACGGAAAGAAGAAAGAGAAGACGGCAGAGAGGAGACAAAGGCCCCAGCTCTGAAAGCACCGCCCTCAACCTCCAGGGACCCGAGTGCGGGGGGCAGAGCCGTCACTTCACGCCCTCAACTGCGGGCATGTCTGTGATCGCCAACGCCTGTCGCCTCATAAGCCAGAAGCCGAGGCAAGGCCGAGGAGAATGCCACGAGCTTGCCTGGCTCAGGCCCACCAGGAGCCCCCAGATCCCACCTGGAGCCCCCAGACCCCACCGCTGGAGCCCACTCCTGGAGGCCCCAGACCCCACTCCCAGAGACCCCAGACCCCACCCCCGGAGCCCCCAGATCCCACCCCCAGAGTCCCCAGATCCCACCCAGAGCCCCCAGACCCAACCGTGGAGCCCCCAGACCATACCCCTGGAGCCCTCAGACCTCACTCCCAGAGCCCCCAGACCCCACTCCCAGAGTCCTCAGATCCAACTCCTGAAGCCCCTAGACCCCACTCCTGGAGCCCCCAGACCCCACTCCCAGAGCCCCCAGGCCCCACTCTGGGCTCAGGGAAGAACTGTCAGCACCAGGCCCAGAGGCAGGAAGGCGGTGAGCAGCAGGGCGCCGGGGGCTTACCATCTTCCCATGAGACTAGGCAGCATGAGGAAAGGAAAGGAAAAGGGGAGATGAGGTCATCGAGGAGCCTGGCCCAGCCCCGCGTGGGCGACCACAGCCCAGGACACAGCCCACGCCAAGTGCCCCGGGCCGGGGCAGCCAGGGCAAGGCCCTCCTCCCAGAGGGGAAGGTGGCGGGCTGCACTCAGGGAGGGCAGCGGGCTGCATCCTCAGCCCTGAGCCTGGGAGGAGCTACTGCTTTCTACCTGTAAGTCGAGAGTCCAGGCTCTTTAGCACTTTGCTTCCCTGCACCCCCACCCAGCCCAGGGCTGCACCTGCTAGGCGCTTAGCACCGAGGGCAGCAGGCATGGCCCCGCCCCCACAGTCATGGCCCCGCCTTCATCACTCATGGCCCCGCCCCCAGCAATCATGGCCCGTCCTTCATCAGTAACGGCCCCTCCCCATCAGTCATGGCCCCTCCTTCATCAGCCATGGCCCCTCCCCATCAGTCGTGGCCCCTCCTTCACCAGTCATGGCCCCGCCCCCACAATCATGGCCCCTCCTTCATCAGTCATGGCCCCTCTTCATCAGTCATGGCCCCTCCCCATCAGTCATGGCCCCACCCCATCAGTCATGGCCCCTCTTCATCAGTCATGGCCCCTCCCCATCAGTCATGGCCCCTCCCCATCAGTCATGGCCCCTCTTCATCAGTCACGGCCCCTCTTCATCAGTCATGGCCCCGCCCCCAGCAGTCATGGCCCCTCCCCATCAGTCGTGGCCCCTCCCCATCAGTCATGGCCCCTCCCCATCAGTCATGGCCCCTCCCCATCAGTCATGGCCCCTCTTCATCAGTCACGGCCCCTCTTCATCAGTCATGGCCCCGTCCCCAGCAGTCGTGGCCCCTCCCCATCAGTCGTGGCCCCTCCCCATCAGTCATGGCCCCTCCCCATCAGTCAAGGCCCCTCTTCATCACTCATGGCCCCTCCGTCATCAGTCATGGCTCCGCCTTCATCAGTCATGGCCCCTCTTCATCAGTCATGGCCCCACCCCCAGGTGCCATGGGCCCGCCTTCATCAGTCATGGCCCCGCCTTCATCAGTCATGGGCCCACCCCAGCAGTCATGGCCCCTCCCCATTAGTCATGGCCCCACCCCCAGGTGTCATGGCCCCGCCTTCATCAGTCATGGCCCCACCCCATCAGTCATGGCCCTTCCTGCACCAGCCCACAGCCCCCTGGCTGGGCATCAGAGTCTGACAAGCCATAGCAAGACCCATCCAGCACCTTCCTCCAGAGAGGGAGGGCTGAGGAGGGGCAGGAGTGTCTCTTGCTTCACCGGCACAGGGGCTGGAGCCAGGCTGCCAGTGTCTAAGCCTGGGCTCCACCAGAGGCCTGGGGCAGGGCCCCCACTCAGCGCGCTCACGGGGGAGCTGGGATCTGGATTTGGGGCCCCTGCCCCAACCCCAGGAAAGACTCAGACGAGAGGCCAGGAAGGTGCTGGGCCTGACAGAGCGGCTAGAGGCCGGCCCACCCACCAGACCACTCTTTGTCTGGCCACCCCCCGACACCTCCCTCGGTGGGGGTCAGCGCCTGCCCCAGGCCCAGCCCCAGCCTTAGAAGCCCCTCGGCCGCCCCAGGAAGCCGAAGGCCCACCTTCTTGACATCCTTGTTGTTCATGGGGTCGTCGGTCATCTTGTGGAAGAGCAGCTCTATGATCTCCTTCAGCTCGTAGCTGTAGCCCCTCCTCTTGCAGACGATGACCACCTTGTCAAACAGGAACAGGTACCTGCCCGGCAGCGCGGCCCAGGACCCATCAGCTCGGCCAGCGCCCTGGGCTCTGAGGTCACGTGACGGCAACGGGCGCCGGGGTGGGCAGCGGGAGGGCTGTTCCCTCCCCAAGCCTGAGCCCGTCCCCCTGGCTAACTCTGACTCCTCAGCCAGGTCTCAGCTGCCCAGACACACCTCTTCCAGGAAGCCCACCTAGGCTCCTGCCCCCGGAGGCCCGAGGTGCTTGTGGGCTCCTCTGCCCCTCGAGCTGGCCTTCCTCCCAGCACTGGCCTCCGACGGTCACTCCCACTGACATGTCCATCGCCCAGCGGACTGGGAGCTCCTTGGGGGCAGGGCTGATATCTGCTGTGACCCCGGCCACGGTCCCAGGCGTGGGACATGGTAAGTGCGAGTGAAGGACTGAACAGACTAGGGCGGTGCCAGCTCACTGGGGGCTTTCCTGTGTCCCACCCGGCTCTCCTGACCATCCCTTTGGCAGAGAACTCTCACAGCTGCCCCTAGGAGCCTCCGGCTGCCCCCAGCCCCATGCAGTGCCAGCCAGGGGCAGGGCAGCCACTGGTCATCACCCTCACAGAGAAGGAAGGAGCAATTAGAATGGAGCCACCTGAAGCTGAATCCACAGGAGAAGCTCTTTCCAGACTCGCAAGGGTGCGGGGTGCCCCTGGGGTGGGGCGTCTACTCACCTGTCTTGCTTGGTGTGGTTGACTATGGACCGGACCTTCAGCTCCCCGTCGATCTTCGGTCTCCCGAATTCCTCCAGTTTCACTTGCTGGGAAAGAAAGGAGATGGCTGTGAGCCCTGGAGCCAGAGCATGTTCCCTACGTGGAGAGAAACGCAGGTGGGCACGTGCCCGGGGCAGCGTTTCCCGCAGAAACGCCCCTCAAGGCGGGGGCCGTGGGAGACCAGCCCTGCGGTTCCCGGCTGCTGCTGAGGATGGCGCGCGGAGGGGAGGGTGGGGAGGATCCCGGCCTGGGGGCCCCCACTCTGGACTCCCCCCAGCTCTGCGGCAACAAAGGGCGATTGATGGGGCGCTCACGGTAACAGGCCGCTGTTGTGTGGAGCCCGAGTGGAAACCTGGTGGGGAAAGCCAGATGCCCAACTCGGAGAAACCGAATTAAAAAGAGAACAAACAGCGCTTATCAGACAGACGGCAGGCGGGGCGCGGGGGTCCTGCCTGTGGTTCATTTGCCACAGGAAGAGCCTCCAAGTCAAAACCCTCTCTCTGATTTGCAGGGATTTCAGTTTCGCTTTCCGCCTGCTTTGTACCTCTTTGCTCTGCTTTGATTCACAGAGACTGCTCTGGAGAGGTTCCCCTGCGCCCGTCGATGCACACAGATAAAGGTGGGGACGTTGCCAAGTCCTCTGGGACCAGCTTGCCCAGCGTGACGATGCAGGCTCTCAGGATCTGCTTTCAGAGCTCTCTGTGTTTTCCAGAAGCTGCCAGAGCACGACTGAGCATGCATCGTGGGGGCTTTCCTGGTGGCTCAGTGGTAAAGAATCCCCCTGCCCACACAGGGGACAAGGCTTCGATCCCTGGCCCGGGACGATCCCACATGCTTCGGGGCAGCTAAGCCCGCATGCCACGACCACTGAGCCTGTGCTCCAGAGCCCAGTAATTGCAGCTGCTACAGCCCTCGAGCCCTAGGGCCTACGTCCCAAACAAGAGAAACCAGCCCAGTGAGAAACCCCTGCAGCCTAACTGGAGAGCAGCCCCCGCTCGCCACAACCAGAGAAGGCCTGTGCAGCAACCAAGATCTACACGGCCAAAAACAAAAAGTAAATAAAATTTAGGAAAAAAAAAAGGTGCAGCACTGGGGTCACCCAGGGTGGGACCAACACCCTGATCAGTGACGCAGAGACCCCAGGTCTCATCTCCAAAGTGCAGCAAGAAAGGCACCCGCTCCACCGTCTCGGACGGGGTCCAGAGGAAACCGCACGCCTGCTCACCCGCTGTTTAATGTTTGCTATTAAATGAGCAAGAACTACCGGTACTTGTACAAAAGTAGTGCCCGTCCATCCATCGAGAACATCCGACGCTCAGAGGGGATGACCGACAGGACAGGCCCCGCCAGGCACTGACACCGCTGCCAGCAGCCTGGCACAGTTGCCCTTAACCCCCTCTGCCCTCTGACAGGACAGAAAAATCGCTCCAGTCATAGTGCTGTCTGGCAACTTCTGTGTTCTTTGCAGGGTGACACGTCGTGGTTTTCACATCCCGTGTCTGCACGGGCAGTCCCGTCTGGGCTCTTCTGACCCTGGTGGGGTAGCCCAGGGATCTGCCCTAAACAGCGACGCCCCCACACCCTGTAAGTTCAGGGACCAGGAGGTGAAAATGTGTGTAAACCAGAGGTTTGTGGCCAGGGTGATTCTGCACCCAGGGGCATCTGGTGCCGTCTGGAGGGGTGTGTAGCGGTCATCACTTGGGCCCCCAAAGAGCAACCGGCATCGAGTGGACAGGGACCAGGGGTGCAGCCCACCATCCGGTGACGCCCAGGACAGACGCCCCCACCACGAGCGGCCGTCTCTAGGTGTCAGCAGTGCCGAGATGGAGAAACCTCGGCTAAACATCCCGCAGACTGCGCGGAGCCGGTGCTCACGGACTCGGCGGGGGGAACACCAGCCTGCTTCCCTCCCCGCAGGACAGCGTGCTTCACCCAGCGCCCAAGGCTGAGCCTCTGATGGACCCAGCGATCAGGTCCCATGAGGCGTCACCCTGCTAGAGGCCAAGGTGGAGAGGAGAGTCCAGGGCAGCTCCCGGACAGGGTGACCAAACCCTCTCCACTGTCCCTCCCAGGGACCGCAGATGGGGGTGGCCAGGGGGCCCAGACCAAAGGAAGCCACAGCCCCCCTGGAAGCCACATCCTCCTCTTGGAGCCAAGAGAGTCCCGGTCCAGGCCAGGCAGGGAGGGCGGGGCAGCACCAGCGTCCTTCCCCTCGGGCCCTGCCCCTCCGCCCGCCGCCACCTTTGTGCACAGGGCACCCGGGCTGAACAGGGTGCACAGCCCGGCAGGTCAAGGTCAGCCTCGGCTCCAGAAGCTGCTCCCCTCTCTCGGCAGGCAGCACGGGGCATGGCTGCCCCTGCCTCCACGGCCCCGACGGGCAGTGTGCAGTCACCCTTGTGCTTATTCAAATCAAGATTGTGAAAGTAATGTTTAGAAATTATATCTGTATCTACAGAGAGAGAGACGGTCGCAATTACCTCCACTCTTCAAGCAGTCTACTCACTTACCAAGTTTTCTATAGAGCTCTGAAATTCGCTGATTTTCTTCAGGGTCTCTTTGTCCCGTTTAACTTCATTTATGTACATGGCCAAGTCCTGGGAGACAACAGAGGTGGGGAGGGGTTAGCAGGCCCGTGCCGGGCACCGTCCGAGGGCCGGACGTTCCCGGAGCACCGTCCCCTGGCCCCAGAGGAGACGGGGCTCCAAGGGATGCGGGGTGAGAGGCGTCACCCACTTGAGAAATAAGTGAGACAGGGAAGGTGCGGCCCATAGGCAGGCCGGGAAGCCCCCTCGTGGGCTAGAGTGGCTCCTCTCCGTCCGTCACTCGGCCCCCTTCTCGGTCCGAGTGGGAGAGAGCAGCCCTGGGCCCGGCCGTCTGCGAGCTGTGGCCTCCCGGCGGTCCCCAGGGGTCACTGCCTGCCACGCTCCCTAGGCCGAGGGGGCAGGCACCTAGAGCCTGGGGTGGGGTCCGGGAGGCGGGCGGTGGGTGGGTGGGGGGCGAGAGCCGGCTTCGGGCTCCCCTGCTGCCCCGCCCATCCCCACGAGGGAGCCCGCCGGCAGGGCAGATTCCAAGACCCGAAGGCAGGGTGGTGAACCGTTCAGCCCCCGCGGCCCACGGCCTGGAGCGAGGCTCTCCAGGAGGACAGGCCGCTCAGAGGGCCTCCCGACACAGCGCCGAGCCGCGGGGCGCGGAAGCCAGCAAGGGGGCGGGCCCCCCGGGAACACGGCTTTGTAAGGACGGAGGACGCACAGAGCACTGCCCGGTGAGCAGGGCCAAGTCCAGCCCGAGCCAGCGCACAGGTGAGAAAGATGCAGCCGGCGCGGGGGCCTGCCCGGAAGAGGCGGTGTCAGGGGCCAGGCAGCCGCGGGCGGCGGGAGCCACGGGCCGGCTCTGAGTGGGCAGGGACGGAGCCGGGCTCTCCTTTCAGGGCGGAGCTTCTCGGCGCCTTCCGTGGACGGAGCGGGCAGGGGAGAGGCGGCGGGGCTGGGGTGGGGGGCATTTCAGGAGCGGCTGCCACAGGGCTGGACAGAGGGAACCACGGGGCCAGGCGGCCCAGAACCGAGTCCGCTGCCTGGGTTCTGCTGATGGCGGCGGTGGACAGTCAGAGAGGCAGGAGGAAGGGGGTCCCGGGGGAGTCACCGCAGGCCGGGGGGTCGGCTACGGAAGAGAACCCAGCCGCCCCCACACACACACACGGCCCCTCTGCTCTTGTTGGGTCTCATCCACCATCCTGCCCCCTCCTCCATCTCCTGCCGTCCCAGGAAAACCTACATCTCGGGTCACAGAGGTCAGGTCGTTTGTGAGCCCAGGTCCAGTCCGAGACGGCAGGCCCGGCCGGCAAAGCCCTGTCTGCCCAGCCTCCCCCGCCTCGGTGACCCACCTGCATGGCCTCCAGCGCTTCTTTGAGCTGCTGCCTCTCCGGCCGGTCGGTGGAATGGCTCAGAAGTTCCTGGAGCGCGGAGGGGAGTGGGTCACCACTCAGGGCCTGGGCCCGCCCCCCCGACCCAGCACCACGTGTAAACAGAGAGACAGCCCCCCGCACACCCTCCCCCAGGCTCTGGTCTGACTGCCCAGCTCCAGACCGGTGGGAAGTCCACCCCAGGAGACACATGTCTCTGAGTGAGCTGTTCCCAACTCTCATGGGTAAAGAGAAGGACGTTAAGACGGCACAAAGCCAGGAGCTGAGCAGAAAGGCGGCCTGTGGACTCATTGAGGAGCCTCGGCCCGCACCCCGCGGGGACCGCCGGCCCCCCGGCAGCCTGTCTGTCCCGAAGCTGTTCTCACGGCTACGGAAGGTCAGGGACTGGGTTCAGAGTCCAGCCCTGGAGCTCTTATTTCTGGCCGGAGGATGCTTTTCTGTCTCCCGTTTTATTTTCTCTTACTGATCCGAATCGTAATGTTCCCTGTGTATTAACTGACAGATACTTGTAACACATATAAATACTGCAGAGCTCCTGATACTTATCTTGCAGGTTTTTTTTTTTTGGCCTGCGCCTCTCGGCATGTGGGCTGTTAGCTCCCCGACCAGGGATCGAACCCCCAGGCGCCCTGCACTGGGAGTGAACAGTCTTAACCACCGGACCACCAGGAAGTCCCTGCTTCTGGGCAGTAGGCATGGCCCGCTTTCCTCTGCTTGCTCACCCGTCAGTCTGGCCCGTCTGCGGGCCCTGACCCGCTCCGGCCCGTCTCACCTTGAGGAGCAGGTGGTATTTGAGCACCCTCTGCATGGGCACCACCAGCAGGTCCTGCAGCTTGAACTTCCCGTCCTGGACCTTCAGGGTGCATTCCTGGGTGTCGGGGGAGCAGCAAGTGGATCTAGAGCATCCTTGCTCGGGGATGCCAGACCCCAGCACCCCCATCCCCCAGCCTGGGGAGGAGGGCAGACCCAAGCCCTGAACTACCAGCCAGGGTGTCCAGTGGCTCTCTGGTCAGGCGCCCAGACACCCTCCCCACACCCGGTGTGTGCAGAGGGCAAGGGGCATGCCGCCTCTCACAGACTCAGGAGTCTGCAGTGGCCACCTGGGGGTGGATTCTGAGCGACCCCTGGCCTGGGCTCTACCCGAGATGCTCAGGGGAGCCAGCTCACACTAAGGGGGGACCACCCTCAGGAATGAGGGCTTCCAGTGGTTGCCTGGATACATAGGGGCATCAGGCCTCTCCAAGGGGCATGTCACCCCCAACACTGCGGGAGAGAGGGGACATGCCATCAGGATTCACCCTGCAAACCATCCGAGCAGCCAGATACAACCCGGGAAGCCCCGTCTCTGTGAACCACCTGCTGCCCCAAAGGTGGCAGGAGGCTGGACAGGAGCTCCCGTGGCGGGCTCAAGGAGGGTGAGACTCGCAGGGCTGGGAGACTCCATGGCTCCCAGCAAACGTCCATCACCTGAGGCCCCCTCAGGGTCCAAACAGACCAGGGTCAGGATCAGTCGTAGCCCCCCGCTGAGCCAGATCCGGTCCTGGGGCCCTGTCGCTGCTGCACCCAGGGGACTCAGGCTGGGCCCGGGCCTGGGACAGTGACCGCCCCCTGCCCACTCTCAACCCCAACAAAAGGCAAAGGAAAAAGTACTCATCGGTCACAAACATCCACAAACACGTCACATCACTGCCCCGTCCCCACCTTTCCAGGAAACGGGCAAGAGGCCAGGGATGGGCAGAAACAGCCAGGGATGGATGGGACCGGGCGGGAGGCCCCCAGTACCTCGACTTTCTGTCTGAAGTCCTCCCTGCTGGCCAGGAGCTGGTTCAGTGTGTTCTGGGCGTGCTCCATGTGACTGCAGTACTCCCCGTAGATCAGGAGCCTGGGTGGTGGGCACACACACACACACACACACACACACACACACACACACGGTGTGAGTCCGTTCTGCCTTCACGTCGAGCCGCAGCTCTCTCCCCCGACAGCTCCTCACGAGTTCTGTCCGTGAGGCTGTGTTCCCTCCCTTCCCTGCCCAGGAGGAGGGCTGCCAACCCATGGGGGAAATGGGCACCCACCTTCCCCGAACCTTTCCACTCCAATGATTTGCTATCAAACTGAGAGTTTTCACATGAAACTTGATTAAGACCCATCATCTCTGGAAGCGATCAGGGGCTGGAGACCCAGAGATCTCTGTGCAACCTGTGCTGGTCCGTGGAGGCAGGGCCGCCCCTCATGGAGGGAAGCCTACGTGGGCAGCAAAAGCCCTGCCCACAGCCCAGCGCGCACTGCCCACGTTCCCGGGCACAGAGGCCCCCTGCTCCTCAGCAGCCCCGACTCCCTCCCGGGCCTTGCAGACCTCCTCCTGAGCCCCCGGAGCCCAGAGCCCCCGAGCGGCCAGCCTTGGGGCGCCCCCTTACCTCCCGCGCTCCCCTTCCGCACTCCCCCGGCTCACTCAGCCCGAGGTCCTGGCGGACAAGGCGTGCGGGCAGCAGGTCCCAGCCCTGCTCTCCTCACTGCACACCCCGCACACCAGCCAGTACAGCTGCAGGCTTCTCCAGCCAGAAACCTCTGTTCACCCATCAAAACCCTGCCTTACCACTTCCCGCTGTGTCCCCGCCCCTCCCACCCCGTCCTCCAGCTCAGCGGGGCCAGGCAGAGCGCGCAGCGGTGGGGAAGAGCCTGTCCCGTCTGGCGGGGTCCACAAAGAGACCGGGCCCCCCGCCACCCCCCCAGCTCTGAGCTCCAGGGGCGGGCCTCACTCCCCCCCGCGCGCCAGCGTGCAGCCTGGAGCCTCGGCTGGCACGGCCTGCACAAGGCTGTTACGGCATCTGTGAATCGGTGACACGTGAACTCTGACCACGGCCACTTACAGCAAAGACCAAGGGACGCACCCACACCCGCCCTCAGGCTCACTTACACACCACATTTGGGCTCTGGGAGGTGACCAGACTCCTAAGGTCACCAGCAAGGGAGTGGCCGGATCCCACAGCAAACCCAGAACCCACGTGGCTGCCAAGCCCAGTCTCCCCAGCCCCGTGGGGAGGCTCTTCTGAGTCCAGCGGCCAGCTCTCCAGGGCCACCCCACCCCCACCCAACTGCGGAGCAGAGCCGTGGCTGCACACAGCCCCCGCCTCCGGCCACAGCTGGCCCCGCTGAGACGGGAGGGGAACTGCATAGGGACTCAGCCGACTGGCCAAGGCGCCCTGTCCTGGGCGGGATAGTGGTCTCCAAGGGCACGTCCACCAGGGGCCTCAGGATGTGACCCTGGAAATAGGGTCTTTGCAGATGTAATCACAGCCCTCAGGGCCGCGGTCCGATCACACCGGACTAGGGTGGGCCCTGCATCCAAGGACAAGGTCCTTACAAGAGAAGGAAGGACCCAGAGACACAGAGAAGCCATGTGAGCATGGAGAACAGACTGGGGGGTTGTGGCCACAAGCCAATGACATCTGGGGCCCCCCGGGCGCTGGAAGCCTCAGGGAGGCCCCTCTCCACAGCCTCCAGAGAGAGCAGGGCCCAGCGACACCGGTTTTGGACATTAGCCTCCAGGCCTGAGAGAGAATTAAATTTCTGACATGTTAAGCCTCCGAGTTTGTGGGAATTTGTGACAACAGCCCCAGGACACTCATGCTGACCCCTCTGCCCTCCATCCACACCACGGCACGTCTGATCACCAGCCCCAGGCCAGACTCTCTGTGGGTGGTTTGACTCGCCCTTGAAAATCCAGAGAAACTGACAAGATGTTCTAAGTCTGTTGGAGGAAGTCGGTGAAGGAAGTGAAGTTGATGGGCCTTCATTTTAACCATAAAAATCTACTGCTGTTGAGTAAAAGTATCTGAAACTAGGAAGCAAAGTGATGCAGGCAGCGAGGCCTTCATGGTTCAGGGTCTCACGGGGGTGCCCGGGGAACAGCCGGGGAAGCGGCCTCGGACCCGGCCTGACGCACCCTCGGCGGACACCGCTCGGTACATGGTCTCCGTCAGGGCAGAAGCGACCCGGGGGACTCAGCGCTCTTGTCAGGGAGGAGACGGACTGGTTTGTATCTAAGGTGGCCGCCTCCGTCCTAACGTCTGTCCCCGCTGACCGCGGCCAGAGTGCCAGACCGTCCTCTGAGCGAGCCCCGTCGTCCTTCCGGCCTCCCTGTGCTGAGCCGGTGGACGTTCGTCACCAGCTCCGAGTGGCTCTGCCCCGGGCTGTGTTCTTTAGCCCTGAACGTTCGGCTGCAACCCCATAAAGGGAAGCATGCAGGCGTCTCCCAGGACTGACGGCCTCAGCCCACACGACCCAAAACGCTCAGGGCGCCTAGGCCAGGCCGCGGGACACGGGCCAAGCCCCACCCCTCTCCCGCCCTCAGCTCCCCGACCTGGGAAGGGAGAGCTGGAGAGAGGCAGAAGGCTGGCCCTTCCAGGTGAGGGTCCAGGGCAGCCCTCCAGACGGGGCGGCCACGGGAGCCCCTGTGGGGGCGCTTGGAGGGTGTGAGAGGGCTGGCCCCGTGCAGGACCACCCAACCTCGGGCTTTGAGACGAGAGGCCCCCAGAGACCCTGCCCCGGTGAGCGGAGCTCACAGGCAGGCCGCAGCACCGCCCACCTAACACTGGAGCCAGCGGAAGCCGCAGGGCACAGAGCCTGCCCGACCCCGACCCCTCTCCAGACACTCGTGGAAGCCCCGGGGTCCTGAGTAGGGGAACCTGCCTTTCTGAATGACATCTGCCTAGCAGCACCTGTGCAAAGCCCCACAGGGAGTCCCTTCTAAAAGCCAGGACTCCCGCCCTCCCACCGGGCCACCAGCTCCCCGGGGCCCATCTGGCCCGAGCCTCTGACCCACCAGAAGTTGCGCTCTGGGCCGCCTTGGTCAGCCCCAGCAATAGATACAAACAGTCTGACTTTAATGCGAACCTCTCTGGGTGGGACACGTCTCTTTAGGCCCACATGCTTAACAGCAGCATCTGCCTTGTCTAAGGATCAAGGCCACATTAATGGGAGTATAAACCCCAAAAAGACAGAGGTGACTGTCCTCTGCCACTTGGCACTGGTCATACCGCACTCAGATGCCACCCCATCGTTCATCCGTGCTGAGCAGCCAGGATCTTGCCCCTTGAGCTCCTCAGTGAATTTTCCTGCCCTCATCTAAAAAATTCTGAATCCCTCTCTCAGCCTACCGATCCTGCAGACCCTGTGATTGCTCCTTAGAGAGCCGCCTCTTCACCCCCTTCATTCCTGCTCCCCTGGCCTCTCCCAGTTTCCAGAACAGGGCTCCCGGCTCCTGCCAGGACATTCCCTTCAGTTTCTGCTGCCCACACGGCCTCAGGGTTGATCCTCTCTCACCCAGGTCCTCAGGGGCCCCCACCATCGGCTCCAAGTCCCAGCCCCACGTCCCCTTCCCCCTGCTCTCCTGCAGCGCATAATAAGTCTCGTCTGTGGACTCATTCCCAGGGAGAGCTGAGCCAGCTATGTTCACCATGATATCCTTGGCCCAGAGTTTGGAAGCCACACACAGCAGGCACTCCATAAATGCTCAGGTGCTGCACACAGTAGGCGCTCCATAAATGCTTGTGGCGTCGGTAAGTCAGTGAACATCAGGGCCATACGGGCTGACTCAGAAATGGAAGGGACGTCCCAGAAAAGGTGGATGCTGGGATGGACACAGCGATTATACTCTGATGACACGCAGCCAGCCCCTCCCGCAACAAAAGGGCCTGGGTCCCGAGGCCTTGCAGGGGGTGACGGTCTGCAGAGCTCTTGGTACCAGGATACGCTCAGCTCACTGCCATTCTCCAAGGTGGAAAGATCCATCATGTCCCGAGGAGAGGAGGCCTGGGGGCGGGTCAGCCTGAGATCGTGCGTGGAGGGGGGCGCTAGGTCTTGCTCACGAACCAACTGGACTGCAGGGGCCAGGCAGCCATGCACGGGGGATGAGGAGGGTCTCCGAGAGGGCACATCACCCATCTATGCCTTGGCCACCTGCCCTTGAGCTGGGTTAACAGGCCCAGAGTTCAGCTTCATCCACAGCTGCCCCTGCTCAGCCAAGGCACGGCACGAATGAGGCGCTGAGCCCGCCATCTGGGCGAGGGTCAGGTCTGACAGCTCAAGTTCGCCAGGGGGCACCGTGATGTGGGCTCACCTGGCGCGGTGTCTTGCAGCCAGGTGAGAGGAGAACCTTGCTGGGGGCAGAGGGTGGGCTAGAGAGCTGGCCTGGACCTGCCTCCACCTGCGTGCCTCACCCAGGCCAGCCAGCGTGCCCACACCTGCCGGCCCCGGAGGAGCCCTGTCTGCTCCCCTCCGCTTGCACGTGCGTTTACACGGGCGCTGCTGCTCTCTCACGGCTCCCGGGAGCCCCCGACTCTTGGCCCCTGAGAGAGCAGGCTCGAGGAGCCTTGCCCGTTCAGGGGGGCACAGCGCCTTGCCCGGAGCTGGATGGCACCTGGGGCGGCCCCTTCAGGGGTCCCAGGTGAAGGCGCGCTGCGGTGGCTCTGGGCAGGACGGTTACGAGTGGAGCTGAGGTTACCTGGCGGACAATGCAGGGGACCCTCCTGCAGAGAGGGTGAAACGGACCCAGCTTCCCCCCCAACCCCTGTGGGGCCTTCTACAGCTCTCGGGACCCCTCCTCAGACCCCAGGAATCAGTATTTTAACGAGCTACCAGGTGACTTCAACGAGCAGCAAGATCTAAGCACCACGAAGACAAGACTGTGGACTCCTCCTCCAAAGGTTCCATGATACACAGAACGCGAGGCCCTGCCTCCTGGGGGATCTCCTGGTGGATCTCCTGGGATTTCAGTGGCTAAAACCGCTGTCTCCCGGGCCCCCGCAGGGCCGGCCTCTCGCGAGCCCCCTTCACTTCACCTGGCTTCGTCCTCGTCAGCATCTCGCCCTCGAGAGCCGGCGGCCGAGGTGCGAGGGAGGGAAGCAGGGGCCGAGATCTCTGCTGGGATGGCAGAGCCATCCTGACAGCTGCCCTCCGCACTCAGCCGGAAGCTTCCAGAATCCCAATTCCACGCCCCCCCACCCCCCGCCAGGGTCCAGCAGGCCATTCTCGAGAACAGAAGGCCACCTCCACACCCCCTTCATCAGCGGGGGTGACAAAACAGAGGCTTAAAGCAAAGAAGCAAATGGATTCAGAGGCCACACAATAACGGTGTAATCTTTTCTTAAACAAGGCACCTGCGCTGATTCCTAATGAGCTGCCACTCCCCCACCGACAGTCTGGATCCCAGACCAGGGCTGTCACTGAGGGCCACAGGGACCGCAGGTGATGCTGCTGGGCTGGAGGCTGGGCCCTCTCTGCATCCAGACTCTAACTGCCTGGGTGGGACCCGGAGGACAGAATCCGCCTCGGATTCTGACGAAGGCGTCTGCACCCCTCGGCTCCATGGACAGTTGCCCCAGAGCCGCACACACTCAGACGGGGCCAGGGCACCCCGGAAGGTCCAGTGCCCTGTGACTCTGGGCCCCGGGACCAGCGTCTCCCCAAGCGCAGGGCTGAAGCTGGTTTACGCCAGGACGGCCATGCATCCGCGCCCATAGCTGACGCCTGCACCTGGCCCGGTCACCCGGGGTCGGCCCCTCCGCACGGCCGGCCGCCGCTGCCTTCACTGGCTGGGGACCAGGCCCGGCCTCTGGTCACCCACACGGCACCAAGAGGCACAGATGCCATCCTTGCGCCTGACCAACCGATAAGGAAGTCCAGGTGGGGCGTCCTGGCAAGGGAGCAGGCGTGTATCCTCGGCCCTGGGGGCCCGGAGCCCCTGAAGCCCCTCACTCAGGCCTGCAGGGGTTGGGGGGTTGGATCTTGCAGCAGCAGCTGCCAAGGGCCACGCCCCCCGGGCTCAGAGCCAGTCCCCTGGCATCGGATCCCCGGGGGCCCACAGCACAGCGGGGAACCCTGATGGCTAGAGGGCCCCTATCCACCCAGACCCCCAGGAGCAGAGGTGAAGGGGCTGTTAGGGCCCCTGGGAGGCCCCCTCTCATCCAGGATGGGAGGGCAGGCAGTTTCCTCAGTTTACAAGTGAGGACAGGGCGGAACCGGACGCCCCCCAGGGCCTGTCCACTCACCTCTCCTTGAAGTCCAGGAAGACCTTGGCCAGCGAGCTGCCGCCCGCCATCATGGACACGTCGATGGCCCTCAGGAAGCTGTGATGCACCTTAATCAGGTCCTGGGATGAAAAGCAACTGCGTGTGAGCAGGCTCGGAGGCCGGGGGTGGGGGGGCGGGTGCAGAGGCTCTGGTCAAGCTCTTTCGGGGCTGCTGCTTGAAGGACGGCCACGTGCGGGCCGGGCGCTGGGTGCGCCTCCCCGGATGCGAGCCGCTGGACGGCTCTACAGCTGGCCACGGCCGCACCAGCCTGTCCAGACACATGGTGGCCCACCCCAGGCAAGGCCTGGAGCCAGCCCCAGCCAGCATCCTCGTGACCCACCCGCTGGCTGAGGGAGCGAAGGGGCTCACAGGCTCTGAGGGCCGAGTCTGTCCTCCGCGGAAGTGGGGCCCAGCCCCGGGGAGTGTCCGCTCCAGAGCGGATGGGCGGCCATCACCCTCTGTGTCCGTGTTCAGACCCCACGGGGCAGCGAAGGGGCTTGGTCTGCCCAGAGGGGGAACGGACAACATCCCTCCACTGCTAACCAAACCTCACCGGCCCTCGAGGACCTCCAGGGAGCAGCCCTCGAAGCCCCTCAAGGTGGAGCCCGCCCGGCGTCAGAGCGGGTGGGGATGGCGGCCCCGCCACAGCGAGCCGGGGCGGACCCTCACCTCCAGGTTGATGAAGATGGCCGCCATGTCCGCCGGGCTGAGGACCAGCCTCAGGGGTGTCACGTAGTTCTGCAAGACAAGAGAGAAGCCCTCGCTGCCCCACGGCCCGGAGGACGCCTTCGAGGCCACGGTCGCTGGTGAGGGCGGCTCTCCCGGCCTCAAGGGTCAAGTGGCCCCAGACGGGCTCTCCGCAGGGCGGCCACTCGGCCCGGCCCACAGCAGGCCTCTGCCTCCCGGAGAACGCGGGCTTTCTGCGGAGACCTGAGAGTCACACTGCGGGGCGAGCCCAGTGTGGGGCCGGGCGGGGTCGGGCCTGGGAATCCGTGTGAGCGCCGGGCCCCCACCCCTCCATGGTGGGCAAAGCTCCACGGGGCGGTCCTTGCACATGGCGCTGGACTTCAACCCCACGGCAACCAGGGCGGGCTGTGCTATCGCTGTCTGAGACATTTGGGGAAAATGAGGATCCCCCAGGCGGTGAGGGGCATCCCCCAGGCGTGAGGATGAAGACATGGCCGTGAGTCTCCCCCGACACCAGGTCCTGGGCCTCTGCCAAGTGTCCCCCCAGACCTGTCGTCAGAAGGGCGCACTCCAGCCCCACTCGCCACAGGAGCAGGGTGCCCCTCCCCAGGCTTTAGATGAGGCGCCCACATTGGGACCAGCCCCAGAGGCCCCCAGGGAACGGCCGGCCACCCTCCCCTCTCCCTGCCCTTCTCCCCGGGTCCTGGCCGCCTGGCCCTCTCGCGGCCGCTGTGAGAGCAGGAGAAGGCTGTCCACCCGCACCCGTGGCCGTGGGATAGCTCCCCCCGCCATGCGGCGCCCCTCTCTGGGACTGCTTCCTCCCTTGAGACCCACCTGGGGGGCCGGGCAGGGTTATAGACACCATCATACCCGAGGGCGTGAGCACGCCCTACCCCCTGTTCACCCCTGACGGGCATCCTGGAGGCGCTGTGCCTGCGCCCCAGGGCTGGATTCCTGGGGCGGGGACGGGACCCAGCAGCCTGCAGGCTTTCTGCAGCAGAACCCGGGCTCCGTGCCCTCCAGGAGGAGGGCCCTGGGAGGAGCTGACCAGGGAGTCAGGACCGCTGGGGGCAGGGTGGGCAGACGAGGAGGCCAGGCTGGGCAGCCAGGACGGTGTGTCTACAGAAAGGCTAGTGGTCGGGGGCGCAGAAGGGCAGAACAGGAGGGCTGGGTGGGGTGGGAGGAGGGGAAAGTTCCGAAGTCTGGATCAGACCCGGGGCCAAGGGGCATCTCGGGACTCCTGGCTGGAGGCTCCCGCATGCCCTGAACAGTGGGGACCCACCTAGAGGTCCCCATGACGGCTATACACTCTGCAAAGAAAGACTACCCGGGAACGGTTCCTCCTGAAAGCAATGTCGGCTCTTTCACACCGCCAAGCACTGCCGTGAGGACACCAAGTGACAGGGAAACAGCACGGAGCCAGCGCTCACAGGGAGCGGGGAGAAGGCCCACCCATGTCCTCCAGGAGCCGGGCAGGCCGGCGGGGAGGCAGCACTGACCAGCCGATCGGGAGATCACACCGTCTGCCAGCGGGGCTGCAGAGGCTGCCAGCATCGGGCCCAGCGGAGCCGCAGGTGCAGGGCGCTCAGCCACCTACGGGCCGGCCCTGCTGCACGCCCGCTGACGGAGGGCAGGCTGAGCGCAGACGGTGCCCACTGAGGCGGTGCCCACAGAGAGCCACTCAGCGCCCAGGCTGGTGACAGCGTACGCAGAAGGCGTTCAGCTCTGGGCGAGGATGCCCACATAAAGGGCCTAGCTCAGTGTATTTCAGGAGCAGAAGCGGCAACAATGCCCAGTTCAGGCTGCAAGGAGCGGCAGAAACAAGCTGAGGACAGTCCCGGGTCCGAGCTGAAGCCGAGGGGTGGGAGGCGGGACCCGGGCCTCCCAGGACACCGGCCTGGGTGGAGCCCACAGCTTGCGTGGGGCCAGAGGGCAGAGGAGAGGTGAGGGCGATCTCCAGACAGGCAGGGTCAGGGGTGCAAAACTGAGAGGGCCCCTGCGCCCCACCTGTCACTGCGGCCCTGAGTCCCTGCCCGGGGACAGGGCCCCCGGGAGGCAGGGGTCCGGGGTGGCCCCGGCGGCCACGCCCACCTTCTCGATGTCCTCCAGCGTCCGGTAGTACTTGGCCTCCGTCTCCTGGATCTCCAGCAGGCAGCAGTTCCTCTTGTCGTCTTCTGTCATGCCCATTTTCTGGAGGAGGACACAGGACGTCAGCCAGGGCCCCGCTGTGCCCCCAGCTCGGCTCGGGGGTCGCCGAGTGTGGAGGGTGTGCGATGGGGGACGGCGTGTCCCTCCCTCCTTCCTGGGGATGGGGACGCTGAGGCCAGCGGAGGGGGCGTGGCACGACCCTGAGGACAGCCCAGAAGGGACAGGTCTCCATCAGACCGGCCACCCCCTCCAGCATATACAGCAGGTGTCACATGCTTAAAGCGCCCACTGTGCGCTCTGACCAGCTCCCTGGGGACCCACGTCCACCAACTGATCCCAGGCTGTCAGTGCTTTGGGGAAATGGGCCAATCCCTGGCAGAGCCGGACGTTCCAAATACCCAGCAGTCTCCGACCTTGTGCAGAGCTAAGAGCACATCGGCAGGGGACCCTGGGACAGGCCCCCGTGGGGGCGCATCTGGAGCGGGACTGAGTAAGACAGTGTGGCCACAGGGGCCGGGGAAGAAGCCGCGGGGGGCGGGGGTGACTGTCGGGGCGGCTGTGGACACCCAGGCCTCCTCCTTAAGTTCTTTTTGGCTGAGAGAATGCTGACGGGTGACACAGGGGCCGTGTGGACTCAAACCCGCCCTGACATCATCCTTCTTTCGGATAAATGCCCCAGGGCCCGAGCGGGCTGGCCGGGGCCACAGCTCTCCAAAGCAGCCTGCCGAGTGGGCACGTGACCCAGGCTCCTTCCCAAAGCCTGAAGCCCTGCTCAGGTGGTGTTGAGGGTCCACGACCCCCTAAAACTGCGTGTGAGAATGTGGAGCCCGATACTATCTCCCTGGGGAGGGGTCTCAGGTTGTTGCAAAGAGGACTGAGGATTCCCAAATGTGCAGGAAGATGGTGCTGGCATACCTGAGCGTGGGCCTCCCCTCCGCCTGTCACTTACCTGCATGTATCTAATCTGAAAGCGTGCAGAAACAAACAGGAGAAAGAACCGTTTAGCAGTGCTTGTTCTGAGTCAAGCCAAGCTGGGGGAAGTCAGGGAGCTCGCTCACATAGACATCAGACCCAGGGATCATGCCACACCCTCCACCCGCCGAATGCAGGCCAGCTAAACGGGAGGACGGCTTAGGGATGGGGTCAGACTGGGATGGGGGTCAGACTGGGATGGGGTCAGACTGGGATAGAGGTCAGACTGGGATGGGGTCAGACTGGGATAGGGTCAGACTGGGATAGGGGTCAGACTGGGATGGGGGTCAGACTGGGATGGGGTCAGACTGGGATAGAGGTCAGACTGGGATAGGGGTCAGACTGGGATAGGGGTCAGACTGGGATAGAGGTCAGACTGGGATAGGGGTCAGACTGGGAGAGGGGTCAGACTGGGATAGAGGTCAGACTGGGATAGGGGTCAGACTGGGAGAGGGGTCAGACTGGGATAGAGGTCAGACTGGGATGGGGTCAGACTGGGATAGGGGTCAGACTGGGATGGGGTCAGACTGAGAGAGGGGTCAGACTGGGATAGGGGTCAGACTGGGATGGGGTCAGACTGGGATAGGGGTCAGACTGGGATAGGGGTCAGACTGGGAGAGGGGTCAGACTGGGATAGGGGTCAGACTGGGATGGGTTCAGACTGGGATGGGGTCAGACTGGGATAGAGGTCAGACTGGGATAGGACAGAGTAGGATAAGGGTCAGACTGGGAGAGGGGTCAGACTGGGATAGGGGTCAGACTGGGATGGGGTCAGACTGGGATAGGGGTCAGACTGGGATGGGGTCAGACTGGGATAGGGGTCAGACTGGGATAGGACTGACTGGGATAGGGGTCAGACTGGGATGGGGTCAGACTGGGATAGGGGTCAGACTAGGATGGGGTCAGAGTGGGATAGGGGTCAGACTTGGATAGGGGTCAGACTGGGATAGAGGTCAGACTGGGATAGAGGTCAGACTGGGACAGGGTCAGACTGGGATAGGGGTGAGACTGGGATAGAGGTCAGACTGGGATAGGGGTCAGACTGGGATAGGACTGACTGGGATAGGGGTCAGACTGGGATAGAGGTCAGACTGGGAAAGGGGTCAGAGTGGGAGAGGGGTCAGACTGGGATAGAGGTCAGACTGGGAAAGGGGTCAGAGTGGGATAGGGGTCAGACTGGGATAGAGTCAGACTGGGATGGGGTCAGACTGGGATAGGGGTCAGACTGGGATAGAGGTCAGACTGGGAAAGGGGTCAGAGTGGGATAGGGGTCAGACTGGGATAGAGTCAGACTGGGATGGGGTCAGACTGGGATAGGGGTCAGACTGGGATAGAGGTCAGACTGGGGTGGGGTCAGACTGGGATAGGGGTCAGACTGGGATAGGGGTCAGACTGGGATAGAGATCAGACTGGGATAGGGGTCAGACAGGGATACAGGTCAGACTGGGATAGGGGTCAGAGTGGGATAGGGGTCAGAGTGGGATAGGGGTCAGACTGGGATGGGGTCAGAGTGGGATAGGGGTCAGACTTGGATAGGGGTCAGACTGGGATAGAGGTCAGACTGGGATAGGGTCAGACTGGGATAGGGGTGAGACTGGGATAGAGATCAGACTGGGATAGAGGTCAGACTGGGATAGGGGTCAGACTGGGATAGAGGTCAGACTGGGATGGGGTCAGACTGGGATAGGACTGACTGGGATAGGGGTCAGACTGGGATAAGGGTCAGACTGGGATAGGGGTCAGAGTGGGATAGGGGTCAGACTGGGATGGGGTCAGACTGGGATAGAGGTCAGACTGGGATAGGACAGAGTAGGATAAGGGTCAGACTGGGAGAGGGGTCAGACTGGGATAGGGGTCAGACTGGGATAGGGGTCAGACTGGGATGGGGTCAGACTGGGATAGAGGTCAGACTGGGATAGGACAGAGTAGGATAAGGGTCAGACTGGGAAAGGGGTCAGACTGGGATAGGGGTCAGACTGGGATGGGGTCAGACTGGGATAGGACTGACTGGGATAGGGGTCAGACTGGGATGGGGTCAGACTGGGATATGGGTCAGACTGGGATGGGGTCAGACTTGGATATGGGTCAGACTGGGATGGGGTCAGAGTGGGATAGGGGTCAGACTGGGATAGAGGTCAGACTGGGATTGGGGTCAGACTGGGATAGAGGTCAGACTGGGATAGGACAGAGTAGGATAGGGGTCAGACTGGGATAGGGGTCAGACTGGGATAGGGGTCAGACTGGGATAGAGGTCAGAGTGGGATAGGGGTCAGACTGGGATGGGGTCAGACTGGGATAGGGGTCAGACTGGGATGGGGTCAGACTGGGATAGGGGTCAGAGTGGGATAGGGGTCAGACTGGGATGGGGTCAGACTGGGATAGGGGTCAGAGTGGGATAGGGGTCAGACTGGGATAGAGGTCAGACTGGGATGGGGTCAGACTGGGATAGGACTTACTGGGATAGGGGTGAGACTGGGATAACGGTCAGACTGGGATAGGGGTCAGACTGGGATAGGACAGAGTAGGATAGGGGTCAGACTGGGATAGGGGTCAGACTGGTATGGGGTCAGACTGGGATAGAGATCATACTGGAATAGGGGTCAGACTGGGATAGGGGTCAGACTGGGATGGGGTCAGACTGGGATAGAGGTCAGACTGGGAGAGGGGTCAGACTGGGATAGGGGTCAGACTGGGATAGGGGTCAGACTGGGATGGGGGTCAGACTGGGATGGGGTCAGACTGAGATAGGGGTCAGACTGGGATAGGACTGACTGGGATAGGGGTCAGACTGGGATGGGGTCAGACTGGGATGGGGTCAGACTGAGATAGGGGTCAGACTGGGATAGGACTGACTGGGATAGGGGTCAGACTGGGATGGGGTCAGACTGGGATGGGGTCAGACTGGGATAGGGGTCAGACTGGGATGGGGTCAGACTGGGATAGGGGTCAGACTGGGATGGGGTCAGACTGGGATAGGACTGACTGGGATAGGGGTCAGACTGGGATGGGGTCAGACTGGGATATGGGTCAGACTGGGATGGGGTCAGACTGGGATATGGGTCAGACTGGGATGGGGTCAGAGTGGGATAGGGGTCAGAGTGGGATAGGGGTCAGACTGGGAAAGGACAGAGTAGGATAAGGGTGAGACTGGGAGAGGGGTCAGACTGGGATAGGGGTCAGACTAGGATAGGGGTCAGACTGGGATAGGGGTCAGACTGGGATAGGACTGACTGGGATAGGGGTCAGACTGGGATGGGGTCAGACTGGGATATGGGTCAGACTGGGATGGGGTCAGACTGGGATATGGGTCAGACTGGGATGGGGTCAGAGTGGGATAGGGGTCAGACTGGGATAGAGGTCAGACTGGGATAGGGGTCAGACTGGGATAGAGGTCAGACTGGGATAGGACAGAGTAGGATAGGGGTCAGACTGGGATAGGGGTCAGACCAGACTGGGATAGGGGTCAGACTGGGATGGGTTCAGACTGGGATAGGGGTCAGAGTGGGATAGGGGTCAGACTGGGATAGAGGTCAGACTGGGATGGGGTCAGACTGGGATAGAGGTCAGACTGGGATAGGGGTCAGACTGGGATAGAGGTCAGACTGGGATGGGGTCAGACTGGAATAGGGGTCAGACTGGGATAGGGGTCAGACTGGGATAAGGGTCAGACTGGGATGGGGTCAGACTGGGATAAGGGTCAGACTGGGATATGGGTCAGAGTGGGACAGGGGTCAGACTGAGATAGGGGTCAGCTTGGGATGGGGTCAGACTGGAATAGGGGTCAGACTGGGATAGAGGTCAGACTGGGATGGGGTCAGACTGGGATAGGACTGACTGGGATAGGGGTCAGACTGGGATAAGGGTCAGACTGGGATAGGGGTCAGACTGGGATGGGGTCAGACAGGGATAGAGGTCAGACTGGAATAGGGGTCAGACTGGGATAAGGGTCAGACTGGGATAGGGGTCAGACTGGGATAGGGGTCAGACTGGGATAGGGGTCAGAGTGGGATAGGGGTCAGACTGGGATGGGGTCAGACTGGGATGGGGGTCAGACTGGGATAGGGACAGACTGGGATAGAGGTCAGAGTGGGATAGGGGTCAGACTGGGATGGGGTCAGACTGGGATAGGATTGACTGGGATAGGGGTCAGACTGGGATGGGGTCAGACTGGGTAGGACAGACTGGGGCTGAGCAGGTGACACCCTCCCCCCATTCGGGGCCAGGCTCTGAGTGGCACCTGCCATGCCTTGGCTTTATCTTCCTTTAGAAATATCACTATCCACCCTACCTTCCACTCAGACTGTTCAAATAGCTCCAGACATGATGGGGAAAGAAATAAAGCCAGCTGCTTTATCTCTGAGGACCTGGCATGTGACAGGAGGCCCGCCCTGCCTGGTGGACCGCTGTGAGCCCAGCGCCAAGCCTTGGGAAGCTAAGCGTCGCTCTCAGGCAGGACGCCAGCGTGTCCCCAGGACACAGGCGGGCAGCCCCAGCCCTCAGGTGCCGGGTCCTGTAAGTCCCTTCAGGACCAGGGACAGCAGGGGTCCTGGGGTTTCTGCAGGCCAGGCGCAGATGGGGTCTCTCGGGAGCCAGCTCGGGGGGTGCCCCTAGATAACCACACCGGCCACTGCACGCACATGACCTTCCCTGACCCTCAGGACACCCAGCTTCCAAAGCCTGGGGAGTGAGCGGGCCCCAGTGTCAGCTTGGTGCCAAACGCGGGAGGCGGGCCAGCCTCTCAGACCAGCTCCAAGGAGGCGAAGGACAGACTTCCAGCCCCCGGAGCCCAGGTCCCTGGAAGGTTCAGGAGCAGGACTGTCTGTGGGGAGGGGCAGACCGGGGGTCACAGACCCACCACAGACCCACAGAGCAAGATTCCTGGTGATCGTGGGGAAGGAAAGCCACCTTCAGACCCTCAAGGGGCAAAATGAGACACCTCTTCTGGAGTTTGGGGCTGTGAGCTGACTGCCCAGCGTCTCAGCGCCTCCCCACAGAAGGAGAGGCCTCTGAGAGTCCTCAGTTTCTGCACCACCAGGCGGTCACTCCCACACTGAAGGAAAACACCAAAACTTGCTTTTGGAGAAATTCCCCGCATTTCTTTGATGAAAGCAAATGGCAACAAGAGCCTCTAGAGTTGACAAGGGGCATCTCGCCCACCCCCAGGAGCCTGAGGGTGCGAGGCTGTTGGGGTCCACCCCACCGGGTCCCCAACTCCCATCCCAGCAGGACCACCTCCCCAGCAAAGCAGCTGCACAAACAAGTGTCAGAGAGGTGACTGCCGACAGCTCGCAATGAACACCGCTGTGCAGGAAGGCACCCGGCCGGCCACGGCTGACTGAGCCCACGGCGCATTGTGCCTCTGCAAGGGGGTGGGCAGGGGGTCCAGCTGCCTGAGGTCAGCGCTGAGTCTCCACCCCAGGCTCCTCGGGCAGGAGGGACCTGGGGTTCTGCACACCTTCCGGGGCAGAATTCCACGGCAGCGCGCCCGGGGGAGGTGGGACGGCGGGGGTGGCACCTCCCAGTCTCCTGGGAACAGAAGGAAGGGTAGGAAGGGGCGCCTGGCCGGCTGGCCTGGGAAGAAACCCCGAGGCGCTGGGAAGGACCAGGGCCCCTCTCGGTGGCTCAGCCGTGGGGTGGCGCGGAGGCTGTATGGCGGGGCGGGCGGGGCTCACCATGGGCTGCTGCACCTCCACCTTGATGATGTCCTCGTAGATGTCGTCCCCGTCATCCTCGCACGGGACGCAGTCATAGATGTCCTCTCCCACGCCATGCTCACTGTGGGGGGTTAGAGGGGGTCAGGGCTGGGGGCTGAAGCCACGGCCACCAGGAGCGCCAGCCCACGGGGGCCTCTTGGAGAGAAGAGGCGTTCGGGGCCACCGAGAGCCCCTCTCTCTCAGCCTCTATCTCCCGGTCCAGGGACGGGGTGCGGCACTTGCCTTCTGAGGCTTCTGGGATTTCAATCCGGGCAGCCTCAGACTCGGCCTGCTGCCTTTCTGGAAGGTCTCCCACCACAATAGAGCGCACCCACCCCAGCTGTTTAGTAAATGCCGGGGATGCCCGACGGGAGGCTGGGGCCAAGATGCGGCCTCAACAGGTGGTGCCCAGATCTGGGGACCAAAAATGCCCTCGCTGCGCCCACACCTGGGACCTGGAGCCCCACGTGCGCTCGGCTCAGCCCAGAGGCGCCCCAGCCCCTGCGGTCCAAGTGTGAAGGTCAAAGTGCAGAAGTCACAGGTTCATGGACATCTTCCCTGCCAGAAGGTCACAGAGCCGAGCAGACAGGGACGCGGAGCTTGCAATGCGCCTTTCCAAACGAGAAAGGAAGTTACCGGCCTTCCCCGGTGGCCCGGCGGTAAAGAATCGCCTGCAGTGCAGGAAATCCAGGTTTGACCCCTGGGTTGGGAAGGTCCCCCGGAGGAGGGCACGGCAGCCCGCTCCAGTGTTCGGCCTGCAGGGTCCCAGGGACAGGGGAGCCCAGTGGGCTGCAGTGCATGGGGTCGCAGAGTTGGACGTGACTGAAGCGACTGAGCCTGCACAAAAGCAGTTACTGCTTGATTTATAATTCAGTTAGCGTTTGTTTCTGCTCGTGAGCTTGACCAACAAGTTATCCCCTCTGGTCTGCAAGAATCAAGTCAGGAGACACCTCCTCCAAGATGCCTTCCGGGACCTCCACCTAGTCTGCCATCTCGGACTCTCCCCAACGCTCTTATACGGAGGCCTCTGCTCTCACGGCACCTCCCGTTATTCCATACACGCCTGTGGGTAAGCCTGTCTCACCCCTAGATGAAACCTAACTTCGTAATCCCTTCTGATCTCCACGCCTGATACAAGGTAGGTGCTCAACAAATTTTCACCAAATCAGCAAATGAGCCAATGGGACAGTCCAACAGTTCCCACAAGCCTGGCACACACAGCCCACCCCTGACCCCGGGGGTCACTCTGGCCTGGGGCCCCGCTGGGCCCGGGGTGGCCAGCTCTTCAGCCTGCTGAGGGGTCTGTCCTAGGGGTCTCAGCAGGCCAGCGCACGAGGGAGGCCCACGTCAGCCCCCCGCACGCCTGTCTGCGGGGGAGAGCCCACCCAGTCAGGCTGAAGGCGGGCTGGCCAAGTTCTCCTCCGAAAGGCATCAGAATGAGGTGGACCGCTGCCCGAATCAGCGGAAGGGGGTGAGGCGAGAGGAGAAACGATACCAGCCGCTCGTATGAATGGGTTTCTGGCCACGTCCCAAACCAAGCTCTTGAATATTAGCTGCCATTCTAGAGGCGAGGGCGGGCGGGGGAGAAAGCTCCCTGCACACCTAGCGGAGAGGAGGCTGTGCCGTTCTAGGGAAGACCGCAGCACCCAGAGGGGCCTGGTCTCCCCCAGCCCTGGATGCACCCCAGCTCACTGCGATGGGGCAGTGAGCAGACGCGTGGGACGTCCCTCCGTCTGTGGGGGTGGGGGCAGCCAGCGCCCACCCTGGTGAGACCCCCCGGAGCTGATGGGTGGGGGCGGGACGGGATGCGACTGCTCTGGGGGCCTCCCCTGGTGTTTCACAACCTCTCCAGGTGCGCGGAAGCAGAAGACGGGCAGAGGACACGGCCAGACCGCACGGTGCTGCGCCAGCTACAGGCCCCCCTAACGCTTACGTGAGCAGCCACCCACCCGGGGAGGGGCCGGGCAGGATGTCAAAGCACATGCGGGCACTCGAGTAGCACACATGTGCTTTTCAACTCAACGCCGCCTGGGAGGCGGGGAGCGCTGGCACCATTTCACAGATTAGGGTCACACTCTGAGGCCCCGTGAAGGCTACGGGGAGGGGCGGGGTCGGCAGGGGGCGGCGGGGGCCAGCTCGGCCAGCCCTGTCCTTCCTGACCTCTCCCGCCCACCCTCCACTCCCCACAGCAAGCTGCGTGTCTTTACGTCGGCAGTCCTGAGAACCGGGGTGCAAGTCGGCACCCAGACGGTGACAGAGCCCCCCAGCTCCCGTCAGAACCAACGAGAAGGCAGAGCAGGGTGCCTGTCCCCTGAGGTGGGCCTTGGGAACAGTCACTTGCGTCCACACGGATCACCCCCTGCCCCTCCAGGTGCTGCCCCCGAAGGAAGCAGCTCCGGCAGCCCCGGCCGCCCCGGTCCAGGCAGGGACCCGCAGGGGCTCTTCCTAAGGGAGCCAGACACCCCGGGGTTTCCGTCATCAGCCGAGCGAGGCTGGTGGCAAAAGCTCTGTCTGGAATCCTGACGGCGTGGAACAGAGGGGAGGCGGGCACGCTCCCAATCCTGCCATCTGCAGACAGACATCCGCTCTGCTCCGACGGGTCGGTGGAAGGCAAGCAGGTGGGTGAGGGGGATCGTGATGGTTAAAGATCCCAAAAGCCGATGAAACGAATCAAAATGACTGAACGTCAACCTGGAAAGGGTCCGTGGGGTCGGCGGGTGCAGGGGCAGTCATCTGCCAGCCCAAGAAGAGCCCCCTTTATCATCCCACATTTGGGGGAACATCCTCATTGACCCCAGGACTCTCCCCCAACCCGCTCAGAATTGTTCTCAGCAAAGACCCCCCCCCCCCCCCCCGGGAACCAGTCAACCCAAATCAGGGCTCAAGATACACCTGAGCCCAATGCTGTCCATCAGGCAGATGGGAAAGCCCGGCGTACGGGCAGGGAACTGGCCGCATGCCTCAGGAATGCCCTGCTCCTGCTCTGCGGCCTCCCGGTCAGCTGGGCTGGTCACTGGCTGAGGCCCTGATGACACGGCACTGCGGGTACTCAGAGAAACGGAACGGGAGGTCTGTCCATCTCAGGGCGAGGCGGACACCTGCCCTGTCAGCACCCCCAGCCAGAGCCGCGGCATCATCCGGAGGGAGAGGAAAGCGAAGGCTGGAGGCTCCGAAGCTACCAGGACAGGCGGGACCTGAAAGACGCCTGGACGCCGTGTGGACCGTGGGGTCCTAGAAAAGGTGTTGAGGGACAAGCCCCTGCTCTGCCACCCTCTCCTCTGGCCCCACCCAGCTAGCTAGGCATGCGCCGACCTCCGCAGGGCACCTCTGCACGTCGAGCGCGGGGTGGCACGCCGTAACACAGGCTTCCCACCATTTTTAGAGTTTGCACAGAGTGAGACTGTGGGCTTCCCAGGTGGCTCAGTGGTAAAGAATCTGCCTGCCACTGCAGGAGATGCAGGAGACGTGGGTTCGATCCCTGGAGAAGGAAATGGCACCGACTCCAGTATTCTTGCCTGGAGAGTCCCATGGACAGAGGGGCCTGGCGGGCTACAGTCCACGGGGTCGCAAACAGTGGGACACAGCTGAGCAGGCCTGCATGTACCGAGATGTGCCTCAGCTGTACCATTTTGATGAGGGGACCCAAACCCCATGACATGAAAGAACATTCTCATCTCCCCTAAAAGTTCCTCCCCTTCCTGACTGCCCCCTCCCCTCGTCACCCCTCTGACTGTTCTTCACCGTAGGCTTTCTCTTCGGCTGCTCTGAATGTCCCATCAACAGCATCGTGTGTCACGTCCACTTCTGGGCCCGGCTTCCCTTCCTCAGCATCATGGCCCTGAGATCCAGGCTGCTGCCTCCGTCAGCGGTTCATCCGTTTTTATGGCCGAGTCTCCATCCGCTGCACGAATGTGCCACAATTTGACATCCATTCTCCTTTTGATGAACATTTGGGTGGCTTCCAAGTTCTGGTTGTCGTAAATAAAAGCTGCTATGAGCATTTGCCTTTTTCTTGGTGGACATATGCTCCCATTTCCTTTGGAAATGAAATTCCACAAGGAGTGGAATTGTTGGATCAAAGGGGAGGTGAGCACATTTAACTTCATCAGTAACTGCCAAGCATTTTCCCAAAGCGAGCAGCTGCAGCATTTACGCCACCAGCAGAAGTGTGCATGAGTGACAGTTAACTCCAGTTCTTTCCAGCTCTGGCAAGTTCCAGCCTTTTAAATTTTAGCCACTAGAGTGTGTAAGTAGTGAGATCGAAGTGTGGCTTTATTTTGCATTCCTGCAATGATTAATGATGTTGACAATTTTTCCGTGTACTTATGGACATTTGTGTATCTTCCTATGTAAAAGGCTTGCTGAAGACTTCTGTCCATTTCCAAAAGTTAGTTGCCATCTTCTTACTGACTTCTAGGAGCTCTTTATATATGATGGATACAGGTCCTTGGTCAGATATATTTAAAAAAAAATTCCCCCCCCCCCAGTCTCTGGCATGGCTACTTGTTTTCTTCATGGTGTCTTTTGATAAACACCCATTTTTTATTTTAATGAAACTTAATTTATCGAGCTTTTCTTCCATGGTGCCCTGACTCTATCCTGTATCACATCTAAGAAACCTTTGTGCCTCATGTAAGAATCTCTGCTTTCTTCCAGGTCGCAAAGGGTTTTCTCCTGTATCTTCTTCTAAGATCCACATGGCCTCAGTGTTTATGTTTAGGTCTCTGATTCATCTCAACTGGATATCTCTGTATGGTGTGAGGTAGGGATTGAAGTTCATTTTCCCATCCCTGTGTGGATAGCCAGATGTCTCAGAACAATCTGTTGAAAGCTTTCTTTTCCCCACAGGATTGCTTGGATCCCTCTGACAAAAACCAGGTGACTACCTCTGTGTGGGTCTGCTCCAGAACGCCCCATTCTAGCCTGTCCATGTATTCAGCCCTCATTATGCCAGAAGCACTCCGCCGTAATTTAGCTTTACAGAGAGTCTCGAAATCGGGTCGTGTAAATGCTCCAGCTTTGTTCCTTCCTTAACCATTTTACAAATGATTTTATGTACTCATCTTTGGTTGCACTGGGTCTTCGCTGCAGCGCGGGCTTTTTCCGGCTGCAGCGAGCAGGGCCAGGTTTCACTGTGGTGTGTGGGCTCCTCATTGCGGCGGCTTCTCTTGTTGCCGAGCACCGGCCTTAGGGCAGTGGGCATCACTAGCTGCAGCTCCCGGGCTCCAGACGCAGGCGCAGGAGCCGCGGCTCCCGGCTGAGTTGCTCTGCGGCATGTGGGCTCCTCCTGGATCGGGGTCAAACCCACGTCTCCTGCACTGGCAGGTGGGTTCCTTAACCACCAAGCCACCAGGGAAGCCCTAGCTTTTATAGGACTGTTTAGACCACCCTGAAGTCCTCTGTATTTCTGTATCAACTTTACAATAGCTTTGTCAATTAAAAAAAAAAACCTGCTTGAATTATAATAGGAACTGTGGTAAATCTATAGTCTAATCTGGGAAAAACTGACATCCTAACAATATCGTCCTCCAACCCATGAACAGAGTCATACTTTCATTTATTTAGGTCTCTGATTGTCTCTCAGCAACATTTTGTAGTTTACCATAGAGGTTTTGAATTTAGGAAGCGCGAGGCTACTGTTTTTTAAATTTTTTTTCCTGCCTTATTCGTTTTTTCTTCTCCTTCTGGGATTCCAATTATACCTGCAGACACTTGATATTGTCCCACATGTCTGAGGCTCTGTTCATACTTTTCCATCTTCTTCTCTCCGCTACTTAGAGTGTATGCCTTCCATTAAACTATCTTCAAGTTCAACGACTCTTTCCTCTGCCATCTGCAGTCTTCTGTTAAACTGATCCAGTGACTATTCATTTAAGTTACCATGCTTTCCGGTTCTAGAATTTCCGTTCGGTCCTTTTTTATAGTTTCTATTTCTCTACTGAGGCTCCCCATCTGTTCATTCACTTGACACATTTTCCTCAAAGCCCTAAAATCAGAACAATAAAAGTGCTAATTGTGACATCTAAGTCATCTCAACAGTGATTCCCCTTGACATTGTTTTTTTCCTTCAGTATGACTCACTTATACCTGTTTCTTTGTTGGTTTGATGATTTTTCATTGGACGCCGGACACTACAAATGGTTCATTACGGACATTCTGGATCCATATTTCTTTCAAAGAGTAATATTTGTTCTGACGGTTCACTTGGTTGGCTGGACTCAAACTTCAAATTCTATCTTCCCTGCCGTGGGCAGCAGCTGAAATGACTGCTAAATTCAGTTTCCAGCTGCTGCATTTCTTGCTGGAAATCTTAGGGTGTCTCCTGTGTATGTGAGGTTTAATGGTCAGCCCAGGACTTAGGTGGATTCTATCAGCAGGTTTGAGTCTGTGGGCTCCTCCCTTCCAGCATTCCCCACCCAAATTTCTGACTGTTCTACACCCTCAATTTCTTTCCTCTGACACCTCACGCCAGTGGGTTGGGGGTTCCCTCAGGTAAAGGACTACGAGCTCTCGATCCCAACCAGTGAGCAGCTCCTGAAGAAACAGCGGGTTCCTCCAGGTAAGTGTGAGATGATGCCGTCCCGTGCCCCCTCCTCTGCACTCAGAGAAGGAACAGAGCCACGAGACTGAGACCCGGGAACACATCCTCCGTGGTCCCCAGCACGGGTCATCACCGTGAAACCGCTGCTCTTCCTCCTCAAAATCAATACGGACGAGGAACAGCCATTCATGCAGGATCAATTTTCACACACCACATTCATCTCTTCTGATTCACTCAGGGCACTGAGGTTAAAAATAGGCTGCCAGAGACACCAGACGGAGAGCTGTGTTCCGGCATCTGAACTCGGGACAGAAAAATCTCAAAAATGCAGACACGGTCACTTCTCTGCATTCTGCAAAATGTCTGTTATCCAGAACCTGTTGAAAACTTGGGGGAGGGACGGATAAATCAGGCGTTTGGGATTAAGAGATACGCACACTATATATAAAATAAACAACTAAGACCTACTCTACAGCTCAGGGAACTCTGCTCAGTATTACAATAACCCATAAGGGGAAAGAGTCTGAAAAAACACAGGCGCATGCACGCATAACTGAAGCGCAGTGCTTCGCACCTGAAACTAACTCGACACTGTAAGTCAGCTCGACTCCAGCTAAAGACGGACAAACAAGCTTGAGTGGTGAACGGTCAGCTTCACGCCTTTAATGGCCTAACTTTACCGCCGTCCACAGGGCCTCATTATCGAGCCATGAGGACACTCATAAGCCTGCTCTCTGCATTTATAGGTCTTTTCAATTATGAAGATACTGCCAGTCATTATTTAATTCAGGTCGATGAGCACTAAAAAATATAGGTTCAGGCATATTACACGAAATTATAAAATAGTAGCACTGAAATTTCATTTCATGCACGTTCCACATTCCGGGAGAGGAGGAAATAAAAGAAGCAGCAAAGAAGTGAGGTTTTTTTTTTTTTGTTTTTTTTTTTAAGAAGTGAGTTTTTTAAAAAAGCGAAAACAAAGTCATAAAGGTAAAACTACATATATTTGTTCAACCCGGCAATTAAGATGAAAAGATTATCAGATTCGATTGTTTTAATCTACACTTCTCCTAAGACCAAGTCTGCACTGGTAGGTGACTTCCGGAATCCAGGGGACCCAGAGGCACCAACTAACAAACTGTCCGTGGGCCTCACAGTCCAGGTGGGGAGACCGACAGGGCAGCAGTGACGTCTGAGATGCAGACCCGTCTAACCTGGAGGAGGGTCGCTTCTGTGAGGGGACAAGCTCTGGTCTCCAACAGCTGTGTCCCTTTGGCCAACACTGCGTGCAAATTCCACCACTGCCCCGCTGGTTCTTAGCTGAGGCATCGCCCCTGAGTGTGAGTCTCCTGAGCAGGCGGGGGCAGATACATTACACGTCTTGGGCATCTGCTAACACAGATGAGTTACTGCTGGGCCCAGCCGGCCCAGTGCATCTGACGGCCATGGGGGCTTAAGGGAGAAAAAGGCAATGACAGGTGTGGGGTCAGGAGGGGGCAGGGGTGCAACACGAGGTCCCCCGGGGGTCTGAAGGGTCCTGGGGTGCAGGGCGGTGACCTGGAGGGGCCTCCAACAAGGCGGGGATCCTGGTCTCTGTTCCCCTATGTTGTGAGCTGGATCCACCCAGTTACGGCCTGGCCTCGGAGCTCAGCGGGACCCCACGGCCCCTACAAACCATCCCGCGGGGCAGAGGCCAGGAGTCTGAACCCCCATCAGGGCCCGGTGCACTGAACCTAAACTCCAGTCCCACCTCCGATGGTCCTGGAAAAGGAACTCAAGGCCCTGAAAAAAACCCGAAAGGGACTCTCAATCACCCAGGCCGAGTTCTATCGTGTCAGGCTGTCTCAGTTCCAGCCTGAGTCCTTCCTCAGCATCACGCAGACCCACAGAGCCTCGTCTTGAAGTTCCCAGCTATCAGAGGCTGGGCCTCACGGAGAAATGGCGCGTCCCCACCACGCTACAGCGGTCTATGCACATGACCACGCTCGGGCAATGCTGGACCACAGGGGTGGCGCGTCCCCTTCTCCTTCAGCTCAGACTCTTGTCGTGGGATCCTGACTCTCCCGAAAGCGGCCCCCTAGGGGGAAGCAGTCAGGTGAGTCCGAGATGGACTCTCAGCCCTGGGCAGGGCTCTGCAGCTCTGGGGAAGAGAACCTAGGCCTCAGTTTCCCCACCTGCAAACTTGGGATGAGGCAGAGCCCCTGGTAGCATCGCTGGAAGGATCGGCCTCAACGGAGCTGACCAGCACGGGGCCAGCACACAGCAGGTGCTCGCTAACGGCCGCGGCCCAGCACCCCCCGAGCGGGAGGGGAAGGTCAACGAGACAGTACTTAGCACAGTGGTACATGCTCAATAAACAGCCACCGGCAGCATCAAAGACATCGGATGTCCTGAAACACATCCAACCAGACAGTCGGGAGGCGAGTGTCAGCATGGATTTGTCCGCGGCGGGCTGCAGCGATCGTCCTTCTCTGTCCAGCTGTCCAGGAGAGCTTGGAGGAGGGTGAGTCCCGGACCACTGCGGGGCCAAGGCCCGCACCCCTCCGCATCGCGCCCAGGCCACCGTGAGGTCCCAGCATCCCCTGCAGCTGGACACCACGTGGACACTGGGCGTCCGCAGCCCCCAGCCCACGCCCCAGGGCAGCCCCCTCCCCTCTCCCCCTTCACTCCGGCAGCAGCTGTACTGGCAGATGCTAAATCCTGACAATTACTCTGGCCCTCACAATGGCCCGAGACCCTCCAGGAGGCCTAAAGCCCAGCCTGCTGCCTCCCTGAGACAGCAGAAACCTCCCCTCCCGCTGAGACCCCGGGCCCCCCGCCCTGCCGCCCCAGGAGCCTCGCCTGCCAACCTTGATTTTGGTACAGAAAGTCAGCTGCTTAGAAGAGCTTCCCCCACTCCCCCCGCCACGTGGGGAAAATCAAAGAAGAGCGAACAAACTCTCTGCTCTCTGCCTCCGGCGAACCTGTGTGTTTACGCTGTACATAAAACATGACGATGACAGAGCGATGTGCGTTCGGGCCCCGGGCCGTCTGACGCTGAGAAGCAAGATCCGCGACCACCGCTAAACTGTTAGTAGGAAACCAAACTCGGCATCTCCTGACCTCCATCCACACCAGTCGGGGGGCGGGGGGCTGGCAAGGAGAGTGGGCTTTGGAGGGCCTGGGGAAGCCGGCTATGGGCTGGACCGGCTACACATGGGGACAGCCAGCCAGCCAGACAGACAAGGCGCTGCTTACACTAGGAGGCAGGCCTCACCTGCCCTCAGCAGACCCTCATCCCAACACTCGAGCTCCCTACAGGTGGGGAAAGCGGGGCCCAGGGAGGGCAAGACGGTCCCTGAGGTTGCAAAGCTGTTCGGGGGCACATCTAGACGGCACCCCCGTGGCTGCGAGATTCCCAGAGCGGGCCGGGCTCGCCCGGCTGTGGGCTTCCTGCCAGAAGCCCCTCTTTCTCAGGGATTCTTCCGAAGCAGCAGGAGACTCTCCCCACCATTCAGACTTGGTCACAAGGATGAAGCCCAGGCGCCTGACTGGGCCAAGCAGCAGATGGCTCTGGGTTTTAGTCCCTCTGTGGTCGTGTAAAGAGTGCTGTGTGACATCAGGCAAATCACTTACCCACTCTGAGCTGTAACGTCCCCCACTACAGAATGACTCGACTGGACAGGAGTCTGAGCAAGCTCCGGGAGTTGGTGATGGTCAGGGAAGCCTGGCGTGCTGCAGTCCATGGGGTTGCAAAGAGTAGACACGACCGGGCAACTGAACTGAACTGAACTGGACTACTAAACAGTGACAGGACCAGTGACCCTGCGGAGTCCTGAAGGCCGAGACCATGGGGTGAGCCTGGCACTCAGGGGGACCCTGCGGAGTCCTGAAGGCCGAGATGATGGGGTGAGCCTGGCACTCAGGGGGACCCTGCGGAGTCCTGAAGGCCGAGACCATGGGGTGAGCCTGGCACTCAGGGGGACCCTGCGGAGTCCTGAAGGCCGAGATGATGGGGTGAGCCTCAGGCGCCGGGCCTGGCACTCAGGGGGACCCTGCGGAGTCCTGAAGGCCGAGACGATGGGGTGAGCCTGGCACTCAGGGGGACCCCACGGAGTCCTGAAGGCCGAGATGATGGGGTGAGCCTCAGGCGCCGGGCCTGGCACTCAGGGGGACCCTGCGGAGTCCTGAAGGCCGAGACGATGGGGTGAGCCTGGCACTCAGGGGGACCCCGCGGAGTCCTGAAGGCCGAGATGATGGGGTGAGCCTCAGGCGCCGGGCCTGGCACTCAGGGGGACCCTGCGAAGTCCTGAAGGCCGAGACGATGGGGTGAGCCTGGCACTCAGGGGGACCCTGCGGAGTCCTGAAGGGTGAGATAATGGGGTGAGCCTCAGGCGCCAGGCCTGGAACTCAGGGGGACCCTCTGAACTTCCTGGAACCACCGCTTGGCTCCTTAACATAACTATAGCAGATGTTCAGCCCCCTGGGCACGTCCTCTGTGCCGGCCCAGCTCAAGTATCTGCCTTCACTGTGCTCTGTTCCCTTCGGGGTGGCCCTCATGAGGAGCTCACTTCGGGGGCTTGGGGGACCCCAAGTGCAGGAAAACAATGACCACACCGTGACGAAGCTAATCCCGGTGGACTTTTCATCTTCTGGAGAAGGGGCACCCCTTTCAGTCTGCTGGGGTTGGGATGGCTTCTTGGAGGAGGTGACCTCTGGGCTGGGTTTTGTAGGATGAGTAAGAGTTTGGTGACCAAGAGAGCAGATATTACGTACATGACAGAGTTTTTTCATAGTTAAGTCCAACATGTTATGCTTATTCATATTGTGAGCAATATTTTTTAAGGGTCACTGTGTGTCAAGTCTGTGCGGCGCACGGGGGAAATCATGTACAGGGGGCCTCGCCTCTATCCTCAGGGGGTCCAGAAGTTAGCATCCGGAAAGCGATTTGAAGAGGCCTTCATTAGACAGACTGCAAACATCTCCTCCTGGCAACTGCCCAGCTGGTCCCCGCGTTCTTCTTGAAAACAGCACAGTGAATGCCGACCTCCTCCACATCGGCCTCCCCACCCTGCGGAGACTGTTAAGTCAGACCACGGAATCGCTGCGACAGCCTTGGTCCTGAAAGGACTCGTCCTTAACTAGGTATTAAAGATAAAAATCCATCCACGTCTGTGTCGCGTCTGCTGGCCTGTGTGATTTGACTATCCAGCCAGGGCCGAGTGGCACGGGGCATCAGCTCTGTGGGCACTCAGGAGGCCCCTCGGACTCACTCCAGCACAGAGAATGAACACGCGTCCTTCCTAGAGTGCTGGGTTTCAAGGTCACTGACATCCTGGGCCCCCAGGGCAGGCAGGGGCGGAGAGACAGCTCTGGCCCAGGTGCCAAGAGGCCAACACATCCCTGGAGGGCAGGACAGGAAGCCCCGCGGAGCAGAGCTCAGGGCTGTCAGTAGCCAGGAGCCGGGGGAGCTACGAGCCTGCTCGGCGGGCGTGGGTGGGCTGCCCCACCTGCCATCCAGCAGCCGCTTCTGGGAGGGCAGGGAGCGTCGGGCAGCTTGTCTAGGCCACAGCGGCAGGAGGGCCAGCCCTCGGGTCCCAAGTAACAGACACAGCTGACCCCCAGCGTCTCCAGGACCCCAGCCCCAAATAAGGCAACGGCCGGCATGGTGGGGGTGGGGGCAGGCTTCCTAAGTCACACCTCAGCAAACCCTCTGTGGCTTCCGTTCCCTTGCGGTACCCCTTCCTCCAGGAAGCCTTCTTGGTCTCCTGGCCCGTCAAGGTCTGAACTCGGTCAACACTGCCTGGATAGCTCCTGTGGGGTTAGGAGAGCTGAAGAGTGAGAACTGTAGGGGGCCAGGTCACACGGGACTCTACCCAGCTGCCCTGGGGGACAGCCAGGACTTCTAAGTGGGACCCACTTCAGAGCCTCTCTGCCCCTTAGCCACTGGGCTCAGCGTGGGGACAGACCCCCACGTGCCCTGTGGACACCAGCTTCAGTTCCTCCATCCTGCCAGTCCCATAGCCCGGGCTGCGCTTCCAGATTTACAAGTAGGTGGAGAGCCCCCCGACAGGGCTGCAGGGACCACATGCTGCCAAGGAGGCCAGCCCAGGACGGCACCCGCCCTGCATGCAGTCGGCACTCCCTAAGTGCTTACTGTACAGACAAAGACCTGAACAGCCAGAGGTGCCGGCCGCCACACGAGGTGGCCCCGTCCAGCAACAGCCACGGGAGGGATGAGGCCTTCCTGTGCCGGGTCGAAACCACCCGAGCAGCCTGGAGCCAGCGTCCCCGGCTCCGAGAGGCAGGCGGCAGGGCAGGGCGAGCCCTCCCAAGTGTCCACGGTTCGGGGGACCCTGCCTGTCCCCATCCTGTGGGACGAGGGCAGCCGCAGACACCCCCACTCTGGGGGGCTTGATGGTCAGCCCACTTTGGGCCGTGGTGGGGTCTGCGTCCTGCAGGGAGTGGTCTGTTTTTAATGAGGCTGCTTTTACGATAGAGTCAGCAAAAACAAGACCGGGAGCTGACTGTGGCTTGGATCATGAACTCCTTCTGCCAAATTCAGACTGAAATTGAAGAAAGTGGAGAAAAGCACTAGACCATTCAGGTATGACCTAAATCAAACCCCTTATGATTATACAGTGAAAGTGAGAAATAGATTTAAGGGACTAGATCAGATAGACAGAGTACCTGATGAACTATGGATGGAGGTTCATGACATTGTACAGGAGACAGGAATCAGGACCAACCCCAAGAAAAAGAAATGCAAAAAAGCAAAATGGCTCTCTGAGGAGGTCTTACATTTAGGTGTGAAAAGAAGGGAAGCCAAAAACAAAGTAGAAAAGGAAAGATCTACCCATTTGAATGCAGAGTTCCAAAGAATAGCAAGGAGAGATAAGAAAGCCTTCCTCAGCGATCAGTGCAAAGAAATAGAGGAAAACAACAGAATGGGAAAGACTAGAGATCTCTTCAAGAAAATTAGAGATACCAAGGGAACATTTCATGCAAAGATGGGCACAAGAAAGGACAGAAATGGTAGGAACCTAACAGAAGCAGAAGATATTAAGAAGAGGTGGCAAGAAAACACAGAACTGTACAAAAAAGATCTTCACGACCCAGATAACCACGATGGTGTGATCACTCACCTAGAGCCAGAAATCCTGGAATGTGAAGTCAAGTGGGCCTTAGGAAGCATCACTGTGAACAAAGCTAGTGGAGGTGACGGAATTCCAGTTGAGCTACTTCAAATCCTGAAAGATGACGCTGTGAAAATGCTGCACTCAATATGCCAGCAAATTTGGAAAACTCAGCAGTGGCCACAGGACTGGAAAAGGTCCGTTTTCATTCCAATCCCAAAGAAAGGCAATACCAAAGAATGCTCAAACTACCGCACAATCGCACTTATCTCACACACTAGTAAAGTAAGGCTTAAAATTCTCCAAGCCAGGCTTCAGCGATACGTGAACCGAGAACTTCCAGATGTTCAAGCTGGATTCAAAAAAGGCAGAGGAACCAGAGATCAAATTGCCAACATCCACTGGATCATCGAAAAAGCAAGAGAGTTCCAGAAAAACATCTATTTCTGCTTTATTGACTACGCCAAAGCCTTTGACTGTGTGGATCACAATAAACTGTGGAAAATTGTGAAAGAGATGGGAATACCCGACCACCTGACCTGCCTCTTGAGAAACCTGTATGCAGGTCAGGAAGCAACAGTTAGAACTGGACATGAAACAAAAGATTGGTTCCAAATAGGAAAAGGAGTACGTCAAGGCTGTATATTGTCACCCTGCTTATTTAACTTACATGCAGAGTACATCATGAGAAACGCTGAGCTGGAGGAAGCACAAGCTGGAATCAAGACTGCCGGGAGAAATATCAATAACCTCAGATATGCAGATGAAACCACTCTTATGGCAGAAAATCAAGAACTAAAGAGCCTCTTGATGAACGTGAAAGAGGAGAGTGAAAAGTTGGCTTAAAGCTCAACATTCAGAAAACTAAGATCATGGCATCCGGTCCCATGGCAGATAGATGGGGAAACAGTGGAAACAGTGGCTGACTTTAATTTTCTGGGCTCCAAAATCACTGCAGATGGTGACTGCAGCCATGAAATTAAAAGACGCTTACTCCTTGGAAGGAAAGTTATGACCAACCTAGACAGCATATTAAAAATCAGAGACATTGCTTTGCCAACAAAGGTTCGTCTGGTCAAAGTTATGGTTTTTCCAGTGGTCACGTATGGATATGAGAGTTGGACTGTGAAGAAAGCTGAGCGCCGAAAAATTGATGCTTTTGAACTGTGATGTTGGAGAAGACTCTTGAGAGTCCCTTGGACAGCAAGGAGATCCAACCAGTCCATCCTAAAGGAGATCAGTCTTGGGTGTTCATTGGAAGGACTGATGCTGAAGCTGAAACTTCAGTACTTTGGCCACCTGATGCGAAGAGCTGACTCCTTGGAAAAGACCCTGATGCTGGGAAAGGTTGACGGCAGGAGGAGAAGGGGGCAACAGAGGATGAGGTGGTTGGATGGCATCACTGACTCGATGGACATGGGTTTGGGTGGACTTGTAGTTGGTGATGGACAGGGAGGTCTGGTGTGCTGCGGTTCATGGGGTCACAGGAGTCGGACACGACTGAGCAACTGAACTGAACTGAACTGCTTTCAGATTTGTCCCCTCGGAGAAGCAATTGCTTCAGAGAAACATGAGGTGCCCCCAAACCCAGGGACACATCCAGGCCTCGCACTTGGGTGGGGGGGTCCCCCACACACGTAGGTCTCCTGCTTGATGCTGACCTTTCACACGAGGTGACCTGAACATAAGGGAATTCTCGTTGCAGCTGGGAGCACGGGGCAGGCCAGCCAGGATGCTGGGAGGGGTGGGCCTTGGCTTGCCCGCTGGTGAAGGTCACAGTCAGGCAGAGCGACAGTTCCTAGTCCCCTGCAGGGACAGGCCAGCCAGAGGAGCGTGGCCTCTGCCCTCCCAGCAGGTAGCCCCCACCTCAATCCCCAGGGACGAGGAAAACCAGCTCTCAGAGCAAGCCCAAAGCCCTCGAGGTGCCTCGACTCAGAAACTCCTACATTTTATGCATCTTCAAAAAATCACCCCAACAAGGCTAACATGACACATTTAAAGCTGTGAAGTCATTTTATGACACAATAAAACATACAGCTCTACATTTAAGGATAAATTATATTCCCTGCCATGTCTGATCACATTTGTTCAAGCCTGAAAATCACTTCAATCCCAAGCAAAGTGAACCTGCCCGGTGGCCGGGAGCGGGCTCCTGGATCAGGAAACCACGGCTCCTTCCAGCTCGAGGGGTCCACGGATGACCTGGGCTGACGCTTTCACCCCAGGGAGGGAGGAAGTGAACCCCGAGAAGGAGCTACCATGCCCGGAGAGACAGGAGGCTGCCACAAGAGCCGCGAGAGGCCGAGGCGGACCCTTGGCCTGCAAGACGCTGTGTCGCCAGCCTGCCAGAACAACCTCCAGGCCCCCCTCCTCGTGGGGTGCCTGCAGAGCTGAAGCACAGCCAGTTGGGAGTCTCTATAGGCCTTCCGACGGGGGCCGCACCTTCCCAGGTGTGAGGGGTGGTCCTCCCAGTGAGCCCCAGGGAGTTTCGATAATTCTGATTTCTTGTCAACATCTTGCAGCGTCTCAAATCTGCTGCACCTCCACGGGTGATGCCAGGCCACGTCACTGAGACGAGAGCCCAGGGTCCTGGGCAGGTGGATCCTGTCTTGCTCTCCCTCACCGTTCCCCACTTCCCGCTCTCGGGGGCCACCCACCCTGCCAGGCCTTAGCAAGGCTGCTCCTTCCACTGGGACGCCAGCCCTGCCTTCGGCCACTCCCCGCTTGGACTCTTAAGACTCAGGTGTCACCTCCTCCCAGAAGTCTTCCCTGATTTCGAGGTTGGCATCCACCTGGCCCAACTCTGAGCTCCTGTGGTCAACCATCTCGTGCATTTTCTTTTTTCTCTTGTGTGCAAGTCTGGCTCCCAGCCCTGCGGGGGGCGGGCATTCCTCCAGGGCAGATACTTAACTGCAAGCCCACTCAGGAGCCGGACAGCTCTGAGAAGGTGTGGCAGGCAGCTCCAGGCCCCTGGGAGCACCTGGAAAGAAGCAGGGGGTAACGGGAAGGATGAGCCATCAGGCAAATGCAAGGAACTAATCGTCAGGGCCGTTTAAAAGCAGGCTTCTCATCTGAGGCTCCGTTTGCTTGACAGAACATTCTTGTAAGTGGCAATGTTTTGTGCTAATTTTTTCAGCCAGCTGCTCTATTATTTGATGATACGCTCTTCAAGGACCTCAGAAGTGAGCATAATCTCTGCTCACATAGAGCCCGCAGAGTGCTGCTGTGCCTCCGAGCCTGGGGCTGCCCACGTGGGACCACAAGCCACACGTGGCTGTGAGCTCACAAACGTGGCCAGCGGCCTGACCGGATCACATCAACCACCTCTTACGTCAACGACCACGGGTGGAACTAGCGGATATTTTGGATACACTGGGTTCAGTAACAGCACACTCTTAAAAGTCATCATGTGCGCTCAGTCGCTCCGTTGTGTCCGACTCTAAGACGCCATGGACTGTAGCCCGCCAGGCCCCTCTGTCCCTGGGATTTCCCAGGCGAGAGTGCTGGAGTGGGTTGTCATTTCCTCCTCCAGGGGATCTTCCCGACCCGGGGACTGAACCCAGGTCTCCTGCATTGGCAGGCGGATTCTCTACCACTGAGCCTCCCGTTTCTTTTTCTCTTTCTGACGCAGCTACTAGAACGTTAACGATCGCCAGGCAGCTCGTGTTTGACCTCTCCTGGAGCGTGCTGCCACGGCCATCAGGCAGGGGTGGCATTCCTGTCTCTTTATGGTTCCTGAGAGCGCGCGGTAACCCGCTGGCGGCTGAGCGAACACGACTCGCTGACAGAACGGAAGGGTTCTTGGGCCCACGCACACCTGGCGGTCCCTCCCTGGGGCCCCAGACCTTCCCCCGGGCTACGGCCGCCCGTGGAGCCAGAGCTGGACTTTCTCTGAACAGCTGTGAAGCGTCTGAGGCCTGGCAGAGCAGCAGGGCCCTTAGAGACACAAGGTGGTCAACCTTTCTGACACCTGGTCAGAGCCCAGAAGGACGAATGAGCCAGTTCTGCTGGAAACGTCACCCCCTCGCTCCCCGTCACCGCTGGGCATCAGATCCAGGTCGCCGCCCGGCCCCCTCCCCCAGGAGAGGCCAGGTAAGAAACGACATTTCTGTTTATGTCATGTAAATTGCCATAATGGATAAATATGAGTCCCAAGTCCACAGAGACAAGACGCTAGGAAATCTTGATTTTCAATGAAAGAAGAAGGAGGGGCGGGGAAAGCATGAAAAATTTATTAACCTGGAGCCTCTGGGACCAAACCGCAAGTTAAAGACTCAAATCCATCCCCCTTCCTTATAACGTATGATTTACGTTCGCAATAACGGGCGCCATACGGAACTCATTGGATTAAGGAGGCTCACTCTTAATGTCACGGAATAACATTATTGAACCGCGCAAAGCCACCCGGCCCCCGCACCGGCTTCTCCGTGTGGGAGGAATTCCATCCTGTGTGTTGGTCTGAGAGGTCAGACAGCAGTGCAACTGGGGGAGAAAGGAGGAAACGGGTGTGCGCCCAACACACCGCCCAGGAATCCTCAAACCTGGACAGGCCCCCGGGACCAGGCAGGGACCCCCGGGGGCAGCAGCTGAGCAGGGGGCCTGGCGGGCACTCAGGAGGCTGTACAAGGTGGGCCCCGCCCTCCTGGAACCCGCAGCCTCTGCTGACCCCTGAGGCATGTTCCCAGAGGACACGGACCCCCAACTTTGGCTTGAGGGTGACTCCAGAGAAATGGCCTGACACTCAGCGCCGGGCAGGGGGCTCCCCTGGGGTCCCCGGGCCCCACATCCGCAGAGCCAGCCCGGATGGTCAAGGGGCATCAAACTGGGGTCTCGACAGAGCAAGTGCACAGGGCGTCCCGCTCTCGCTATGATCACGACTCTCACCCAGTCTGAGCCGTAAGATCCAGGCAAGCGAGGCCGCGAGGCTCCCCAGAAGCAGCGGCTGGTTATCGGGGAACAAAGGGATACCTGCCGACAAACGGGGACGAGCCCCCTCGGCAGGTCGTCGCCTGGCCTGAGGGCCGTGGGCCCGCCACGGCCCAGGCAAGCCCGTCACCTCTCCGCCTCAGTCCCCACCGGCCGCATGGCGCAGGCCACACGGCCCCGCACCAGGCCACCGTCGACCTCGCAGAAGCCAAGCCTCTCTTCCAGAAGACCCCCACCCCCACCCAGTCCCTGGGGAGGGCTTCGGATCCCTCGGGTGAAACCAACGCTGGGGTGGGCTGCATGTGACGGCCCAGGCAGTCCTCGGAGGGGGCAAGGAGGGAGCAGAGGCAGGCCAGACCAAGGCTTCCGGAAGCGGGGACACCCCAGCGGGTCCAGGAGGCCCCAGCCTGGAGCCTCAGTCCAGCCCCAGCCCGCGTCGGGCCAGGAGACAACTCTGAATCACCAGCCGCCCCTGCTCGTGGCCTGAGCTCCTGGGGGCCCAGCTTCTGCAAAAGCACCTTCCTTCCCCAGAACAGCCTCGGCAGCCCAGGGAGGCGCGGGCCCAGCCCCACCCCGACGGCAGCACCGAAAGACCAGCCCTCCTCGCGCCCGGCCCTGGGGAGGAAGCTGCAGCCATGTCACCACGGGAACGTGGGTGAAGACCTGCTCCCGTCCCGGGGAGAGCCCGCTTCCTACCCCCCTTTCCCCTCCCGTCCCCCCGCCGGCTCCTTACTCTGCCAGCTCCTCCAGGCTGCGGTACACGTCCTCATCATTCTCCGCCGTCTCCTCCGAGGGGAAGGGCCTGTGGAGACAGACAGGGGGGTGTGAGCGGGTCTCTGCCTTCTGTCTGCTCTCATGGAAGGAAACAGGGTGTGTGTGACACAGCGTGTGAGACAGGGCCCCCCAAGTGGAGATGCCGAGCAGGAGGACCCCACGCCCGGCCTGGCCCCAGACCCCGCGGAGCTCGCTCCTTCCGTCCAGGCCCCGGAGCGCTTGCTGGTGAACGAGGGAACCAGGTCAGGTATGCAGGAAGCTTCCATCCGTGTCACGGTCCTGCCTTCACACATCAGGGGGCCTCAGACATGGGGACCCGGGCTCCCCCGGGTGCCTCGTGGTGGAGCATGACAGCCTGTGTTTAGGAGCGGGGGTCAGGGTAGGAACCCAGACTTATCTGGACTTCAGACCCTTTATTTCTTCCACGAAGATCTCCCAGTTCTGTGTTTGGGGGATGCCCAGGGTCCCTGCAAACCCTGTCACCCTACGATGCACCTGGGAGGAGTAGGTGATGGGGCTGGGCGTCAGAAAGCTTCCCAGCGTGGTGGGGGCGGCACGGCAGGGTCCTCACCAGCAGACAGGGGGCCCCTCGGGCAGTTCGGAATCCGTGGGAGGCGAACTCACGGGGAGGAAAAGGACGTTCGCAGGGAAAGCGGGGGTTCGGCCACATCTGTCACTTCTGCAGAACGAACCTGGGCCGGACTCCCGGGAAGGGGGTGGAGCCAGCCCACGCTGCCCAGGGGCTGAGATGGAGGTGATGCGGAGCCCTGGGCCCGGCCGGGCTCATGGGAGGGAACACAGGCGCCACACCACCTGCAGGACGTCCTCTCGGGGAGGGTGGGTGAACCCCAGATCTGTCACCCCCTACCGCCATCCAGAGACTGAACGGAGGTGTTCCCAGCTCCCAAACTGGAGAAAATGGGACAGGTCTGCAAACAGCACAGCGTGATCCGAGTGAAGAAGCGACGGGAGGAGGTGGGGGCCACACGGAGCCCACCAAGCTGTGAGCTGGAGACCTAGGTCCTGGCTAGCTCCATCACAGACCTGCACGGCCCCGTGTCTGAGGTCCCGAGGCAGACCTGCCAGAGCAGGGGTCCCCATCACCTGCGGCTTCCTGGCGACAGCTTGTGACACAGCCCAGCCTGACCTCTCTGTAGATGGGCTCCCCTCCTCCCTCCCATCACCATGACAACAGCATCCCCCACTGGGCATCGTGTGACAAGAAGGAAGGAGGACAGATGTGTGTCTCCAGGTCATGGGGAGAGCCTCAGGCCATCAGACGCCTGTGGCCCCAGCAGGACCGAGACCCTCACTGGCCCAGCCAGGAAATCCCTCCACGACACAGAGGAACTGGAAGCCAATCCAGATCACAGGTGGTTGACAGGGTGCTGGAACCGAGCTCTGGTTTCCTGACTCCCGACGGCCGACGGTTCCAGCCCCCACCCTACTGATCACAGAACATTCCAGGCCAGGCTGAGATGTGACTGCAGGACCCAGCGATGGAGCGCCGCCCCACCCCAACCAGCAGGACACCCTGCTGCCATGACCAGCCTCGCACGGACCCTGTCAGCTGTGTACACTCCACTCTCTGGCAGAAAGAGCTCGTCTGCTCACCCCTGGGTGTGGCTGGCGAGGACGCCTCCCGGAGCAGGGGCATGCCCGGGTCAGGGGCACAGGCTGGATGAGACCAAGTGGGCCGGGTTAGGGCCTTACACACTCAGACAGGCCGCCATGCTGGGGCCGTACTCACAGCCAAAGTAACTATTCCACGAGCCCCATGTCGATTTCCTAACATGCACCTGTGCTCTGCATCATGACGCTTTCCACTTTCCAGCTCAGGGAGCCAGCAAACCCACGGCGCACACGTCCCCTCTCACCCTCGCATGCCCAGACAGACGTCACTGATCAACCGCTGTGCTCCCATCCTTGAGGGAAATCCTGTGTATGTATCCAGTCCTTACAGTCTCTCTCAACACAGGGCTCTGCTCTCAAAGCAGATGAGACATTCAGATGAAACCCACCTGCTCTGCCAGGTGAGCTGAGACACAGGCAGGTTAGGAGAGGAAACGCATTGTTTTACTTTTGATCTTTCACTGAAAAATATTGCTCTTGGCCCTGCTCCGTGGCGTGCTGGACCTTCGTTCAGGCCGCTGTGGTCCCAGGGTGGAGTCCTAACCACTGGACTGCCACACGACTCCCTCGGACAGGAAAGTCTTCGGAGTGAGGCACACCAGGGGGGCCTGAACCCCAGGTCCACCGCCGGGTCTCCGAGTGACCTTAGACCAGCTACTTGCCCTCTCAAGTCTCAGTTCTCTTCCCCTGGGACGCGGAGGCAGAAGCCACCCCTTTAGGGACCTGTGCGCACTGCTGTATGTAAAACGGCTGACCAACAAGGACCTATTCTACAGCACAGGGAACTCTGCTCAATGCTACGTGGCAGCCTGAACGGGAGGCGGCTTTGGGGGAGAATGGTTACACGTGTGCGTCTGGCTGAGTCCCTTCGTTGTTCCCCTGAAACTGTCACAACACTGTTAGCTGGCTATGCCTACCCCAGTACAAAATAGAAAGTTTTTAAAAGAAATAACCCCTCATGGGGTTGTCGTGAAGGCTGGCTGTAAGATGGGGGACTGTTCTGCACTTAGTAGGACCGCAACCCTGGAAGCTGCTATTCCTTATTTCTGTTCACCCTCATCCTCTCAGCCAGGCCAGTTAATGCCACCCAAGAAAAGTAACTTCTGAAGCCTCCTTAAGGGCTAAGAGCCCCAGAATATTTCAGCATGTTGTTTCCTTCCAGACAAACAGGAAGTTAGTGCTCACTAAAAGAAGATAGAGGAGTAATTTCAAAACGTTTTGTCTCAAAAAAAAAATCCATCCTGTCTGTGAGTGACTTTCTTATATGTTCTCTTTTCCATGTCTCTGTCGGTGTCCAGGTTTACACTTCTTTTCATCTCCTTCATCTGTCCCATGAAACAGAGATGAAACAAGAATGTTAAAGGCAGAAGAACTACCCCGCTGTCCACAAAACGCTTCCTGCTTTTGTTCCAACATCCCTGTTGGGGGCCACAAATCCCCTTGAGAATGAGGCTGCAAATCCAATTAATTTCTGCCGCAGCCAAACAAAGCCAGGCTGCAGCCATGGTGGGCAGAGAGAGCGGGGCGGACAGCCTGCCGGGGACGGGTGGGGCCACGCGCCCCGGCTGCTGAGGCCAGCCCTGGGGTGGGACTGGGAGGCAGGGGTAGGGGACCCTTGCCGACCCTCTGGCCTGCTTCAACCCCACTCTGCCCACTGCCCCCACGTGCCCACTACCTCCAGCCTCTGTGAGTGTTCTTCCCTCTGACGCCAGCCCCCTGCCCACCCCACTCACCCAGGTCCTGGCAGCCTGTAAGACTCAATCCAAGCTGTATCTCGGGTGGGCAAACTTGACCGCGCTCTCAGCCTGGGTCCACTTTGCCGAGCACAGTGCCTGACACTGTAGCGACACAGATGGATAGATGGATAAAGGGGTGAATGAAAAGACAAATGGATGGATGGATGGATGGATGGACAGATGGATGTATGGGTGAGTGTCTAGAACAAGTGGGTGGGAGGGGGTGGCAAGGTGGGTTGATGGACAGAAGAGAGAGGTGAGTGAGCAGGTGGGTAAGGGTGGAAGGATGGATGGGTGGCCAGGAGGACAGGTGGGTGGGTGGGTTTGCTGGGGAGTGGATGGGTGGACAGAGGAATAGATGTCAGACATTGTCGAGCTATGGTTCTCAAGTCAGGGCTACGGTTTTCCCAGTGGTCATGTATGGATGTGAGTTGAACTCTAAAGAAAGCTGAGCGCCGAAGAATGGATGCTTTTGAACTGTGGTGTTGGAGAAGACTCTTGAGAGTCCCTTGGACTGCAAGGAGCTCCAACCAGTCCATCCTAAAGGATATCAGTCCTGGGTATTCATTGTAAGGACCAATGTTGAAACTCAAACTCCAATACTTTGGCCACCTGATGGGGAGAGCTGACTCACTGGAAAAGACCCTGATGCTGGGAAAAACTGAAGGTGGGAGGAGAAGGGGACCACAGAGGATGAGATGGTTGGATGGCATCACCGACTCAATGGACATGAGTTTGAGTAAGCTCTGGGAGTTGGTGATGGACAGGGAGGCCTGGCGTGCTGCGGTCCATGGGGTCGCAAAGAGAAAAGACATGACTGAGTGATGGAACTGAACTGATTCTCAAGCTGCGTTTCCCCCCAGAAAACAACAAACGGCAGCCCTGAATCAGAGGCAAGGGAGCATCTTCAAGAAGCACCTCTGAGAAGCTGGGCAGAGGTGCCCCAGTCAGCCCTGAGCCGTGACTTTTCAGCGCTGACCCTGACTCCACACCCAGGGACACATCTGCACAGAGGGCGCTTCTGGGGCCACATTCCAGCTGGAACTTCAAACCTGTGAGGGGCTGGAGTAGGGGTGACTCTGGGGTCGCTTGCAAGAAGGCCTGGCTCCATCCTTCTGTCTCAGACCCCCCCAACTGCCCCCTCCTCCGCTTGACCAGACAGCCGATGTTCACGGCGTACTCATTTCTCCTTGAAAAGGAGGAGGTGAGAATCGGGTGTGGCAGAAGGGCACAGAGTGTGGTCATCCAGGCCGGCAGGGGCGGGTGCTGGTCCCTCAGACGCCGTCAGACCCTTCCTAAGGACGCGTTTCTTGGTGCCCGGCTTCTGGGAAGCCAAGTTTCCCACTCACATCCCTGAGGGAATTAAGGGGATGCCCGAGCCGGAAGCAGAAAAGCTGCCAGGGGCCCATAAACCCTACCAGGCCCACGCGTCGGGCAGCGTCAAGTCCACCCAGCACCCCGCCCTCCCGGGGGGGTAAGAGGCTTGGGCCACTGCTTCAACGCCCCCCAAATTACGCCTCCCGCCCTGAGGCCAACGTCCACAACCTCGGCTGTGGCCAGCCTGGCCGGAGGGGCAGCCCCACTGCCGGAGGCTGACGGTCCCCCGCTGGAGGAGTAAGGCTCCAAAACAGAGCACCCGCAGGAGGGTGGGCACCCCGGCCCCCAAACAGAGAACTGGGGCACAGGGTCCCTGCCCCAGGCGTGCCGCCCCCTCCATCCTTCATCCATTGGGCCGTTTCCGGGCACCCGCTCTGAGCCGGGCTCGGGGGCTGCCACTGTCCCTGCTTCAGAAAGAAGGCGCAGCGTGATCGTGGCTCCAGGACCAATAAATCAGGCTCTGGTCCTTGCCCGCAGGACTTCCCTGAGAATCTGCTGGAAAGCCGGGGCCTCTGGAAAGTGCCCACGTGTGCAGCCGTGGGTCAGGGAGGGAGGGACGTGCGGTCAGGGCGGGGGCGCAGCCGATGCTCCGGGGTCCCAGCCTGAAGGCAGCGAACACAGGCGCATGCCAGCTGGGACCCAGGAGCGCTGTGGGGTGTGGACAGTGAAGCCCTGTGCGGCGGGCAGCAGGGCTGGGTCACAGGACAACAAACGACCCAGGAGCCAATGAGAGGCCCTCCGAGCCCAGGGGCCCCCCTTGCCGTGTGACCCTGAGCAGGGCCCTCTCCCTCTCTGAGCCTCAGTCTTTCCTACTGTAGAATGGGGGTGGTCGTCACCGTCAAGATTAAATAAGCCAACACATAGAAGCCTCTCAGACCCGGGACTCGTGGCCCCTGAGTGGCCGTCACCCTCCCTCCCCTTCCGGGGCTCATCCCAGGAGCCCACCTCCAAGTCCAGGGCCCCAGGCTCAGGCAGACCGCACCATCCTCGCGGCCTCCGGGGCTTCTGTTCCAGGTGGAAAGCGCCCCTCGCCCGGGAGCCTCCAGCCCTGTCCTAGGCCCACGGGGTCAGCACCACCGCGGGGTCTTCCACTGCCCCCGCCGAGCTCTGGAGGAAGACGGTCACCTCGACGGACCAACGTCCATATTCAGGAGGTGAGGCTATGCCTCAGGTCGGCGCTTGGCTCTGACCGGCAGCGCCATTTGGAGAATCTAGGACGCGGGGTTTATGTTCCACTTTTCAGGTGAAAGTGATCCGGGTCGAGATGGCTCTTCCCCCTCGGTCCCTTGATGAGCATGTGCGGCAGGAACGTGGAAACGCGACTCACAGGAAAGTGCTCCCTGCAAAGCGACCTCCAAGCTCAGCGTTTACCGGCAGCATCAGAGAGCGGCACCGTCCGCAGATGCCTGGTCCTCCCGGGCCGGCCGGGGGCATCTGAGAGAAGGGCCAGGGCCCCGGCTTCTCAGCTCATGGCCTGAGGCCTGGGGGTGCCTGGGTGTCCTGCAGGGGTGACCACGCCGAGCGCGCCCCGGACAGGGAGTCTCTGAGGATGCGGGAATTCCAGGGCTAAAACCGGGACGAGCCGGCCGCCCGGTCCTGCCCGTGCAGACAGCGGTGCCTCTGTTTCCGGCACTGGCATCACCCGGGAGCCCTAGGAGCTCACCCGCCCTGGGCCCAGGCAGGTGGCGGGTGAGCAGAGGGCTGGGGGAGGGGACACGCGGCCACAGAGCGCCGGGCCACACCCGCCTGGTAGCTGTTTGCCGGGAAACGGCAGTGAGACAGACTTTAAAGGCACATCAAACTGCAGCCTGAAGGCCCCGACAGGCCCGTTTAATTATTCAAAAAGTCACCTGGGTGCCGCCTGCTAATTGGCTGCGAGGCCTTGAAGCACCGGGATTCTTATTAAAAACAGCTCTCCAGCTAAACAGCCCGGCTGTCCAAACAAGCATGAAATCCGGTTCTCCCCCGGCCAGCCGTGCACCCACAGACGGGCCCTGGCACGGGTGCTGCGCAGGGCGCCTCCCCACCCACCGCCAAGGCCGCCCGGGGCCGCCGGGCTGGGGGCCGCAAAGGCCCAGAGGCGGGAGGAGGGGGGGTGCTGGGCAAGCTTCGCGCAGGGAGCTGACCCGGGGAGCAGCGTCTGCCCTGGGTTCAGAGTCCGGCCTCGCTTCAGACAGACGGGGGCTGGAATTGGCCGCACCTTACGCTTCCTGGCCCGAGTCTGCCCAGGGACCTTGGTGACCGCGCCTGTAAAATGGGGGTACACCGCCTGCCTCTACACACAATGACACGAGCGTGCACGTGCCCCCACGGGGCCTGGCGCACGAGGAGGAGGAAGCAGGGGTGACGGTGCGTGTGATCAAGATTCAGGGGCTGGAGGAGGCAGCCTGGGCAGAGGTGGGCAGAGCCGCTCACGCCCTGCACACTCGGGCACGCGGGGCTCAGGGCGACTGGGCCGAGCCGGGAGGAGCCTAAGGGCCGGTGGGGCGGGACCTGGGCAGGGCGGGGGGACAGAGTGACCGATGGGCCGGCCCAGGGGCCACGACCAGGACCTGAAGCCAAAGTGGGCACAGGTGGAGGAGGTCCTGGGGTCCCCCTGTGACCTCAGCGGGGGCAGGTCCAGCGAAGGTGCGGGTGGGGAGGAGGTGCAGCCGGCTCCAGGCGACCGGGGGAGACCCGAGTGCACCTCTGGAGCCCAGCCGGCTGTTCTGGCCCTTGTTTCTAGAGCCCTAGTGAGGCAGAAGAGGCTGACCTCGGGGCACGCTTTCCCACAGCCCACTGTACGGGGCCAGGGGTGCGAGGGGCCTGCGGCTGCTGCTAAGACAGGGAACGCGGTTTCTCAGCAGCCGTGAGGCTGAACAGAGGTCTGACTTTCTGGTCCGCTTCTCCGAATGGCAGGCTTTCACAGCAGAAAGGCCAGCGGGTCCGAGGGCCATCTCCCCCCACAAGCAGGGCCTAGCCCCTGCGGCCACTAGGCTGTTTTCCTTTCACGACCTTTTGACCTCTTCCCAGGGGATACCTGCTTGGCCTAGGCAGGAAATCCCGGCGACCTGCCACGGCCCCGCCTGGATAGAATGCCCTGGAAAGGGCCATCAGAGAACGGGAGCCCACGCAGGCAGCGGGGGGCTTCCCAGAGTCGCAGCCCGCACGGCCCACCCCCAGCCTGTCCTCCCAGCCCGCGGCCCAAGGCCTCGGGCAGCCCTGTTCTCACCGGCAGACTCTGCACAGGAAGCTCTCACGCTGGTCACTCGGGGACCAGAGCCCCCTCGGCTGGGGGACGGCACCCAGGCACAGCCTCGCTGGGCAGGGAGAGGGGGCCGGGACTGAGAGACAGGAGCTGCGGCTCGGAGACGGACGGAGCAGGCCCGGCTCTGAGGAGAAGGCAGTCTGGGCCGGCAGTCCTATTCAAGACCCCAGGCCCCCACCCTGCCCACCGCTCCCTCACCACCCTCCTCCCCGCCCCGCCCCTCTTGACCACACCAGAACACCCAGCACGTCCCCTCCCCGCCTCCCCAGAGCTTCTGCCTGGGCCTCCGCCGCCCAGACCCGTCCACCCTGGCTCCGCTCACCCCTCCCGCTCAGCCGCCTCACATGCCCGCTCCTCGGGGAGGGGCGTGGACCTTTGCACGCGAGGACCTCCACGCCTCCCTGCTCGCCCACCCGCAGCACTGGTCCCCCGGAGCCCAGCCTCAGAGGGTGCCACGCAGCAGGTGCACACAGCCAGGCCGCCGCTCCGGCACCAGGCCACTCTGGGCTCCCGTGAGAACAAGCACAGGACCGCTGTCCACCTCACCCTGGGCGAGGGGCCCCGGCGTCCAGCTGGGCCACTTGAGAGCACAGAGCTGGGCTGCGGCCCTCCGCACGGAGCCAGTGCTGGGTCTGGAGGCAGCCCTGGGCAGGGAGGACTGCGCTCGGGCCAGCCGTCCCGCCCTGCGGGTGGTTGCTCACCTTGGAGTCGGCAGGGCCGAGGGCCGGGCCAAGCCTCAGGGCCAGGCTCCCGGCCTCGGCTTTCATCAGACCCGCATGGGCCTCCGGGCTGTGCTCCTGGAAACCACCCCATCCAAACCCCACCCCCGGACCGCTGCTTGGACTCCCTAGCTGGAGAGACGCGCGGGGCCTGTGAGTGTTCGACGGCAGCGCCCCCAGCCTCCCACGGCCACCAAGCCCACGCAGGGCGGGGCCCACAGCAGGTCGGCGCCTTGAGCAGCCCGCATCGCGGCGTGGAGGCCAGACCTCCAGGGCTAGGCCGGGGACCTCACAGGGAAAACGGCCCCAGCTGCCCCCAGGGTCAGCAGTGAGGCCTGAGGCTGCTCCCCAGCCCCCAGAGGCCAGCTCTGCTGGGGACTGAAGCCAGAAGGACCTGGAGACACGCCGGGCCCAGGCCCCAGAACCCTGACCCCCAGCTGACTCCTGCGGGAGGAAGGGAAGGTGGGGTCCCAGTTCTACCCCAACAGGCAGAGACCCTGGGCCAGAGAAGCCCTCTCGCGGCCTCAGTCTCCTCTCAAAGTGGGGCTGAATCCCGATTCCCGGGGTCCAGGAGAGCTGACTGTGGGGGTGGGGCTGAATCCTGATTCCCGGGGTCCAGGAGAGCTGACTGTGGGGGTGGGGCTGAATCCCGATTCCCGGGGTCCAGGAGAGCTGACCCGTGTGGGTGGGGCAGAATCCCGATTCCCGGGGTCCAGGAGAGCTGACCCGTGTGGGTGGGGCAGAATCCCGATTCCCGGGGTCCAGGAGAGCTGACCGTGTGGGTGGGGCAGAATCCCGATTCCCGGGGTCCAGGAGAGCTGACTGGGGGTGGGGCAGAATCCCGATTCCCGGGGTCCAGGAGAGCTGACTGGGGGTGGGGCTGAATCCCGATTCCCGGGGTCCAGGAGAGCTGACTGGGGGTGGGGCTGAATCCCGATTCCCGGGGTCCAGGAGAGCACTCAGTGAGCTGAGCCCTGGGGCAGACTTGGCCCCATGCATGTCGCCGCTGCCCCCAGGATGGCGGGGGTGGGGGCAGGAAGAGGGGCAGCACCAGAAAGGCCCGAGTGCCCCACAGCCCAGAACTGTGCGCCGTGCTGCCCGTGTGGCACCTGTGAAACCAGGGATTCCCAGGAGTCAGCCCACCGCTGGCGACTCTGCCCTAAAGGTCTGAAACTGCAGGGACTGAACAAAACCACAAGCGAAATACAGCAAAACCAAGAGCCTCTTGATGAAGATGACAGAAGAGAGTGAAGAAGTTGGCTTAAAGCTCAACATTCAAAAAACTACGATCATGGCATCCGGTCCCATCACTTCATGGCAACTAGATGGGGAAACAGTGGAAACAGGGACAGACTGTATTTTCTTGGGCTCCAAATTCACTGCAGATGGTGACATGAAATTAAAAAACACTTGCCCCTTGTAAGAAAAGCTATTAGAAACCTAGACAGCATATTAAAAAGCAGAGACATCGCTTTGCTGACAAAAGGCCATCCTGTCAAGGCTATGGTTTTTCCAGTGGTCATGTATGAATATGAGAGTTGGACCACCGAGAAAGCTGAGCACCAAAGAATTGATACCTTTGAACTGTGGTGTTGGAGAAGACTCTTGAGAGTCCCTTGAACTGCAAGGAGATCCAACTAGTCCATCCTAAAGGGAATCAACCATGACTATTCATTGGAAGGACTGATGCTGAAGCTGAAGCTCCAATACTTTGGCCACCTGATGTGAAGAGCTGACTCACTGGAAAAGACCCCGATGCTGGGAGACACTGAAGGCGGGAGGAGAAGGGGACGACAGAGGACGAGATGGCTGGATGGCATCACTGACTCGATGGACATGAGTTTGAGGGAACTCCGGGAGTTGGTGATGGAGAGGGAGGCCTGGCGTGCTGCGGTCCATGGGGTCACAGAGTCGGACACGACTGAGTGACTGAGCAAGCAAAAGCAGCAAGCTCACAGGACCCCGGGGATAGAAGGTAGGAAGTGGAGGGCAGTGGTCTCCTACTGTCGGGGCCGCGGGGGCAGGACGGAGGGGAGCAGCAGGTGGTCACAGGCTTCCTTGCGCTCCGCGAGCTAGAAGGGTCTAGCTTGGGCACCAAATATCAAGCTTGTGAGAATTAAAAACAATTTAAAGCTAAATGAATGAATCCATAAAAATAAAAGGAAAATTAATTCACTCAGTCGTGTCCGACTCTTTGCGACCCCATGGACTATAGCCTACCAGGATCCTCAGTCCATGGGATTTTCTAGACAAGAATACTGGAGTGGGTTGCCATTTCCTTCTCCAGGGATCTTCCCGACCCAGGGATCGTACCCAGGTCTCCCACACTGTAGGCAGACGCTTTACCGTCTGAGCCACCATGGAAGTCCAAAAATAAAAGGAGGCGGAATGATAACCAACAGGGCCTAAATAAGGAATGAAAAGAGAAGCCAGATGGTTCATTTTAAGAGTCCCCTCTCTCCTGTCAAAATACTGCTACAAGTTGCCTGAAAACGCACGGCATGTGCTGGTGGTCACCCCGGACGCAAGCGTGGGGCCGGAGGTGAGGGAGTCGGGCAGGCGGCGGGCAGGCCTGGGCCACACAGGCTCACGGGCCGAAGGCTGGACAGGGTGGCGACCCCTCGGAGGCAGCCGGGTGGGGCTGGGTTCCCTCCACCTCTCCCTCAGCACCTGACCTCAGGCCAGCCCCTCAGCCTCTCAGCCTCAGTCTCCCCATCTCGAGAATGGGACCCAGCAGCACCCACTCAGCACTGTCATACTGGGAGGCAGGGTGAGCTCTGGCACCCGGACGTCCCAGCTTCGCTGGCGGGGCGGAGGCTGCAGGAGCCCGTGGGTGACCTGCTGGGTCTCCTTTCCCGGCCACAGCTGCCCCTCTGCTCCAGCAGAGCGCCATCTGTCAGCCTGGCTTTGGGGCAAGTGGCACAGAGGGGGTCACCGCCCACCCACACATTCCCTGTGGCAAGCCAGCAAGCCTCAGGGGCTCTTGCCTGGCACTGCCCATCCTGGCCCGCGCCGACCGCAGCAGCCCCACAGTGAGCCCCGCGGTGAGAAGGACAGCCCAGCGACCCAAGGCGGGAGTGTCCCTCTGTTACCAAAGCCCCTCTTCCGATGTAGCCTCCCTGATATAGCTCAGTTGGTAAAGAATCCGCCTCCAATGCAGGAGACCCTGGTTCGACCCCTGGATGGGGAAGATCCCCTGGAGAAGGGATAAGCTACCCACTCCAGTTTTCTTGGGCTTCCCGTGTGGCTCTGCTGGCAAAGAATCTGCCTGCAATGCGGGAGACCTGGGTTCGACCCCTGGGTTGGGAAGATCCCCTGGAGAAGGAAAGGCCACCCACTCCGGCATTCTGGCCTGGAGAATTCCATGGACTGTATGGTCCCTGGGGTCGCAAAGGGTCGGACACGACTGAGCGACGTTCACTTTCACTCTTCTGATGATGAGATGAGCAGGCCTCAGACTTGTCCGAGCACCGCCTTCACATTCCGTAACTGGATGCACCCAAAGCACCGGAAAACCTTTTGCTGATGATGCTGTATCTCAAGGCAGCGTCTCTGATTGGTTGGCCTGGGCAGCCCCCTGACGTGGCAGAGACTTGGGCTGGTCCCTCCCACCGGCCACAGCTGGGAGCAGAGAGCAGGGCTGGCCGGGCCCCAGGGCTGGGCGGGGGGTCACATCCCCCTCACCACCGGCCGCACTGGGACATCCATTCTGTTCAGAGCATTCTTCTATAACCCTCATGTGCCTTCCGCACACGGATAAATCCCAGCGCAAAGCATGACGCGATTTCCCTCCCCGTGTCTGAAAACGAGCCAGTAACGTTACACAGCTGCCCGATAAATGTTTCATGGAGACGCTTGCTGAGAAGGCAGCCTTTGATTGTTTTGCTTGTTACACAGTGAAGTGATCTTCGCTCCCTCGAGGGGAGGACAGACCCGGGGGTGGGGGGAGCAGGGGCTCCAGGGCACGTGGACATTTTTTCAGCCCACTACTGAACGCCGCCAGGGACACAGAACCCGCCAGTGAGGATGCCGCTGTCCACCTCCCGCCCCTGATAACCGGGGCGCGGGTCCCTGAACCCCAAGCTCCCTGCCAGCCACTGGCCTCCGCCTCGGCCTTCAAGTCTTGACCCACAGGGGCTGTGTGAGGACCAGGTCAGGGGTGGGGTGGGATGTGGTCAGCTTTCAGAGGGGGCAGCTTTGCACCCCCACACAGAGGTGACCCCCGCTTGTCTCAGAGCTCTGTTCTCCGCAAAACCCACACCCTGGGCTTGAAACAACAGAAATTCAATCTCCCGGGGCTGGGAGGCCAGAGATCCTAGATCAAGATGCAGGCAGGGCCAGCGAGGTTTTAGAGGAGGAGCCCCCGTGTCCCCCATCCCCGTCCCCCCTCCCTCCCTGCGTCCCCCTCCCTCCCCGCGTCCCTCCCCCGCCATCCTCCACCTCCATCCCCTGACCCCTGAGGGGGTGGGACGGGCCAGGCAGAGCCCCGCCCCCGCCGGGGGGCGGGGGGCCCACCTCACAGTGCGGCCCCTCTGAGGCATAAGGCTCCCCCCACCCGCCCTGTGACGGCCTCAGATGGGAGCCTTGAAACAAAACTGACCAGGCCTGACGGCCCCTCCTCCCCCACCCTCACCTCACCTCCTCCAAGGCCTTCCAGACAGGAGCTCCCTCCCTGCTACTCCTCCCTTCTAGAACCTTCTATGGAGCCCCCCGCACCCCCGAAGGGTGGGGAACCCTACGGGGGCCACTGCCCCAGCAGGTGAGATCCTACATCCGGGTGTGACATGCTTGGGAATGAGACTCGGGGCGGTGGGGAGGGAAGGGGGTGAATGCGCGAACAGCAAGATACACCCCTCAAAGGGATGAAACGTATGTTACGTGAATTTTTCTGCAATTCAGTAAAAAGCCAGAGAGCAGGAGAGAGGGGCTGGGCAGGGTGAGGACCAGAGAGTCAGGGATGGAGACTGGTCCCGGCTTGCAGGAGCGCTCGCGTCCCCTGAGGACCCAGAGCCGAGCCCACCATGCCGACCCCACGGGGGTGGGTGCAGAGGCCCACGCCCTGCGCCCCACGCCGGCCTCACACCGGATCCTCAGGCCCACGTCCACCGGCCTCCCCAGCGCTGCTCTCACAAAAGTGCCTCAAACAGCTCGGGTTTACTACCTTGCGGATCTGGATGTCAGGAGTCTACAGTGCATCTCATGGACTCAGATCAAGGGGTTGGCAGGGCCGGCTCCTTCCGGGAGCACCAGGGGAGAACCTGGTCCTTTCACAGCTTTAAGATGACCCGCACTCCCCGGCTCGTGGCCACACCCCTCCAACCTCCGCTTGTCATCACGTCTCCTTCCTCTGACTCTGACCCTCCTGCCTCCTCCTTACGTTTACAGGTAAAATTCCGTGTATAAAACTTCACCTGCAGAGAACCTTTTCCCAGTCACACAGGGTCTAGGGGCTAGGAGGTGGGTGTGTCTTTCAGGGCCATCTTTCAGCCCATCGCGAGGCCGGCAGCCCGTGTGTGGCCACACAGCATCCAGGGCAGCACTAATCACGCTGCACAGGGTGCAGGCTCACGGCAACCTTGGGCGGCAGGGGGACCCTCCCCAGCCCACAGAAGAGACAGAGGCTCCAAGAATACCCCTGCCTAAGACCACTCGGCAAGCAGGGGCTGAGAGATGAGACCTCCAAGGGCTGAGGGCACCCTGTCTCACCGTTCGACTTCAGGCCCAGAGAGGGTCCTTTGCCATCTCCTCCTTCCCAGGCATTCAGAGCCGTGACGACCCCCAAACAGGACATCCTTCAATCTGGAGGGCCAGCTCCAGCTGTGACAAGGACCCCCATCCCCACACACGGGGCTGGATGACTCCCCAGAGCCCCCCGCCATCACTCCTGCTCCCCCAGCCGGCACCGCGGTGGGGCTCCTAGATTAAGCCTCCTATTCATCAGCCCCTGAGAAGCATAACTGGGGCTTTTGTGGGAGATCAGCTCATGATGCACAGAGCAAGAGTTGTGAAAATGATCATTTTTTAAAGGAGCGCGTTGGGCTCCTCTCCAGGCATGAAAGAAACGCGGGAGAGGTTCGTCAGGGCTGTGGGCTCCGTCTGCGGGTTTTTAAAACAGAAGAGTCTGGCTAGAGGAACCCCTCTTGCTAATTACCGACACCATGAACTGCTCTCAAACGGAGAGCACAGTCAGGGTTCTGTGTGAGTGCTGCTGGCTCCAGGCCGACACATCGCCTGTGAAACCCTCGGCCTGCACGGAGCTGCTCAAAGGCGTTCGGCTCCGGAGCGGCCGGAGCCCACCTCCCAGGCCCAGGGAGGGTGAGCTGCGGGGTGTGCCGGAGGTCCTGTCCCTGGGCGCCACGAAGGGGAAGGACCCCGGGAAAGTTCTGGACTGGAGCTCAGACAGGGAGGGAGAAAGGCCGGGTGAGATGGGGCCCGGGGCACGTTCAGCGACAAGGGCGAGGAGGAGACAGGCGAGCTGGGCTCCGGTCAGCAGGTCCCGTCCCCGCCTTTGGTCCGCAAACACCTTCCCAAGCCCCTCACCTCCCTCCCCATGTGCAACAGAGGGTTAACGCAGCAACCCCAGGCTGCCCACACCCTGCGTGTCCAAGAAAGGTCAGGCCCTTGGCCTGGCTCCCGAGAGGGACCTCTGAGCCTTGGGACGTCCTGCTGATTACAGCATCTCTGTCTACCTCGGGGGGCCCCAGGCCAGGCCAGAGGGTCTGTGAAATGACGGGGTTTATGGGGAACCTCAGGCCCACAGTATCAGCTGGACCAGTGCAGGGGCTGGAAGCTAAAGTCACCCCAACAGGGGCAGTCAGCCGTGTCTACACGACCCACACCCAATGAGAACCAGGGCACCAAAGCTCAAGGGGCCTCCCTGGCTGGCAATCCCCATCTATGATGTCACACATCATTCTGGGAGAATTAAGCACGGTCCACGCAAGCCCTTGGGGAGAGGAGACCCGGAAGTCTGTGCTGCGTCTCTCCTGGACTCCCGTCTAGGTGCCTTTTCCATCTGCTGATCTGGACCTGCCTCCTTTCGCTGTAACAGGCCAGAACCCTGAGGATAACAGCTTAGCTGAGTTCCGTGAGTCATCAGGCCCAAAGGTGTCCCGGGGCCCCGACAGGCCCTGTGACGTCATTACAACAAACTGGGACGGTACTGAGCCCTCCTGCGGGCCAGCGCCTGCAGGACCTCGGGCTCAGCCTCGAGAATGAACCCTGGGGCGCCCCCTGGGTTCCCCCGCTCCCACCGGCTCTGCGAGGAGCCGCCCACACGAGGCGCGCAGCCCACCAGACTGGAGCCGGCTCTCACCCGCTCCGCAGGCTGGACCGCCGCGCTCTCGGTTCACCGTCGCCCGAGGGGCTGGGGTCTTCATTCCCCAGCAGGGGGGCCGCTGTGCCCACATACTGCCCGGAAGACAGAGGGAAGGAGGCGCGTTTCCAAGCCCACCGGCCAGCCTCGGAGAGCTGGCCTCTGCCCACCCAGCGCAGGAGCGGCAGGGAGGCACCTGTGTCGTGGGGCAGGGGCCCTGGGACTGTGGGGCGGAGGGGTCAGGGGGCCGCCCGGCCCCCCAGGGGCCTCCACGCTGCGCAGAGGTCAACGGCACACTCTCAGGCCCCTCACCACTTTCTAAGCCACCGGCAGACTCCCTGGCCAACTCTCAGCCCCAGGGAACCCGAGGCTCCGGAAGCCAACAGACAAGGCAGTCACGGCCTCGGTCACCGGCCTCTTGCCCCGGGGCAGGGCGTGGGGAGCCTGGTGCTGCGCTCAGCCCAGCGCAGGACCGCACCCGAGCAAAGCCACTGTCTCATCCGCCCCAGGAGCACCCCTGGGCTCCCCGACACCGGGCCCCCGACCGGGAGGACGTTTATGAGACGGAGAGAAGAGATCGCACTCTCGAGTCACACGACAAAGCGGATAAAATGACTGACTTCTGCGGCACGAACTCCGTTCCTGCCTACACGCACACAGGTAGGTGGCGGACACGCTGGACCGGGGGAGGCCCCCGGAACGCAGCCTCTCGTCCCGGCCAGTGGGGCAAAGAGCCTGGGAAAAACACAAACAAGAAAACCCACGAACTGTCTGTGTATCCGGCAACGACTCACTTTTTTAAACTACACATTTTTAAACTATCCCTGTTACAGACGAAAGCTATACTGGAAACCAATCCACGCAGCTGGGGGCCTCACAGGCAGAGCAACGTTCTGGAACGTGGGCCGGGTGGTGGTACAGGGGTTTCATCCTAACCTTACTCTTCACAGCCTAACCGTGTTATAAATATTCTCGACTCTGTGTTTAATAGCAGCGCAACAGCATTTTAAAACAGCCTGTCATCCATCTGACATTTAAAAAAAAACTCAATTCAGTGAAACTTCTGAGTCTTTGGAGAACTCAACAGGAAAATAGCTTCTGGGTGGGTTCCCTGATATGTGCATCTGTTCCCATGACTCTTTGGACCTGGGCAAATAACCCCACCAAGGGCCCTGTTGCAGGAGACATCCTGGTTTTGGGACCCCCAGTCCATGAGTGTGCAGGGACCCGATGACAACACCGGGGGGGAGCCCCCTCCCGAGTTGAACCTCTCTCACAAAGTCGCCGGTACCCACCCAGGCGAGACCCCCCAGCCCCTCTGCCCTCAGGAGCCGTCTCTGCCCTCCCAACCCTCTCACTCCCACCCTGCTGGCCCACGACCCAGGGACACCGAGGGAGGCATCGTCCCCGAGTGTGGAACCCGGTCTCCCTGACCCCGCTCTGAGGGTCGGGATCTGCAATGACCACGTCTCACCCGGGGCTGCCCTCCCCTGCCCCCTGTGGCTGGCACCCCCATCCCCCCAGACGCCTCTGCCCCCTCAGTCCCAGGGCCCTCCGCCCCCCAACATCCGTGTGTCAGAGATCAGACCCCAGGGCCATGGAACTCTCTGCAAATCCGAGCAGAATTAAAGCCGATAGTGGGGCGATTCCTGCCAGGGGGGCCACAGCCACAGGCAGGCAGGCCCCCGGCTCAGCCCCATCTCCACAAACAAACATCGCTACTTCACTGGAGGCAGAACCCAGCAGAACTGTGGAGAGGGCATTTAGGTAGGCGATGATCTGTGAAAGGATTAATTTGCTGATCTCATTACCTAAATCGAAAGAGATTTTGCAGCCATCAGTAACAGGCTTGCAAGATTTCCCGGGTGTGAGCTAAAGCCTCGCCCACCCTCCCCACCCCTTCCAGCCTCCGCCAACAGGCAACCTGACAACACGCTGAAAACTCATGAGAAAGACACGGGCCGAGGGTATCTGTTCAAAACCCCAGTATCTGTGACAGGGCACGCGGGGGCCAGAGGAGGACGAAGAGGTGGGCGCCCTGCTGCGCGCTCAGTGAAGCTCACCTGATCCCTTTGTTCTGAGCCAAGTTGTGCAGCGAGAGTCTTGACACGGCAGAGATGACCTGGGAGGGGGAGACGAAAAGACACTTCTGTAATTCCACGAGAAAGCCGGAAGTCATCAAGAAACAGTAATGAAGTGTTTTGTAGATATTGAGACCAGTTACTAAAGCACTTTTCATCTCAAGAAAAAAAAAAGCAGAGCATAGGATGCTTTTAGGCAAGACACCTGCTTTGCATTTGTCGGGCAGGATGCGCCGTCTCACGGCACTAACGTCTGCTGAGAGCCGTGTGCGCCCGGCCTGGGCCCACAGCCCCTCTGCCGTCTCCTGCCCCCAGCCACTCTCTGAGTCCCGCTCTCCTCTCCCCCAGGAGAGGGTCTGCCCCATCCGGGCCACCCCAGGTGTGCACACACATCACAACCACAGCAGCTCCGCCCAGGCTCCGGCTCTGGAAGGCACCACGTGGTTTAACAATAACTCCTGTCCACGGTGGGTGTCGACCCATCTCACAGGTGGGGAGACAGAGACGCAGAGACGTCAAGTGACTCGCCCAAAGTCACACAACAGCCCAGAGCGCAGCGTAGAGGCAAACATCCCAGCGTAGCGCTCCCTTCCCTTCCAGCCCCTCCAGTCTTTCCGTAGGAACCATTTAAACAGATGCCCAGCTAGCTAGAGGGTCAGGGTGTAGATGCAAAACAAAGACCCCCAGGTTCAGACTGCACAAGGGCATCCCCGGAGGCTCTCCCTGGGTGGACAGATGTGCCGAGGTCCTGGGGTCCCTGCCCCAGCCCGCCCCGGCCCTGCCCTGTGACCAGCCCCCTCCAGACACACAGGACCCACCCGGCCCCCAGCCTCAGAGGCCTCAACACGGCCAACCCACAGATCTTCCCATGACCAGGGCAAGCAAGGACGAGGCTCCAGAGACGGTCACGGGGAAACGGGGCCAGGCGACAGCGCGGCTGACCCGAACACAGAGTGTTACACGCTCGAGCGTGATTCGCGGGTCACACGAGCTGCTCACAATTCCCGGCGGGACCGGCGGGGAGCCTGCCGACGGTGGGTGAGACCACACACCTAGGAGGCAGAGAGACAGGTCTCGACTCTGAGAGCCCGCTGCGTGTGCACGGGTGTGTGTGTGTGCACGTGTGTCCACGCACACGTGTGTCTGAGGCCAGGGCATGTGAACACGGCCTGTCATGACCACTGCTAAAATCACAGACACCCTCTGCTGGGCGCTGGTGCCCCAGAAACCGAGCCAAATCAGCCTTTTATGTGCGTCATCCCAGCGAATCCTCACACCCCTGAGGCCGGCCGTGCACACGTGGGACACGGGAAACCCGAGGCCAGGTCACCTCCCCAAAGCCCCACCCGGGACACGCGTCTCGGACCTCCTGTGAGGCGGCTGTCCGTCCCGCGGCAAGTTTTTAAAAGCGGGGAGAGAACCCCGCAGTGTACAGAAGGGCCCTTTCTCAGCCGGCGAGACGGTGGACTCGCCCAACAAGCCAAGCGCTGTGCGCTGACTTCCGGGAGGTGTTCTGTTTCAGGGGCCGGCTCGCACGGAAGTCGTGAGTCCGAGGAGCAACAGGGCTCCTCTGTGTTTCCCCAGACAAGACTCAATGGGCTGATTGTGCAGCTGGCCCAGCCGGGGGCCCCCACACTTGGGCGCGCCAAGAGGCCTTTCACAAATAATGAGCGACTTGGCTTCTGCTGTTATTCTTGGCTTTTAAGGGCTCTAAATATTTAGGAAGAACAAAAATTAAAGCAATATTGCGCGATGTCCTTACAGTCACTAGACAGAATGCTGGAAGGGTCGGGGCCCAAGGGTTTGGCAACTGGAGGGCACACGTGCCACCCCACGCCTATGCCTACCATGGCAGACATCACTAGTCAACTGCTGCACTCCTCCGCCCGGAGCCAGACAGAACTTAGGATCCTCCTTGCAGAGTCCAAACAAGACACCAGCAACCAGTCAGCATTGGCTCGGGAGACGAAGTCTGTCTGCTGACCTGGGGTCGGGGCTGCATCTCCTACGGGCAGAGCCCAGAACAGCGGGCAGCTGCCACCGGTGAGCAAGCCCAGGCCAGGAGACGGGTCCGTGTGTCTGCGGGTCCCCAGGCTCAGGGGACAGAACAGCTTCTGCAGCTGCCGCGACCCCCGCAAGGCTCGGCCCTGAGCTCTCAGCCGCTCTGCTCCAGGCTGGAGCCTGTCACCAGCGGTTACTGAAGGGCTCCGGATTCCGGTCACCAGACGGGGCCAGCTCCTTCACCGGGCTTAGCCGTCCCAGCTCTGCCTGGGGCGCCTGTCCCTTGCTGGTCCGTCCTGCGCATCTGTGCAGAAAGGGAAACCTCAGGTCTCACCTGGGGGGACCAGGGCAAGGGATGCAGGGAGCAGACCCGAGAGCCGCGGGGTCAGATGAGGGGCGGGGCCCCAGTGAAAGGTTAGGGAGCAGGTGTCACGGAGCACCCTAGCGGCTCCCGGAGGCATCTCTGGCCGGTGCCTTCCCCACCCTTGGGGTGAGAGCTGGGCTTCCCCACAGGCCTCCCTCTCCCACGATGATCAAAAACCTCCCAGCTCACAGTCCCTGCCAGCTCCTCTGAAAACAAATGTCAAAGGATGACATTTCCCCGTCTTCTATCTCCCCTTCTTGTCTGCATCCTTGATAACGAGTGAAAAGACGCACACCTGCTCGTCCTGCCCTCCTCCCCCCTCCCTCCACACAACAGGCTCAGACTCGCGGGCTCAGCAGTCCCGCGGGGCCCACGGAGCCTCAGCCCCAGGCGAGCAGAGGACCGTGTGTGCAGAGGCCAGGCAGGGAATCAGAGGGAGGAGGGTGCGTGCCCACGGGGACCAGTCGTGCCGGGAGCGGACACCCGCACGGCCAGCTCCCCAAAGCCGCGGATGTCCGTGCTGTTTGCGCGTCTACCTCCTGCCTCGACCGTGAGCTTCAGTGTTTCAGCCCCTCCACTTGGTGAAGGACTAAGAATGGTTCTGACAGCGCAGAGCCCGGGGCCTGAGGCCTGGACCCTGGATGGCAGTCTCGCTGGGCCCCACCAGGCGTGGACTGCTCGGGCCCCGAGGCGGGACCCCACCAGCCTGCATCCAGGCAAATAGACTCCCAGATACCGCTGGCCAGTCGGCTTCCTTGCGTTTGTGGGAGGAGCTAGAGAATGGAGACTCCCAGGCCCAGCCCAGAGGGTGCCCCTCCACGGAGCAGGCGTGGGGCGAGGTGGGGGCGGCGGGGACTGGAGGGGTCTGGGCTGCAGTCAGATGGCCTGCTGGTGGGGAAGAGCCTGCACCGTCCTGGGTTCACATCCGGCCACTGGCCTCAGTCTGCCCATCTGTGAAATGGGGACGAGTGCACCCCTCCCGTGAGACTGCTGGACTCGATGGAACACGCGCCAGGCGTCTGGCCTGCAGCAGGTGCTCACGAACGCCTGCAGAAGCGCGTTTTGCACGACCAGGGGTCGAGGAGATCCACGCGGCGATTTAGGGTTGACTCACCCCCTCCACCGACTTGGGCTTCCCGGGCGGCTCAGCAGTAGTGAATCTGCCTGCAGTGCAGGAGATGCAGGTTCAGTCGCTGGGTCGGGAAGGTTCCCTGGCGAAGGGCACGGCAACCCACTCCAGCATGCTTGTCTGGAGAGCCCCAGGGACAGAGGAGCCTGGAGGGCACAGGCGATGGGGCACAGAGTCGGACGTGACTGAAGAGACTTCACACACACACAGGGACCTGCCCTTACTCGGATGAAAACACAGGAAGGGGGTGAAAGGTCTGGTTCCAGGCTCGACTTCAAAAGAGAAGTTCAGGATGAGGGCTGAAAAGGCAGAGGCCGAAGGCCAACGTGGGGGTAGACAGACAGAGAGGGTGGGGACTGCCTTTAGAAGGCAGCATCACTCGGAGGCCTCCAGGCAGGCCTGGACTCCGCAGCCCTTTGCCAAAGCCTCTGCTGAAACCTGGGGAAACGCAGTCAGACAGCAGCCTTGCAGGCTGCGCCCTGAGTGGGCAGAGTCAGCTGCAGGCTGCCCAGCTTGCCAGCCCTGCTCTGCTTGGGTCCCTGGGCTGCGGCAGTCAGCCTCCTGGCGGGACAAGGGCTCTGACTCAGGGGAGGACTCACCTCCCACCTCTCCAGGGCAGGGTTTGCGAACCGCGGGTGCTGACCTGCTGCTGAGGCATAAACTCAGACAGGTCCCAAGGGCATTTTTTTCACTGAAGTAGGATGAGATGGGAACAGACAAGACAGGACAGACAATATCGGAAAAGAGAAGTAAAACTCTATCTCATGGAGCTTTATTTTCAGGCTAGAGGACACGAGGGACTTAGCTTCCATGACTTATTCACTCATCAAACATTCAATGCACCCTGATATGTGCGAGCCCCGGGCCTTGTGGCCGGGTCATAACAGAGGATGGATCAGATTCAGGGACATTTTACCTGCCACTGGCACCATCTCAGAGCTCCAAGAGCCCCAGGAGACTCCCTCCCAGGAGATGGGCTGGACCAAACTGTGCCCCCATTTTACAGACAGGAATCGAGGCTCAGGGACCCACAAACTCGCTCAAGGTCATACCGCAGCAGCTATCACATCTGACCCTAAAATCAGGCTCTGAGCTGCCTCTTCACAGACGAGAAAGACTGCGGCTCACCGGTTCATATGACGGCCTAAGAACAGGGTGACTGCAAGATGCTCAAAGAATGTTTGGGGATATGGGTGAGTGGATAAGCAGAGAGGGGGGTGGGTGCGTGGATGGTGTGTGGTTGGAGGGAAGGACGGATGGACAGGTGGGTGGATGGACAGACAGGATCAACATTAGAGGTTCCGATGAGAACCCGCCTCCCAATCCTACGTCTTAATGACAAGAACACGAGCTATCGTTTATCAAGCCCTTACTAAGCGCCACGCAATACACTGGGATGAACATGACACAAACGTCACTCCCGCATGGAATCTCTCTCCCCGCTCTCCACGCATCGGACGCAGACTCTGGGGACTAGAGAGAACACGGGCCCTGCCCCCATCACGGGAGCCAGCAGTAGACAGCGAAACCCCGCGCTTCTCTTCCAGGCCCCCTGCACCGCGTCTCCCAGCCTCTCCCGCAGTCCCTGAGGTCGGCCCGATGGGAGCAGACCTCCCGGGGGCTACTCTCAGGCACGGCTCGAGAAGCTTCCCTGCTTCTGGGGCGACTTCGAAAGCCTCAGGTTAAAGGTGGCGAAGCCGCCGTCACACTGGGTCCCAGAAGGTCTGCGTGACACAAGAGGCCACACACGCACGCACGTGCACACGCACTGCGCGCCGGGCCCTCCCTGAACGGTCCCGCCGTCCCCGGTGGGAGCCGGCCCGGCCCAGGCGCCGCCTTCCCCGACGCTCTGCTATCACCAGGCGCGCGTCACTCTGCCCTGGGCTCCGCAGCGCCGGGCTCTCGAGTTGTGGGATCTCAGTTCCCAACCAGGGACTGAACGCACGGCCCTGACCTGCAAGGCGGATTCTCAGGTCTCTGCCCTGCAACTCAGGACGTGAGCCGAGGACCCTACAGAGACGATCCAGAGGAAGGATGGACAGGGACACACCTCGGCCTTTAAAGGCCCGGCTGCCCAGTTGCTGGTCAGCTGGCGAGTGGGCGGGGGGCGCCCCACCCCACCGTTCTGAGGAATCACTAAGCGGGAACGGCACAGGCCAGGAAGACCCCCTTATCAGCCAGGACCAGGCATGGCAAACACACAGCGGCGCCTCGGAGCCAAACGGCCGAGACCATCAAGCTCATTTAAATACGTTGCCCCGGAAACTCTCTATCTGCTGGGCAAATCTACAGCCAACTCGGCTGCATATTCAGAAGCAAATCATGATAAGTGGCTTTCTCCAGCTCAGCCAACAGCATTGCCCTTCTGCTTTTTTCTCTTTTTTCATTGAAAGCAAGGTCAGGGACACTGGTACCACTGCCTTCAGAATGACAAGCGGCGGCGAGGAGGGGCTCATGACGGACCACGGGCGCCCACGCTCCGTGTTCAAACTCTGCCGCCAAGAGGCCGGGAAACAAAAGCAGGTGGGGAAGGCGGTCATCTCAGCCACCACCTGCAGCATGCGCCCAGGGGCCCTACAGATGGGGTCTTCCTTCCAGGGAGCCAGAAGGAGGCTGGGAGAGGGGAGGGGGCTGGACTCCGGGCCCCAAGACAGAGAAACAGCAAGATGAAAACCCACTCCTGGGGCCAGGTGACCGGTGGCAAGGGAGGGCAGTCTGTTCATCATTTGGGGGTCGGAGCTTCAGAGTGATTTACGAGGAACGAAAAAGGCTAGTAAGGAAAAAAAGTCCATCAACATCTCGAAACTGGCCGCTGCTTTCTCCTGCCCTTGAACCGAGCTTCCAGTGAGACTTGAAACCACGCCCCACATCTAGCTTCCTCGCTTGCTGGGTCCAGATCAAGAAAAGACCCTCAAATGCAGGGAGAAGACACCACCCTGAGCCTCGGGAGCAGCGGCCAGTCTCCACGCCTTGGTCTCTGCAGGCGCTGACATCTGCAACACGGACAGACAGAGGGCTGAATGCCGACACGCGGGTTCCCCGAGCTGGGGGCGCTACGGGGCCTGAACTGCTGGCCTCGCAGGCCCCTGCCCACGGCGCGCCTCCAGGGCAGTCAGCGCCTGCATGCCTCGGTCTCCCTGTGCGTGGACCCGGCATCGCCACGGCCACCCGCCAGAGGCGCTGCTCGTCTCTGCAAGCTGAGAAAACTGAAGCCCACGGGGTACGGTGACGTGACCGAGGCCTCACCGCTGCGGTCAGGGACCACGCCGGAGTCGGGCTCCCGAAACATACAGGAGGCCCTGCAAAAGCAGGGACACCAAGCGTCTGTCCTCGCCGCCTCCCCCGCACCGGGAGAAAGCCTGAGCCCCCGCTTACCCCGGGAGGGTGGTCACGGGGGACAGGCTGGTTCCGCTGCCAGCTCCGTCCTTCCCCCAACCGTCCGCCCCCACCTCGGGCCCGTTTCCTGCTGGGAACGAGGGGCTGTGACCTGGTTACCAAGGGCTCGGATCCTGGGCACGGGGCGCAGGGGTCACCCAAAGCAGGGGCCAAGCAGAAGCCCCCAGGGACGTCACAGCCGTGACAGCCCCGGACCAGGCGCCTGGAGGGGCGAGCGGCCCGGGTCTTGAAGACCAGCTGACCACCGCGCTGCGCCCAGGAGGGGCGGGGCCACCCCACCCCCACTCCACCCCGCGTCCTCGGGCCCCCAGCACCCGCACGCTCTTTGTGTCTCTGAGGCCTCACTGGGTGGGGTGCCGAGGTTTACACTCCACCCCACTTCCTGACACCCTAGGAAGAGCTGCAAGAGGAGGGCTGAGCGGCAGACCCCGCTCTCTGGCGCCATCCCCTCCCGGCTGCAACCAGCTAAGGTGCCGTCTGCCCCAACCAGCGTGCAGGGGTGCCAGCCCAGCCCCTGGCACCTCGAGGAGAAGCAATCCTAGGACCAGTCGAGGCAGGACAGGCCAGGGGCAGCGCTCCGTACGCCTGGGAGCCAGGAGAGAAGAGGCCGGGAGGGAAACTGGAGCCAGGGGCCCTCATGGGACACAGGGAGGGGTCAGGAGAGGGTGGAGCGTCCAGAGCCCCCATCGCAGGATCCCTGCAACAGACAGTGTCCGTCCAAGGGCCCCGGGCACTGACCGTCTGTGGTCCCTGATCCGTAATGTCGAGGCACAGGAGTGGGAGAGGACCGGGGTGGGGACCTGAACTAGAGCTCTTCCCGACCAGGAAGGCTTGCAGGAATCAGCCAGGAAAACGCCAGGTCCATAGCAGAAGGAGCTTAGCAACCATCTGGTCCAAAGTCTTCACTCTGCAGACGGGAAACCTAAACCCCGGCTCGGGAGACGCAAGCGATTGGCAAAGGCCACCCAGCACCCCCCAGGCAGACACAGCGTGGGAAGCAGGGACCCCGTTTGGAGCGCAAGGCCCTGCTCTGATTGGCCTCATGACAACCGCTGCGGACACGTGTCCAGCTCTGCTCCGGCCAAGTCTTTGCGAGGCTTATTTCTATTTAACGATTTAACCTCCCCCCTCCCCCTCCTCGCTACATCCACCAGGAGACATTCCTGCCCATCTTCCCATTTCACGGAGGAACAACTGAGGCTCAGGATTCACGGCTGAAAGCGGGTGAGCAGAGGTGGACCCAGCTCGTCCATCTGCCCGCGGGACCCCAGATCTTCAGTCCAGCCCCGCCCCGAAAGGTGGGCGCATCCAGCCCTGATCGGAGGCCAACAGACAGCAGCCTCGCCTCCAGGCATGAGAGCAGGGTTGCTAAGGGAGGCCCTGAGGCTCCTGAAGTTGAAGCTCCAATCCTCTGGTCACCTGATGCGAAAACTGACTCATTGGAAAAGACCCTGATGCTGGGAAAGACTGAGGACAGGAGAAGGGGGTGACAGAGGATGAGATGGTTGGATGGCATCACCGACGCGACGGACATGAGTTTGAGCAAGCTCCGGGAGCTGGTGATGGACGGGGAGGCCTGGTGTGCTGCAGTCCATGGGGTCACAAAGAGTCAGATGTGACTGAGTGACTGAACTGAACTGAGGTTCCCGGGGGCCAGGAAGCCTGTCAGACCACAAGGTGGCGGAGGAGCTGAGGAGTGGGTCGCCCTGGCCACTCACCGTCTGTGAACGCGGCCTCCCCTCCCCCTCAGCACGCCTCCCTGCTATCACAGCTGCGATGCCTGAGCGATGACAGCAGCAGGGAGGGGAGCGGGCTGGGCCTGCCCTGCCCCACCTGGCAGGTAAGAGGTGAGCCGAAGGCATGTCCAAACACAGGCGGCATCTCAAACCCAGCCGCAGACAGGCAGCGACACAGCTCCCCACTGATCCGAGGCGAGGCCGCCCGGCGGCGTGAGTCACTGCCCAGAGGTACCAGAGTCCCAGGGGCAGGACTAGACGCCCGCCCAGACCTGGGATGCGGATGCACTTTACAGAACAGCACGGGGAGGCGGAAGGACACCCAGTCCCAGGCGAGGGCCTCCCCCTCCCCAAAGGCCCCCACTGCACTTTCTTTCTCTTATCCTGGGGAACCACGGGGCCAGACGGCAGGCAGGCGTCGACACAGCCTGCTCTGGGAGCGGGTCCCCATGCCCCACCCAGCTGCGGCTGCCTCTGCTGTTCCGTGGATTCCTGCCTCGGCACGGGTGACTTGTCTCCAGCACAGTCCCACGGGGTCAGGACCATCGCCTCGCCTTTCCAGGTGAGGAAACCGCGGCCCCAGCAGGCGCCCTCACTTGCCGGGAGCACCTGTAAGAGGCGGCCCAGGCTGTCTGAGCCCAGGCCCCTCTGAGAGGCGGCATCTGCCTCTGCACTCCATCCTCACACTTGAAAGAGCTGCTGAGAAACAGGGACTGGATCTGTTTTCCTCCATCCCCTCCCAGAACCACAGCTGGGGGCACCGGATTCTGGGGCAGTGGCTGTCCCCAGCACGCAAACCCAAGGGGTGCCAAACCCCAGTCCCCGAGGCTGGGGACCCACACCCCCCAGCACCCTGGCCCCGCCGCTGAGAGTCAGCCCACGAGCAGCGCTCAGAGTCACAACAGCCTCACAGGGGCCTCCTTGAAGGAGCCAGCACCAACTGGGCCTGAGCCCTGACCCCCAGCCCGATCCCCGACCACGAGTGTGGCGCTGGGCTGCAGGTACCCGCCCGGCTCACTGAATCCTCAGCCACGTGAGAACGTGACACTGCACCCCGTGTCAGATAAACAGACTGAGGGTCAGAGTGCCACCTACACACGAACAGAGACAGCGAGAGCCTGTCTGGGGAGTGCCCCAGCCTCCAGCCGCAGTCCGACCCAGGAATGCCCCGCCCCGCCTCGGCATTTCTGGCTCGTGGGCTCCGGGCCGGCCCCATCCATCAAACCCCGGCTGCTAATGGGGACGAGGTGACAGCAGCCATTACCTGGAGAGGGCCGGCGGGTTTCAGAGCCGCTTCACTGCCGTCCCTGATTAAGGGCCATTTTAATGGGAAGGGGAACAAAAATTGTATCTTTTACGCCCTAGCGATAATTTTTCAACATACACACTTATCTCTGAAGTGATGACTTAGTAACTCCATTATTAACTGCTAGCACAACCCCATTGCTCCGAGCAGTGTTAATCTCTCCACCCTCGCCCGCTCCTTGCTTCTGACGCCAGTGCCTGAAGAGCCTCGGGAGCTCTGGCCGCCCTGCGGCCAGGCAGTGTGTTCCCTACCTCCTCCCTGGGCTTTCTGACAGCAAAGGAGGGTGCGGCTCTGCCCCCAGCCCCTGGAGCAGGGCGGGGCTCTGCCTGCGCTGTGTTCGCACTCCCAGCCCTGGTGACACTGCTGCTGACATCCCGCGGAAGGGGAAGCAGGGATGTTGGGGGTGACCGTCGGCACCACAGCAGCCACGGAGCTGTGTGAGGACGGTCCTGAGCAGCTACACAAGTCAGAGGACACACTGCAAGCCCAGTGTGTTCATGGCTAGGTGGGTGTTTCTGGAAAGATCTGACAGCACTGAGCATTTAGAAAGGTCATGCTGAGTCTGACACATGACGGTCCCTGTCCATTCCCAGGAGAAGCAAATGCTGAGTATAGCTGAGTCCCAAGCTCCTCACCTGAGAAACGGGGGCAACACACACCCTCATGGCTAGGAGGTCCCCAACACTTTGGGTTCACTGTCAGAGTCACAATCATCACTTCTGCCCCTCCTGGGAGTGGTCCCCACTTCCACCAAGTCCACTGTGGTGGTCTGTCACTGGACAACAATTAGCCTTCACTATGGACCAAATGTTTGCATCCCCCCAATATTCATATTTTTTTCCCAGTATGGATGTGAGAGTTGGACTATAAAGAAAGCTGAGCACCAAAGAATTGATGTTTATGAACTGTGGTGTTGGAGGAGACTCGTGAGAGTCCCTTGGACTGCAAGGAGATCCAATCAGTCCATCCTAAAGGAGATCAGTCCTGGGTGTTCATTGGAAGGACTGATGTTCCAGATACTACTCCAGCTGAAACTCCAATACTTTAGCCATCTGATGTGAAGGGCTGACTCATTTTAAAAGACTCTGATTCTGGGAAAGATTGAGGGCAGGAGGAGAAGGGGCCGACAGAGGATGAGATGGTTGGATGGCATCACTGACTCAGTGGACATGGGTTTGGGTAAACTCCAGGAGTTGGTGATGGACAGGGAGGCCTGGCATGCGGTGGTTCATGGGGTTGCAGAGAGTCGGACATGACTGAGAGACTGAACTGAACTGAACTGAAAATTCATGTATCGAATCCCTACTCCCCGATGCATTTGTCGCTGAAGGTGATCAGGTCACGAGGGTGGAGCCCCACGAAGGGGATTAGTGCCCTCAGAAGAAGAGACTGGTGAGAGACGTTCTCTCCAACACACGGGGACAGAGACAACGTTTACAGCATCCTGAGCTGATGAGACAACCCCGAGGAGACGAGCCTGCCGACTGTGCCCACAGCCAGCCTATCCCCAGGAGGGTAGGGACAAGACAGTAGAGCCGCGGGCAGGGGTGGGGAGGAGCCGAGGGCAGCCACTGACCACGGGGTGGGCTGCCCGCCCCCCTCGCTCGCGTGTCCTACCTACAAGAGGGAGCAGGGCTCGAGGGCTCTGCCCAAGGCCTCCCCGTGGCCCTGGCCCGGCGCGCCATCCCAGGGTGCCCGTGGCACAGCCTTCCACAGGGGCAGAGGGCCAGGCTTGGCATCACTAAACCTGGCTTCGTATCCAGCTACAGACTGTCCCCGCGACCCTGGCAACGCCCTCAGCTCGCGAGGGTCCCAGGGCCTCATCTGTAACGTGGCAATGATGACACAGCAGGGGTTCTCCCTCCCCACCTACATGTCAACAGGGTTCAGCGAGCAGCAGGACATGCCAAGCCCTGCGGAGGGACGAGAGGTCAGAGGGAGCATCCAGGGTTCACAGGAAGCACCAGCGGGACACGTAACTGAGCTGGGGTTGGGGCATCAGGGAAAGCTTCCTGGAGGAGATGCCACTCAACCTCAGACCTGAGGCGTGAACGGGACGTGGCTGGGTGATAGGCTCGCGTGCGTCAGAGTGCCAACACAAACGCGGCAGGCTCACGGTAAATGAGGGCACCCTGCCCACAGGACAGCCTGGAACCTGACACTGCGGTGTGCAGCCAGCTCACCCCAACCACGAAGAACCTCTCCCCTTCCGGTAGCAGAGTCAGCGCAAGCCCCCCTGCCGCCCGGCATCTTTGCACCAAGGAAACCCTCGGCAGGAAAGAAGCCTACGGTGACTCCCTCCCCTGCGTGTGCTGATGGCGGAAACAGCTGGAAAACGGGCGGAGCTCCGGACTGCGCCCCCAAAGCGGCCTCCTCTGGACTCCTGCTCACTGCTGGCCCATCGGGGCCTTCCCGCACCAGCCACCGCACGGATTCTCGTCCTATTAATACTTGTGAGTAGGCTTCAAAGATGCATTTTTTCCCCAGAGTAGATTCCCCGTCCCCACAAGAGAGGAGCTGGCCTGGAGTGGAGGAGACAGAGCTGTTGCCTTGGGGGGAGGTGAGCAAGGACTCACCGGCGCCTCAAGGCCACGGCTCGGCCTCCCCAGCTGGCCTCATGAGGGCCGTGCAGGGATGATGGCCCCAGCCGGAATCTGGTCTTTAAAACACCTGTCTGACCCTGGAGGAGCCCACGGGCACGTGAAAACCAGACGACACGAGGGCCCTGTGGGGTCCTGGCACAGAGAAGAGCAGGTGGGAACGCTAAGGAAACAGGATAGAGCGTGGCCTGCGGTCCCGCTAACACCTCCCCGCTGGCTGATCAATGGCCACCACCGTCCTGAGCTGGAGGAGGATGATAGCGTCAAGGGGACACACGGGGTTCAGGGGACGGGAAGTCTACTATCTTCTCAGTTCTCTGTGAATCTGAAACTGTCCTACTAACGGGGTCTGTTTGAGGGGGGCTGCCCTTTGGTTGGGGTGCGGCGGGCAGCCCACTCGGCCCCCTCACCTGGCGGCTCTCCAGGACTCTGGTCGTGGAAATGAGGTCGGGAGACAGATGAGAACTCGGGGCCTGGAGCCCTGAGGGTCCCTCCACGCAGGGGTCAGTCCTCAGATGCGCCCGTGATAGAAGCCACAGCCCCACTCCTGGAGGGGCCGCGGCTCAGGCACATCACCGAGTGGCCTGGGGTGGCCACGCCAGGCCCTGAACCCAGGCCAGCGGGCTCTCCCCACCAACGGCGTGGCTGGAAGAACTAGGCTCCCATCAAACCACCTCCAAGACAGCGGGCTCGGGACACCAAAGCACACAGCCTTCCGCAGGCCAGAACTGTCTGCAAGTGGGTGACCCACGACAAGGCCCGCCTACACCTGTTCTGGGTTGTTCCATGTCCACGAGCTTCCTTCCCAGAAGAAGGAAGCTCGCCAGCAGCACGGAGGGAACAGAACCGCCCAGGTCAGGAACGCGGGAACCCAGCCCCCCATTAGGGGGCACCACTCACAGTCTGGGGGTGGGGGTGGCACAGAGAAAGGACCCACCGCCAGGCGAGCCCGCCAGCAGCCCAGCGGAACCCGCCGGGGTCCCAGCAGCCCATGAGGGCGGCCTGGAAGCCACCCAGGATTTCAAGCCCCCCCCACCCCCCGCCACAGTGCATCTAACAGCAAAATGTATAATTTAACATTCAATATTTCCATCCCAGACCGGAATTAATTATTTAATGTCCCATCAAAAGCAATTCTATCTTCTGCACTGATTCAGACGTCCCAGCCCCTCCCCCGCCCTGGCCGGCATCCCAGCAGAGCCGGGGAAGGCGGGTCAGGCCCCCAGCAGGCACACGAAGCGCACCTGTGACGTGCCCGACAGGCCCTGCTCCCGGGGGCGGAGCCGGGGCCAGGGTCACCGCGTTGCGTCTGGTGCTCAGCACGTCCCCAGATTGCATGGGGGGTTCCAGGCGAGGAGTGAAGGTTTCAGCCTATCCTCAGTGGACTGTTCCCACCTGGGGTGCATCGTGAGAGACACGGAGCCAGGAGGAGGCGGTGCAGGTGTGGGCTGCTGGGGCAGGCAGAGGATAAGGCCTGTCACAGATTTTAATGCGGCCGACATAGCCCGCAGGCCTCCCGGCAGGTTCTGCCTGCCCGCCAGCCCTCCCCTCTGCTCTCGGGATCGGCTGGACCCCCCTCTCCCGGGCACAAACCAGCTCAGTCCTGGCCTTTGACAGAGTCCCCACCGCCCCGCGCTGGCCGCCCTCCCGCACACCTCCCCGGTATCCTCACGCGGCCCCTCCAGGTACCAGAGGCTGGAGTAGATGTGGCCGGGCCTGGCAACTGCACGGGGCCAGCCTACGGGCTGGAACTTCCTAAGAGGTCATGGCAAGGCTTCCAGGGAGAAGGAGGGCACGGCAGAGAAGACAGATGCAGAGCGAGGAGGCCTCAGGCCCCTGCCACCCGGGGGGACCCTCCCCAGCCCACCCGTGCCCCTCACACCTGGATTCAGGCTTCTGGCGTCCAGAACCGGGACACACACTCTCCGGAGTTGTGAGCGCCTGGAGAATGGCCGCTGGCATGGCAGCCACAGGACACCGTACAAAGCTAACAAGGACAAAGACCTGCCATCGCAGCCCCCAGGGGTGGCCCTGCCAGCGCCTGGCACAAAGGACAGGTCTCCTGAATCTGCTGCCGTTACAGCCAAGCCTGAGGGTCCCTCCAGAGCCCACGTCCTTCCCGGGACCTCGAGGTGTGACCTTGCTTGGAAAAGGGGCCGCTGCAGGTGTAATTAGCTGCAACGCAGTCATCCTGGGGCGGGGTGGGCCCTTCCCTTGATGTGACTGGTGTCTCCACGGGGACACGGGGAGATAAGGAGCCGTGTGACGACAGAAGCCCAGGCGGGAGGGACAAAACCACAAGACAGAAACCCCTGGAATTGCCAGGAGCCCCACGAGGCCGCAGGGACCCTCCCCCAGCGCCTGCGGAGGGAGACCGCCCAGGGAGACCCCGCCCCCGGAGCCTGCGGGCGGAGCTGACCCCACCAACACCTGGATTCGGGTTTCTGGCGTCCAGAACCAGGACAGACGGCTTTCTGCAGTTGTGAGCACCCAGTGAATGGTGCCTGGCATGGCAGCCTCAGGACCCCGTACAGAGCTGAAGGCTGCAACGCTGGCCCAGGGCTGAGAGTGCTGACTGCGTGAGGTTAGAGCACCCCACCCGAGCTCCAGAGGCAGCCAGCAGCCCAGGAGGACAGCACGGCTCCGTCCGGGGAGGAGGCAGGGTGGGGCATCTTGGTGACCCAGCACACGTCGTCCAGCTACGTGCAGCGGCTGAAGGGCACGTCCCTACCAGTCAGGGCCTGACAGAACGTGGTCTGCTGGAGAAGGGAATGGCACACCACTTCAGCGTTCTTGCCTTGAGAGCCCCATGAACACAATGAAACGGCAAAAAGATATGGCACCAGCAGATGAGCTCCCCACCCCCAGGTCGGTAGGCATCCAGTATGCTCCTGGGGAAGAGCAGAGAAATAGCTCCAGAAAGAGTGAAGCAGCTGGGCTAAAGCAGAAATGACGCTCAGCTGTGGACGTGACTGGTGGTGAAAGTAAAGCCCGACGCTGTAAAGAGCAATATCGCACAGGAACCTGGGATGTTAGGTCCACGAATCAAGGCAAATTGCAAGTGGTCAAACGGGAGACGGCAAGAGTGAACATCGACCTTTTAGGAATCAGTGAACTAAAACGGACTGGAATGGGTGAATTTAACTCAGATGGCCATTTTATCTACTACTGTGGGCAGGAATCCCTTAGAAGAAATGGAGTAGCCCTCACAGTCAACAAAAAGAGTCCAAAATGCAGGACTTGGGGGCAATCTCAAACACAACAGAATGACTGTTCGTTTCCAAAGCAAACCACTCAGTATCACAGTAATCCAAGTTTAGGCCCCGACCAGTAACGCTGAAGAAGCTGAAGTTGAACGGTTCTATGAAGACCTACAAGACCTCCTAGAACTAACACCAAAAAAGACCCAGAACACGGATTCAACTTTTCCCAGAAGCCCCTGCCTGGCACCCGGGGTCCCAGCGTCCCTGCACCCACGGAGCTGGGGCTGGTCCCACAGGGACCTCGGTCCCCAGGAACGACCTCCCGCGGCTCCACCTCTGGGCCCCCACCCCTCGATCCTCCCATCCTGTCACCGGGAGGAGCGTCCCTGGGGCTGCAGAAGGCTTCCTGCCCCTCCCACTCCTCAAGCACACGGACCCTACATCGCTGACCCCTCGATGGTTCGTAGAGGGCCCTGGCTCTGCACAAAGTCCAGACTGGGCCTGGTGAGATGACGGCAGGGGCCACACGGCAGGAAGTCGGGGGAGGCAGGAGAGCCAGCTGGGGCCCATGAACACCAACAGGAACCCGCTGAAACAAACCACTGTGCTGACCCCACACCGTCCCCACCACGGTAGGCCCGGGTTCCGGGGAGCAGCCCCCAGGGCAAAGGGCTGCCTCCTGGGGTAGTGAGCACCCCGTCTCGGGAGGCATGCGAGAAACTGGTGCTGGTGCAGCACAGGCGATCGGACCGGCAGACTTCCCAGATCCGGGGCCGCTCTGGAGGTCAGGGGCACCGCAAAACCTTCACCTGAGGCCCGCAGGTGAGAGCTGGACCATAAAGAAAGCTGAGCACCGAAGGATTGATGCTTCTGAACTGTGGTGTTGGAGAAGAGTCTTGAGAGTCCCTTGGACTGCAAGGAGAGCCAACCAATCCATCCTAAAGATCAGTCCTGCGTGTTCACTGGAAGGACTGATGCTGAAGCTGAAACTCCAATACTTTGGCCACCTGATGTGAAGAACTGACTCATTTGAAAAGACCCTGATGCTGGGAAAGATTGAAGGCAGGAGGAGAAGGGGACGACAGAGGATGAGATGGTTGGATGGCATCACTGACTCAGTGGACATGAGTTTGGGTAAACTCCGGGAGTTGGTGATGGACAGGGAGGCCTGGCGTGCTGCGATTCATGGGGTCGCAAAGAGTCGGACACGACTGAGCGACTGGACTGAACTGAACTGAGACCCGCAGACAACGGACAGCTTGGCTTACATGGGTCCCAGCAGCTCTCATGGCTGAGAAGAGGGCATTCAAAATGAACAGCAAGCATTCAGGACACTAGTACTGAAGCAAAATAAAAGCAACAGAGACACGGGGCCTGCACACACCTGCCAGGCCCCGGGGGAGGCCCCGGTGAGCGAGCGCGGCGAGCATGCCTGCCACCCCTTCCTGCCGTGACTCACGCTCCAGCGCGCCTGGCTGCCCCTCCGCCGGGAACACCCGCCCCTCCTGCCTGACCCCAGCCTCCTCCAGGCGCCCCTCGGTCACTCATCCGAGATGCCCTCCTCCCGCCCCCCAGGCCTCACTGCAGTCAGCCGACTGCCCTCTCGGGTCCCTCCACACTCTTCGGACGGACGGGGCAGCCCTCCTGCCCGCGGGGTGCAGCGGGAACCCCCGGGTGCTGCTGGTGTTAACTCTGGTTACCTGGGGGACTTCGCCTGAGAACTCACCACACTCTCCCCGTACAACAGACGCTTCTTCTGCAAGTGCAGGATACCCTGAGAAGTGATGTTTTGGAAAGCCGCTGGCTTTAAACCCAGAGAGTTCAAAGACATTTAATCAGATCTGTTCATTCAGAGACACACAGCTCAAGGCCTTCTGATGGGACGGACACTTGGTGAGAAGCCGAAACGTAAAGGACGCAGACGCCCGCAGACAGGCTGGGGTCGCCCAGGGACGCTTCGGCCCGGCCCCAGGCCTGCACGCAGCTTCCCCCGCTGCAGCCCAGCCAGACCGGGCGCCGAGGAGGCCACACGGGAGGGGGTCCAGGGCTGCCCCCAGCTCATCCTGTCCCTGTAACCCCAGAGACTCCACTCCGGCCACGGCGGGTCCAGCAGCTCTGCCCGCAGACAGGCGGGCTCGGGGCTGACTCGGGCCCCTGCAGAGGCCTCTCTGAACGCGGGGAAGACAGGAGCCACATACTCAAAACCCGCGAATCTTTTCCAAAGCAATGGCTCCAGCTGCCCCCGCGTGAACTCCCCAGGGCAGGGGCCACGGGGGCCACGCGCGCCCGACGGCCACCGGCTCGGCCCTGACCCAGTCGCCCTGGAGGCGGCCCCTGCTGCCCGCCCTGCCTTCTCGGGCGACACAGGCATCCCTGTCACACGGATGAGCGGCCGCGGCCCAGCGCTGCGGGCTGTTCACGGCCCTCTAATCCCCAGACAAGAGCGGATCTGAGGACACCAACTCACCCACGAGCGGCAGCGCGGCCACTGGAGCTCCCGCGAGCCCACTCTGCGCTCAGGAGGGCCTCACGCGGTCAGGCAGCACGAGGGGCGGACGACCCCCGTCACCCTGCCCACCAGCCCGTGCATTCCGACGGGGCCAGAGAGACGTGACCCCAGGGCAGACCTCCTCCCGAGGCGCGGTCCCAGGTGACACATGACAGTCCACGTCCCCCGGCCCGGCCCGCATGGGGGGCCTCTGAGACGAAGGCCTTGCACCAGCCCATCAGCCCAAGGCGGTCTGGAGGACCACCGAGGGGGAGGCAAGCCCGCGCTCGGCGCCGTCCCCAGCCGCCCCCAAGTGGTCCCCACTTCTATCCGGGCTGGAGGGAGCCAGGACTCATCCAGTCCCCCCTGGGGACGCCGGTCCGTGACCCCCCAGCTCAGATGCTCAAAGCTCAGACCACAGCGCCCTGCTGCCCTGGGGACCCACCGCTGCAAAGACCCCGCAGGACGACAGGACGAAACCTCGGGGAGCAAATCTCAGATGAGCTCGCGCGGAGGCTGCTCCCCTCCGGGGCTGGGGTGAGGAGGCCTGATAACGGCCCAGAGCAGAGCCGGCTGCCTGGGGAGGCCTTAAGAGCCAGCAAAGGCCACGGGGAGGCCGGGACGGGGCACACCTGCCCCCCCCAACAGAGCCAGCAGAGGGGAGCTCAGTGACCCTGTGCCAAACCCACGGGCTGCTTCGGGGTTTGCCCTGGGCGATTCTCCTGGGCCTGATGCGTCTCTGTTTCGCTCCTGGGCCTGCCTGCCCCCCAGGACCAAGGAGTCTCCCCCGTTCCGCGGACACCGCAAGGGCCTCGCGGGGTGGCAGGGCAGCCTCTGGGCACAGCCAGCGAGCCCGCTCCCAGGGCCCCGGGCCACACGCCCATCGAGAGCCGCCCTGGTCTCCCTGACCCGGACCCCCACGCTGCCGGCCGGACATGCAGCCCCCGTGGGGGCAGCTCCCTCAGACGGCCCGGGATCCGCACCCACAGATGCCCCCGCAAGCACCCCACACACCCCCGCCCACAGCCCGGCCCACTGGGCAAGCTCCGCGGTGGGAACCGGGCTGGGGACTCACCCCAAGGCCCCCGCTTAGATGCAGATGGTCGCTCCTCCCTGGCCTCAAGGGGAGGAAGAAGGGGCGGGCGTGGCTGGTGAGCGCCTGGGCCAGCGCGGGGCCCAAGTCTCAGACTAGAACCAGCGTCCGCCCACACCCCCGCCCAGGCCTGGGTACCGAGCAAGGCTCCAGCCGAGCGCAGTGAACGCCGGAGCCCTCGGCCTGCTGAGCACTCGGGTGTCTGCCCGCATCCCGCCTCGTGGGGATCCCTACGACGGGGCACCCAACCACCACGACGCCAGCAGCAGCCGGGCCGGGAGCCCACTGCGTGGACACGGCCTGAGTCCAGAGGCCAGAGGGGCCCCAACACGGAGCGCATCGCGTTCTGCAGCGCCCTCTCGGACACCCCGGCCAAACTAACACCGAGAAAATTGACAGATGTTCTCCGACGGGCGGACTTCCTCAGGCACACCACCCTGGCACCCTGCGCCCCCAAGGGCAAGGGCCCTGCCTCCCCGAGGCCTCGTGTGGGTGGGCCTGGCCCGAGGTCGCACCTGGTGGCCCCAATGGCAGGTGGAGCAGCCCCCTCACCCTCCCACCCCAGGGGCTGCGTGCACCCCAAGACCTGAGCACAGGCGGCAGCACCTCCAGAGGCCCCCACCGCTCAGGCTGACATTCCTTCTAGTCTGAGGGTCCCGGGGCCCCGGCGCCTCACACGGGAGGGGTCAGCTGTGCACACGGGGGGGTCAGCTGGACACACAGGGGGGTCAGCTGGACACACAAGGGCGTGGGCCTTGTGCTCTGAGCCCCAACAGGCCGAGAATCATCTGCAGAGGCCCCTGGGTGCCCAGAGCCGCACATTACACCCCTCAACCACAGCCAGCAGGCGGCCTCCACACCTCCCAGGCCAAGGTCTGCCCCAGGTCCCAGCAGGGCTCGGCCAAGAGCAGGAATCTGGGGAGCAGCACAGGTCAGGCCACGCAGCTCACGCCCCAGCCTCCCGAGGAGGGAGAGGTGGTAACCCCATGGCATCGTGTTCACACCAGATTCAGAGAGGCTGAGTGCCCTGCCTGCGGCAGCCCAGCAACAGAGAGGCCTGCGTGCGCCTCACACCAGCTCGGCCTGAGCAGACGGGCGGCAGTCCCGGATGCCAGGCACCGGGAGCAAGCTCTCCTCCCTCCGGGTTGGGGTCTGCGGGGGCCACGTGTCCAGCGGGGGCAAACCGCTTCCCCTCCGGGAGACAAGAAGACAGGCCATGCGGTGAGCAGAGCTGCTCCTCCCTGGGGCCCACGGGCGCGGATCTCGGCCCTCGAGAGCTAATCCCCTGCGGCAGGACACGTCTCTGCAAACTGGAGCTTCCACCTTTGTGCGCATTCAGCAAGTGCAGAAGGCTGCTCTCACGCGCACACTCCCCCGGAAATCTTCGGGGACCCCCAGCCACCCGGCTTGGGCCGGGGGTTAAAGTCAGATGAGCACAAGTTCTCCAAACCGCAGGGGGGGCTCCAGGACAGACGCTGCCCGGCAGGCACCCTCCCGGCCCGCCCCCACCGAGAGGGCAGGACTTTCTGCCCAGGTCACACAGAGGGGCACTCCTGGTGGGACCCAGGCAGGACTGAGGCCCCAGAGGCTGGTCTCTCTCCCGCATGGCAGTGGGTAACTTACTGGTGGGAGTGTCAACCCCAGACAGGGTGCTAGGGCTCAGGCCCACTCGGAGGAGGGAGCCAGCGGGCAGGGCAGCCGCCTGGCAAGGCCGGAGCACAGCAGGACCCATCACGAGCCTCCTCTGGATGGGGGCGGGCCGGGGGCCATCTGCTGGGCCCATTCAGGAGAAGGGACTGCTTCCCCCACACAGAGCTCTCAGAGCTCTCGGGGATTCTCTGCAGAAGCTAATTGCCTGGAAGCATAAATAACACTGTCCAGGGAGGCAGCAGGGCGGGGCCCGCGAGGCGCACAGGCCCCTGGAATGGGGAACAAGGGGAACAAAGCCGCCCCAGCTGCTCCAAGCCCACCCACCCACCCACGGTTCCCAGGGAGGGAAGCAGCGGGGCTTTCAGAGATATGGCCAGCTGGGCCCATGGAACTCCCTGGGTCCTATGAACCTACCTCTCTAAAAACAACAGTTGCCAGCCGGCAGGCCCTCGCCCCCAAGGATCCCCCCACCAACCCCCAAACACACACACAAGCCCCACATTCATCCCAGGAGGGGCTAGGAGAGCCCACTCGGCCTTCCTGATGGGCACCCTCCTGGCCCCCAGCACCCACAGAAGGCAGGAGGGAGCCACGGGCCCAGAGGGCCAGCCACAGTGACCAGAGGGTGCCCACCACGGCCTCCGCCCGCCAGCCCGTCTCCACTTCCTCTCGGAGGACGGGCAAGCCCACCGCCCCCTTGAAAGATGAGGGAGGGAGGCCCGGAGGGGAGGTGACTCCCCGAGGTCATGCTGGGCGTGGGGACCACGAGCATCCCGGCCGCCACCTGGGGACCCCCAGCTCCCTGCCCAGGATGACCTCAGACGCAGACGGGATGGAAGCCCAGGGTACTGGGTCAGCCTCCTGACACCTGCCCCCTGAGGAGAGAGAGAGAGAGAGAGAAAAGAGACCCTCCAGAGCAGAACAACAACCAATGCCCTCGAGAGAAAGCAGCCGCTCCACCCCACAGGGTGCTGAAGGGGGTCCCCCACCCTGCCCTGACACCCCCCACACCATGCCCCGACTCCCCGCCCTGCCCAGCTCGGATGGGAAAGTGTTGGGAGCGCCGGCCTGCAGGGAGCGAGGTCAGACCTAGGCTCAGGTCCCAGCTGCTCCATGCTCTGCCTATCAGGGTCCCACCTGGGATGAGATGAGCCCATCGGGGTCCCCGGGGAGACACCTCAACATCTGATGGGGCTCCCCGTCCCCACCCCCCCAGAGACACCTGGGCCCCCTGGCCTGCCTTCTGTGGGCACAGGTGAGCCAGACTGGCCCCCGCCTCCTCCAGGCAGCCCTCCTGAGCCAAGGCTGTGAACCAGGCGTCCAGACGTCCGGCCCTGAAGCCGGCCCCATCCCCCTGGGGCAACAGCCCCAAGCTCAGGCTGCATCGAGCACTGTAACGACTGCCCCGGCCTGGTCTGCTTCGTCGGGAGGTGGTGAGGCTGCACAAGGTAGGTGTACTCGAGGGCACAGAACTCACACCTCAGATGGCTGCAAGGCAGACGCTGGGTGTGGTCTACCACAGCTAAGCCACTGAGCGTGCACATGCCCCTGCAGCCACTGAGCGTGCACACGCCCCTGCAGCCCCTGAGTGAGTGTACACACCGCCCCTGCAGCCCCTGAGCGAGTGTACACACGCCCCTGCAGCCCCTGAGTGAGCATACACACCGCCCCTGCAGCCCCTGAGCGAGTGTACACACGCCCCTGCAGCCCCTGAGCGAGTGAACACACCGCCCCTGCGGCCCCTGAGCGAGCATACACACCGCCCCTGCGGCCTCTGAGTGAGTGTACACTCTGCCCCTGCAGCCCCTGAGCGAGCGTACACACCACCCCTGCAGCCCCTGAGCAAGTGTACACACGCCCCTGCAGCCCCTGAGCGAGTGAACACACCGCCCCTGCAGCCCCTGAGCGAGTGTACACACGCCCCTGCAGCCCCTGAGCGAGTGAACACACCGCCCCTGCAGCCCCTGAGCGAGCGTACACACCACCCCTGCAGCCCCTGAGCGAGCTACACACCACCCCTGCAGCGCCTGAGCGAGTGTACACACGCCCCTGCAGCCCCTGAGTGAGTGTACACACGCCCCTGCAGCCCCTGAGCGAGTGAACACACCGCCCCTGCAGCCCCTGAGCGAGTGTACACACGCCCCTGCAGCCCCTGAGCGAGTGTACACACGCCCCTGCAGCCCCTGAGCGAGTGAACACACCGCCCCTGCAGCCCCTGAGCGAGTGTACACACGCCCCTGCAGCCCCTGAGCGAGTGTACACACGCCCCTGCAGCCCCTGAGCGAGTGAACACACCGCCCCTGCAGCCCCTGAGCGAGCGTACACACCACCCCTGCAGCCCCTGAGTGAGTGTACACACCATCCCTGCAGACCCTGAGCGAGTGTACACACCATCCCTGCAGACCCTGAGCGAGTATACACACCGCCCCTGCAGCCCCTGAGTGTACACACCGCCCCTGCGGCCCCTGAGTCAGTGTACACACGCCCCTGCAGCCCCTGAGTGAGTGTACACACCGCCCCTGCAGCCCCTGAGTGAGTGTACACACCGCCCCTGCAGCCCCTGAGCGAGCATACACACCGCTCCTGCAGCCCCTGAGCAAGTGTACACACGCCCCTGCAGCCCCTGAGCGAGTGTACACACCGCCCCTGCAGCCCCTGAGCGAGTGTACACACCGCCCCTGCAGCCCCTGAGCGAGTGTACACACCGCCCCTGCAGCCCCTGAGTGAGTGTACACACCATCCCTGCAGACCCTGAGCGAGTGTACACACCGTCCCTGCAGACCCTGAGCGAGTGTACACACCGCCCCTGCAGCCCCTGAGTGTACACACCGCCCCTGCGGCCCCTGAGTCTACACACCGCCCCTGCGGCCCCTGAGTGTTCACACCGCCCCTGCAGCCCCTGAGTGGACACACCGCCCCTGCGGCCCCTGAGTGTACACCACCCCAGTAGCCCCTGAGCGAGTGTACACACCGCCCTGCAGCCCCTGAGCGAGTGTACACACCGCCCCTGCAGCCCCTGAGTGTACACCACCCCAGCGGCCCCTGAGCGAGCGCACACACCGCCCCTGTGGCCCCTGAGCGAGCGTACACACCGCCCCTGCGGCCCCTGAGCGAGTGTACACACCGCCCTTTCAGCACGTGAGCTCTGGAACAAGGTCACAGATGTGCCCTCCCAATTCATAACAGGCTGGGTCACCCCGAGTGCCTTCCATAGAAACCACTGCAACCGTCCTCTGCCTCGTTGCAGCCAGGTGACACTGACGTCCTCCAAAGCATCACAGCACAGCAATTCCGGATGTTACCCCAATTAGTACCGTAAGCCTGAGCTAATTGATTTGTTCCAAAGGCCGTCATCCCAGCAGCTGGCTTCAATATACTTAACACCTAGTTCCCAGATCCAGAGAGGCTGCCATTAGCGAGATTAATTGTACGCACACACACTTTAATTCCTTCCCCTCTGCAGAAACAAAAGTGACACTTCTCCCAATTAAAGGCGTGGGGGCCTGGTGACACGGCCAGTCGTTCAGGAAGACGACACATCATCACCATTTAGATGGAGCGGCCATCACGTTCCTCCCTGCCTGGGGCCACACGGGGCTCAGGCCTGAGGGCCCGCGGTGGGGGTGAGGGGTGGGGTGTAGGGACCCGCCCTCCAGAAATCTCCCCTCTGACCTTCTCCACAATGAGATGAGGAGGTCTGAGGTAGGATGAAGGGTGAGAAGGGACTTGGACTCTAAGCTGGAAGGGGTTGGGGTCATCATCATCTCTTCTGCCTTCAACTTGGGAAGTCGAGGCCCAGAGAGGCCAGGCCTTGCTCAAGGTCATGCCCAAGGTCACAAAACCAAGGAACTGTGGTTGTTGTTGTTTAGTTCTTAGGTCGTGTCCGACTCTTTGTGACCCCATGGACTGTAGCCCACCAGGCTCCGCTGTCCATGGGATCTCCCAGGCAGGAATACTGGAGTGGGGTGCCATTTCCTTCTCCAAACCCATGGACTAGAGGCCAGAAACGCTGGGACAAGCGCCGTGTGACCCTGAGATCCCTGTCCAGGCAATTAGAATAGTCATGGCTCCCACCCTATCAGGAGAGCGGTGGACCAAAGGGTCCCAGGGATACGACACCCAGAAGGGACCCTGAGGGCATCTTCCCTGGTGGCTCAGTGGTAAAGAATCCGCCTGCAATGAGGGAGATCCGGGTTTGATCCCTGGGTCAGGAAGATCCCCTGGAGAAGGAAATGGGAACCCACCCCAGTATTCTTGCCTGGAGAATCCATGGACAGAGGAGCCTGGTGAACGCTAGTTCATAGGGTCACAAAGAGTCGGACACAACTGAGTGACTAACAGACACACATCTGCTCACGAGGCTTCTCATTTAGAAGCACGTATCTTCTAGCTTCTTCCCTGTCCCCCTGTTCAACCAAATCAGGCCTTCCAAATGTGGTGGGTGGTGCTTGACGAGCTCTCTGAATGCTAATACGGATACCAGACAGGGGAGCACACAGCCTCCGTGGAGGAAGACTGGGATTATTAGTGTTTCTCATGAATAATACATGACCCAGAGGGGCCAGCCCTGAGATGACCCCTCAAGTGATTATCTCTGCAGCGGAAGGAGCTGCAGAGCCGGCGGGGGGACCAGGTGAGGCTAATTAATGGCATCTGGGCGCACCCGGGCATGAGGGTGACCCTCGGGGGCTGCAGCAAGCTCAGGCCCACGAGGGAGGCACGGAGCCCTGCACGGGGCCGAGGCTTTAGGGGGTGAAACCAGGGTGTGAGTCAAAGACAGAGCCCAGGGGCGGCGCCTGCTGTGGAGTCGGGCAGCTCTGGCCGTGAACCCAGCCCTGCGTGACCGCACGGGGCGGTCTGTGCCTCGGTCTCCCTGTCTGTAATAAGGGGCTGACGGAAGCCACCTCACACCAGCTGTTGGGACTCAAGGAGTAATACTTGCAATGAGCCCAGCAGTGTAAACATACCGTGATTCCCAGCTCCTGATCAGATTTCTCCACCTCAAGATAAACCAAGGAAAAAAAACCCCGCGAGACGGAGGGAACCGGGGCTTAGCTGTCCTCATCTGTGGCAGACTCCTCGCCACCCCACCCCCAGCTCCCTCTCCCTCTTTGGTGGGGGATGAATTCCAGATGAACACGGGGCTGCTGGGCAGCTGATCCCACTTTCCATCCGTCCCTGTAGCCAGCCCTGACCTTGTAACCATGTTCTAAACATCAAAGGAGAAAGAAAACGGTAGGAGGAAGACCCTCACTCTTAAAAGTGCTGCTTTCTCCATTTTCTTCCCTAATGCACAGAATGGAGCATGGGTGTGATGGCAGAAGCCAAGCAGCCATCATGCACCATGAGAAGGTCACATGCCAGGGACGGGACTGGCACAGCAAGGGATCCTGGGGGCCTGAGCCGCGGGGGCTGTGATGCAGCCTGGACTTCTGCCCTAAAGAGAGAAAGCCGCTGGCTTGTTCTGCTGCTTTTAAAAGATCTCCTGTTTCAGCAGCCACACCCATCTCACTAGCAGCCAACGAGGACGGGCCATCTTTTAAAACTGATATACAAAAATATTCAGATCTCCTAATATCCCTTTGACCATTTTTGGCCCGAAGAGAGGAAGTTCAAAAGAAATAAGATAGACTTGCAAAAAAAGAAAAGTAAAAAAGAAATGAAACGTTTCTCACCAGGCTCTTGCAGGTGAGAACCAGAATCGTGCCCAAGGCTCAGAGGGAACAGAGGCATCTCGGGGACCCACAGGCAGGAGCAGCCTGGGTGCAGGCAGACAGTCAGGGCCGCCTCAGGGGACTCAGTCTCCAAACTCAGCTCCTCAAGCAGTGTCCCCTCTCCCCCCTCACTCCAGCTCTCTCCTGCCCTCTCCTCCGCCCACCGCCCAGCAGACCACAAGCCAGCCCCCTCTGCCCCCGGCACCCAGCTCCAGCCAGCACCTCTGACCAGCTCCTGCCCCAGCTGTCCAGGAGAGGGGTCAGCCGGGCTCCGCGCACCGTGCTGGGCCAGGACACGGGCCGTGGGATGCAGGGCGGGGACTCGGCGCAGGATGTGGGGCGCAGCAGGGGGCACGGGGCCAAGGTCAGGGGACAAGAACACAAGATAAAGGCTCAAGTCCCAGGCCGGCCTGAGGCACCGGATACCCTAAGCCAAGTGCCCGACCCCAGGCCCCGTGGCTACACCGCACGGGGTGAGGCTGGGTGGGGCAAGAACAGAGAACAGAAGTCTGACCCCGGGCCAAGCCCGCCTCCAGCACCAGCCTTGCTGGGACATGAAGCCACGTCTGCCCCAGCCTCTGCTTCCCCCAACAGCCCCCGAAAACGGAGGGAACCCCCGGACTCTGAGCATCCTCTCCTGTGCCAGCCCTGCAGACTCTCAACAGAGGAAGGGAGGACCCACGGCCCGCCCCGGCCAGGCCCCCACGTCAGGCTGCGGGCCTGGGGTGGCTCTGGGTGCTGGACCGGAGGCAGGACTCTGGAAGGACCAGAGACGATTCCTCCAAGGGGGCACCTGAGCCCACCAGCCACCCTCCTGGGGTCTGCAGCAACACTTGCTCGGCCTGCTTCCCCAGGCTTCCCCAGCGGCCGCTGCGCCCTGGGGCTTGGTCCAGCAGGCCCAGAGGGGCCAAAGGAAGGCTTGTTCCAGGGAACATTCCGGACATGGGGCTGATACCTCACACAAGGAGTGGTCGGAACCAGGAGACGAAGGAGAAGCGAAAGAAACAGGCGGGAGGAGGTTGGTGAATCAGCGCTACTCCATCATGGGGGGGGGAGGGGCAGAAGGGGGGGGGGAGGGGAGGACCGCAGGGGAGGACCGCAGGGGAGGGAGGAATGGAAGGATGAGGTGGAGGGGAGGAAGAGACGGGTGTGGGGGAGGGCTGGAGGGGAACCATGAGCGCAGGTGTGAGGGTCCACAGGCCCCCCAGCCGAGCCCCAGGCCGAGTGTGGGGCTGTGCACCGATCCAGGGCCATCCCGGCTCACGCCGAGGCGGGCGGTCTGTGAGCTGGGAGCATCCTCCAGACACAAACAGGCCTCTGCTTACTTTGGAAATGGGGGCGGGAGGCCGAGGGGGCAGGGAAAGCGGACACCCTGCGGAGGAGGCTCAGACCGCAGTCTATAAACACTCACGCTGCAAGGACAGCGTTAAGTCCCTCGCCCAAGGTCACCTGGCGAGTCGGTCCCAGGGTCCCCAGGAGCCAAGCTGCAAACGTTCCTGATGACTCCACTGCCTGAGGCGGGGCCCAGCCAGAGGGCAGCGAGGGGTCGTCCCGAGTGGACGCTGTCTGGGCCGTGGGCCCGCATCAGGCACCAGCAGAGATGGAGACAGGCGGGGCCCCAGGGCCCGAGTCCACAGCAGGAAGGGGGCGTGAGGGGCTCGGGCCAGGCCCCGGAGGAGGGCAACCCCCCAGCTTACTTGGGTAGATTCTTAACCCAGGGCCCTCGGAACCCTCTGAGAATCTCAGGAAAGCCGTGGGCCACTCTCTAGAACACAGCCCACCAAGGGGGCCGCAGAGCCTGGCACCTGGACCACAGGGCCCAGAGAGAATAAGAGCTCGTGACCCGGGGCCCCGGAGGAGAAGAGGTGCCTGCCCTCCTCCTGGGCCTGCGGCGACCGCAGGGACAGTCCAGGCCCTGAGCACAGCTCCACAGCCTCCACACCCAAGGCCCCCAAGGCGAAGGACAGACGGACACAGTGGTCAGGGCAGAAAGCCATGCCGGCGGTCTGGATAGGGAGGCAGGAAGGAAGGGCCGCCGGCCAGTTCTGGAGACGCCAAGCGAGGGGAGGGAGATACGGGGTGAAGATCACAAGGGTGAGTGTGGAAGGGGGAGGGAGGCAGAGGCCGACCCGTAGCAAGAACACAGATGTTTAAAGCCAGGGACTCCACAGCCAGGGCAAGGGGAGCGTCACGCAGAGCCTGGACGGTGCCCAGAGGAGAGGTGAAGGCACAGTTAAACGGCGCGGCCCTGGAGGGCCGGTGAGAGCGGAGGGGCGGGAGCCTGCTGTTTCCACTCAAGCCCAGAACTCAACTGCTTTGTTGGCTGCGTGTATTAGGGGACTTCCTGGGTGGGTCGGTGGTAAAGAATCTGCCTGCCAACGCAGAAGACGCGGGTCTGACCCCTGAGTCGGGAAGATCCCCTGGAGAAGGAAACGGCAACCCACTCCAGTATTCTTGCCTGGAGAACCCCATGGACGGAGGAGCCTGGCGGGCTACAGTCCACGGGGTTGCAAAGAGTCGGACACTCTGAGCGACGGACGCACACGCACACTGTGTAATAACCGGGACAGCGGTAAATGAGAGTCGATGACCGACCCAAACATCCACCAAGAGGTCAACGGACGAACATGCGCACACCAGGGGAACGGCAGTCAGCCGTTAAAAGGAACGAAGCTCTGCCCCGAGATGGACAAACCTCCAAAGCCTCCCGGCCAGAGAAGCCAGACCCAGGAGGTCCCCTCTTATGAGACTCCATTTACATGAAACGTCCAGAGCGGGGGCGTCCACGGAGGCAGAAATAGCCCAGTGGTGGCCTGGGGCCTGGAGGGGGCGTGGGGAGTGACAGCTGATGGGCACAGGGGGTATTTCAGGGAGATGAAAATGACCTGGGATTAGACAGCGGCGGTGGCCACAGCTCCGTGAATATACACACTAAAAATCACCCAGCTGTGCGCCTTACGAGGACGCGCTCCTTGGCACGTGAGCTCTATCTCAGTAAAGCTGTTTGTTTGGGTTGCTTTTTTTTTAAGTGAGAACGTTGGCTTCTACAAGTTGGCAAAAAATGCCTTGGAAAGGCCAGAGCTGTCATCCGAGTTCACGCCTCCTTCCTGAGCGTCTCTGAAGGAGTGAGAGATTCCTGGTGTGCAAACGGCTCCTGGTCAGCACCCCGTGGGTCACCTCTGCGCACACCGCCCGTGCTCACAACCCTGAGTTTCCGCTGACTCGCCCTAGGGTGGCTGTCAGACGCTGCTCGCTAATGGAACCATATTTGCACACCACTGTGATCGTGCAGCCACATTCGGTTTCCACGTAACATTTTTATTCCACTTTGGTTTTATTCCGAAACCTCCCATAAGCTGTTTCTTCCTTCCAGATCTGTGTTTGTGAGATCTGGGGACTCATGGAGGTCACCCCACAGATCTGGTTTTAGAGAGAAAGGCAAAGAAATGTAGCCCAGAGTCACTCAAGTCTAACCTCGAGGAGTGGGCATCCCTGAAAACCAGGAGGTGTCAGGGCGAGAGGCGGGGCGCCAGTACTGGGGGTGGCCTGGGGTCACCCATAAGACCACCAAGCCCAAGGCGGAGTGGGGGGCGGTCCCAGGGGGTGCAGGATACAGAGATCCTGAGCTTGAAGGCAGCCAGATAAATCCAGAGAAATCTATTTCATGAACTGGGAACAGAAAAGTGCAATTTCATAGTAGCGTTATTTTTAGTCATGTGTTTTCTGAAATGTAAGTAAATCAAGAAATTAAATATTTAAGTAAACAGTTGACGGTTTCATCTGTCTCTGAATGCTTATAAAGTCTTGGTGACACAGCAATGTGAAATCCTCTCACTGGGAAAAGTGTGGGAGCAGCCTGCCTCTTAGGGTTCTTCTTAGTGGGGTGTATTCTGCGCCCCAAGTCACAGGAAGCACAGGGGTTCCCTCTTCTGGGCCAACCCCCCAGAGAACTGAATACCCAGTGCTTTTTCTAGAGGCTCTAAGAGCTTGAAGAGGCAGACAATATAATCCCGAACCCTCCCTTTCAAAACCTCAACCCACCTGACAACAAAGGCAAGGATGGATGCCTCCTTATCTGAGTTCCTGTCCTCTGGGGTCCGGTGAAATGCAAACAGGAATTACCTCCAGTTCTCCCGACCACCTGCCGAGTGGAACCAGATGGGTCCCCCCCCCTCCCCGCCCCCAGGGCAGCAGACACACGGGCAGGAACCAGGCGGTGTGATGCCCTGAGTGCCGGGCGCCGACCCACCCCAGCCTCACCCAGCCACGCCGCCCTCGCTCCCCGCGGGGCACGGCCAGGAACCGGCTTGCACGGGGTCCTAGCTCCCCAGAGAGGCCCGCGGTCTCTCCTGCCCATCACCGCACGCCCGCCTCGACTTCCGACAGTGGCTGCGCCATCCGGGGCACAGACTGTTGCGGGGACCCTGCCCCGGGCACCAAGCTCTCGGTGCGCCCCAGGGAGGGCACGGCCGTCCCGCGGCTGGTGAGGGCACGGGGGCAGTCCCCTGCCACTGCAGGTTTGCAGCCACAGTTCAAGGCCAGGTGGGCCCCGCCTCCCCCGTCCCCGCCAGGCCAAGTCTGCAGCCAGGACCCCCGGTCCTTCCCCCCACGAGCATCCCTTACCGTCCCTGGGTCTCGGGGCCACAGACCTCGCCTGGCATGCCAAGCTAGCTCTTTGGAAAGACTTGTGAAGCCCACCTCCCTGAGAAGCCCCTCCAGCACGTGGGGATAGAAAGAGGCTCTCTCTGGGCCTCTGCGTGTTAAAAATCTAAACATGAACGGACCTGGAAACACCGTCTGCACTAACAGCAAGTGACATTTCCACCCGCGTACAAGGAAGGCGCCCTCGGCCAGCACGCAGGGCCGACACGCCAGCGCCGCTGTGCTGCTGAACGGTCAGGAGATGGGGCTGAACACGGCAGGTGCTCACCAAAGGGGAGAATGAGTGTTGGGGGAGCACGTGGGCAGCAGCACAGACCAGAAGCTTCTGCTGGCAGGGGGGCCGGGCCGGCTGCCAAGCGCGGCCACCCAAGCCCCCAGACTCCAGCTCAAGCGCCGCACAATGTCAGCGGCGGCTCTGGGGCAGGCGGAGCGGTGAGCCTCCTGGGGGCCCCGGGTCTGTCCCCCTCTGCCCGGGTACAGCCATCTGGGCCGGCCTACCCACCAGCATCCTTCCGGCCAACCCGGTCATCCATCCAGCCCCCGGCTCTTCTTCACACCGTCTCCCTCAAGCAGTCCACGTCCTTATTACTCCCAAGGGCGACCAGGTACGTGAAAACGCTGCTCTCACCACACCTGGGGGCGGCCAGGTGCCCTCCCCGAGACCGAGACACGGACCCCACGCCCCAGGGCTCTGCACGCAAACCCAAATCTCCCCCAAATCCCCGACGACTCATGTCACAGAACCCCAGGGCAGCATGAAAGTCAAACCACCCCCCCTAAATCCGCCGGTGCCTGGGGGCTGAGCCCAGACCTGAGTCCCCCAGCCTTCTCTCTCCCGACACGTGGAGACCCAGCTCGCCCACAGCACACCTGGGACCCACCCGGTTACAGTAGCTGGGACACACCAGGGACCACCCCTCATCCCCTCACCGCAGACAGACACAGTGACCTGTGGGAGCGGGCCCCGGGCCAGCCCAGGGGATCGTGCCCAAGACCACCCTGCCCACCAGGCGGGCCAGCCCAGCAGATCCGGCAAGCCCAAGACCACCCCCCTCTGACCAGGCCGGCAGCTCAGCATCCAATGGAAGGCAGGGCTTGGATCTCAGGCATCCACACCGTCCCCCACGCCTCCTTCAACCAGGGCACCAAATGCGCCTACATGGACATGCGGGGAAGGACACGAGCCCACGCCCAGCCGGCACGGAGCCGCGGCCCTGCGCCCAAGTCCTCACTCAGCTACAGGAGAGCAAACCTCACAGCGCTCCGGTCATTACGGCCGGGGGGCATAGGCTAGAGCCCCGCTCCTCCCCCAGGGCAGCTGAAGACTCCCGTGCGGGGCCGGTTACCCATCCCCAGGGGCTGCTCTGAACTCACCTGTCCCCCATGCCCAGGGCGGAGGTGCCCCAGTCTCGCCCAGCTGACCGTGGTGACCAGGAGGAGGAGACTCTCAACCCCAGCTGGCCCCGCAGGCAAGAGACTGGGCAGGCGACCAGGTGAGCGACTGCAAGCCAGACGGAGGCGCAGCACCCCTGGGAGCAGATGCACGGGGCACAGAAAGCCTCGCCAGGAGCACGGCTGATACACAGGCTCCGGGGGGAGACGCTGACATTTCCTGGACGCGGCCGCCAGCCTCGTAAATCAAGCCCCACTCTCGGCGCGGCCGTGCCAGCCTTTGTAAATAAATGCCAAGCCTAATGAGTTTCCAAACGACCCGGCCGAAGTGACAGACACGGCAGAGTGGCGGGCAGTCCCCACGCACTGGGGAGGGTCACAGGGGCTCAAACGGAGCAGGCGGGGGGCGGACGCACTCCCCCCACCCCCGGGCTGCCCACCCCAGAGGAGGGCAAGGCCACACAGGGCCCGCCGCCCCCGCTGGGAGTGCACGGACCCTCGTGGCACCGCCAGCGCCAGCGTCCTGGCGGTCGCTCAGGGCCAGAGCCCCGGGCGGGGGATGGGGAGCCTGGGGGATGGGGAGCCCGGGCAGAGGATGAGGAGCCCGGGCAGGGGATGGGGGGCCCGGGCGGGGGATGGGGAGCCCGGGCGGGGGATGGGGGGCCACCCGAGACAGGAGGGGCTGCCCCTCGACGCCCCAGCCTCACTGCCAGCCCCCGGGGCGAGGCCAGTGGGCACGCCTCCTCCTCCGGGAGGCTCTGATCGCCCACCCTCCTCACTGCCCCTGCACCTCCCAGACCTTCCCGCCCACCCCGATGCCCCCCAGCAGACAAGGACCCCCGGGGGCCCACCGTGGCCAGTCTGGGCCCTCACGGGGCATGGCTGCTCTGCGTCTTCTCTGACTGGGAACCCCCCGAGGGCACGATGCATTTCAACAACCGCACGGACTCGCCGCCCCCGTGCGCCCCACTGAGGCCGGCGAGGGGAAATGTGGATGCTCATCCATCCCTCGCCTCCAGGGCCTGTGGCCGCCCTCCGACACCTAGCTGTCATGGGAAGGCAGAGCCGTGGGATGGACGGCCCCTCGAGGAAACGGCACCCCCTGGACTTGTGCGAGGAGAGCCTCGAGGGCAGGGGAGATGCCGGGAGGGTACTGGGCGGGACCCAGGCCGTGGGAAAGCCCTGGCCCGGGGGAGGAGCTGGACCAAGGACGCGTCCCTGCTGTTACGCCAGCCTCTCGAGGCACAGAACCCACGAGGGCCTGAGGGCCGTGGTATCAGTCCCTGGGTGACGGTCGCTGTCCGCCTGTTTACATGGCCCCAGCCACAGGCTTTCCATTCATAACACACGGCAGCCACCTGACCCCTTCGTGCAGCCCCTGCTGCGTGCTCAGTTGTGTCCGACTCTGTGGGACCCCCGTGGGCTGTAGCCCGCCAGGCTCCTCTGTCCATGGGATCCTCCAGGCAAGAGTCCTGGAGAGGGTTGTCATTTCCTTCCCCAGGGATCTTCCCAACCAGGGATCAGACCCCGTCTCCTGCTTGGCAGGCGGGCTCTCTACCGCCTAAGCCACTCTACCGTCTAAGCCCACTGTGCAGAGAGAGAGCTAATCAGTGAACGACTGGGTCCCACCCTCTTGCAGAAGCCTCGTCTGACCTGGTATCACAGAGAAGCGTTTGCTGGCGCTGTCCCAAAGCCAGACGCCGGGCCAGACGTAAGCGAGGATTGCTGGGCCCTGCCCCCAAGAGACGGGCAGTCATCACCTCCCCAGAGGGAAGGCCAGCCCCCGGCTCTGCCCCCCAGAGAAAACCACAGCAGAGGCAGTGAAGCCCTCGAGGTCGTGAGAGCTGGCACCAAGACCAAGGCCTCCGCGGAGCAGTCCGGACCTAATGGCCCAGGAAGACCCGGGGGTGGGGGCAGCCGCAAGTCAATCCCGGAGCCCTGAAGGGGACCGCGGAGGCCTTCCTGTCCCAGGTCCCCGGGGCAGACCCGTCTACAAACCGTGGGCAGGAGCATACCCCTCACCCGGGTGGGTTCTGCAGGCCCCGCGGCCCCGAGACCCCCAGGCAGGGCCCACGTAACGTGATGGAGGCCGGGGCATCCTCCTGCGGCAGACCCCAGCAGGGAACTCGGCTCCCAGGATCCCACATCTGCCAGGGCCGGGGCGGGGTGCACAAACAATAGAGGAGAACCGTGTGATCTTTAAGTCACAAACCTGCAGTGTACGACCCGGGACTTCCCTGGTGGTCCAGGGGCTAAGACTCCGCGCTCTCAAAGCAGGGGGCTCGGTTTCGATCCCTGGTCAGGGAACTAGATCCCACATTCCACCACTAACCTGGTGCAGCCAAACAAATAAAGTTACAAACAAACACACACACAATGTCTGGTCCCAAACCAGGAGCCTAGAGCAAGCCGGGGTGAACCACAAGCCTGCCCAACCCCATCCTGCATCCCCGCAGAGAAAGCTCACTGTGAAAAATGGTCACGGAATCCTTCCGACAAACTCTCTCCCAGTGGAGACGAGCTGGACGCTCGATGCTGAGCTGGGCTTTCTGGTCTCCTTTGCCCTCCCAGGGGCAGGGTGGACACGTGCCTCCTGTTCCAAGTCCCTGGCGAAAGTCACTCCCAGGGCGGAGTTTCAGCCCCAGAACCCCCCAGTGGGGTCAAACCCAGTGCCTTCACTGCTGAGCTGCAGGATCAGGTACAACCTGCAGCCTCTCTGAGCCTCAGTTTCCCCACCCGCAAAATGGGTCAGGGGAGACCAATCACCACAGTCAACGAGACTCCGGTGCCTGGACACAGTCCAGGTTACTCCTCGGTCTTGACGTGGTTGAGGGTAGCACACGCCACCCACGTTCACATTCAGCTGGTTCACAGCCATGAGTATCTGCAAAAAGCATGGATCAGCTGCTCGCTATGGGGCCCCAGGCAACGGGCTACACACAGGAAGTGCTCAGAACAGAGCCCAGCACGAATCAGCGCTCACTAAATATTAGCAGGGGTGGCAGGGGCACCCACACACCCGGGACAGGCTGGACAGTCCCCTCCATCCCTGGCGGTGTCTGGCCAGAGCTGTGCAGATCAGACACCCCGCCTGGGCCACGAGGAGGAGAAAGCCTTGGAGAAGATGAAGGACACGGGGGAACAGGGCCAGAGAAGACACCCAGATCCTCCTTTCTTCAGCTGTGAACCTGCACCTGAAGACTGTTTTTGTTTATGAAGGCGTCCCTTGAAATCCCCAAACAAGCACTGACTTCAAACTCCCCGTGTATGCCAGCAGGGACGAGCTTACGAACTCGCTCTCCTAAACTCAGCTACAGCTGAGCTGGCGGCCTCTCATCCTCCATCCTGCCCTTTGGCCTCACCAGGGGCTCTCCCTCTTTATCAGGGACAGCCCAGTACAAAAGGCCACATTTCCAAGGCTTTCCTGTAACCATACAAGGCCACGTGACTACTATCGGGACAATATCAAGGATATCAGAATGGTGTGTGGAGTTTCCACAAGGTCTGCTTACGTAAGTCTGCTTCCCCTTCACCGTTCTCTCTACTGCCTGGAATAGAGAAGCAATGGCTGGAGCTCTTGCTGCCACTTTGGACCAGGCTGGAAGGTTGAGGCTAGAAGCCAGTGATGAGGATGCAGAAGGAAAGAGGTGCCTGGGTCTCTGATGATTCTGTGGCAGGGTCACACCTGCCCTAAACCGCCTACTTCTTTTATGAGAGAGTAAACCCTTGGAAGTTTAGGCTACGGCTGTGTTGGGTTTTTGCTGCAACCAGCAAAGTCTACTCTGGTGCAGGCTCGGGTCTTCCACGTGAAGACAGCACCAGAGGAGCACCATGCTGGGAGCTCCCTGATGTAACTAGAACCGACCCCATTTCATAGATGACAGGCCAGTGAGCCACTTGCCCACAGTTGCAAACAAACGGGTGAAGGAGATGGAACCCAGAGCTCACTCACTGACAGAAGTACCCAAGAATGCTTGGGGGAGAGGGCGTGGAGAAGTCTACAAACGCCTGAACAGGACACGGGCGTCCTGAGGCAGCTGGGTGTCTACCTCCACGTGCGACAGAGCCAGGAACGACGCTGCGACTGGGCGGGCGGGGGCGGGGCGTGGGCTCCTGACGTCAGAACCCCTGGCAATCTGGCCGGGCACGCCACATCACAGGAGCACAGGTCCGATCTCTACTATTCTGACATTTGATGAACAGGATACATTCACACGTCCACAGTGTACTAGGAAATATGGGTATTTCTCTTTTATTGGCTGTGCTGGGTCTTAATTGCAGGACACAGGCTTTCTCTAGGAGCAGTGACCGTGGTCTACAGTTGCGGGCTTCTCCTGCTGCGATGCAGTGGCTGAGTAGTGGCCGGTGGCACGTGGGATCTCAGTCCCCACCAGGGATCAAACCTGCGTCCTCTGCGTTGCAAGGCAGATTGCTAACCACTGGACCACCAGGCAAGTCCCCTTGGAAATTCATTTTCAGTTGATAACTTTTTGAACTTCTGGCTGCACCCCACAGCACGTGGGACCCTAGTTCCCCAACCAGGGATCAAACCCATGCCCCCTGGCCTGGAAGGCAGAGTCTCAACCACTGGACCCCTGGGGAAGTCCCAGAAGTATGTTTTTAAATAAAGATAAACAAAATGAAAAGAGGATGCCTCACTCCAGGCAGGTCCCAGAGTGGCGCTGTCCCCCACAACGTCCCTCAGGGAGCGAAACACTCTGTGTCCCCCACACACGTGGCTACTGAGTACCTGAAACGTGCCTGGTAAATGGAGAGAGAGTGCCGTTAACTGTCAACAGCTCTATTCAAGTGTGATCCACACACAGTTCAGTTCAGTTCAGTCGCTCAGTCGTGTCCAACTCTTTGCGACCCCATGAACTGCAGCCCGCCAGGCCTCCCTGTCCATCACCAACTCCCGGAGTTTACTCAAACTCATGTCCATCGAGTCGGTGATGCCATCCAACCATCTCATCCTCTGTCCGTCCCCTTCTCCTCCTGCCCTCAATCTTTCCCAGCATCAGGGTCTTTTTCAATGAGTCAGCTCTTCACACCAGGTGGCCAAAGTATTGGAGTTTCAGCTTCAACGTCAGTCCTTCCAGTGAACACCCAGGACTGATCTCCTTTAGGATGGACTGGTTAGATCTCCTTGCAGTCCAAGGGGCTGTCAAGAGTCTTCTTCAACACCACAGTTCAAAAGCATCAATTCTTCTGGGCTCAGCTTTCTTTATAGTCCAACTTCACATCTAAACATGACCACTGGGAAAACCACAGCCTTGACTAGATGGAACTTTGTTGACAAAGTAATGTTATTTAGAGTGTGTAACCCGATTGGTTGTGACATTTGTATGTACCCAGGAAACACGCATGTCTCCTCCTGCCCTCCTTGGAGACCCCGCCCCCCCATACAGACAGCATCGCTCCTGAGGGTCCCTATGCTCAGCCCAGGGCCAGTCGGCACTTAGCCGACCCTTTGCTCCCAGCCAGCCCCCTGGGGGAGATAAAAACCTGCAGCCCAGGTCTCATATCTGAGTGCCCAGGGCATGACTCTTAGGCCTGAGCTGTGGCATCACCTGGGCGTTGGCGGGAAGTTGAGAAGCCTGGGTCGCCATCAGGACCTGCTGAGCCACAACCCGGGGGAGGCGGGATCGGGACTCCAGGCGGTACCCGGGACTCTGTGGACCTGCTGAATCACAGCCCCGTCAGGCGGGATGGGACTCCGCACTGGTAAACACACTCCCTCTGCTTTAACGCTCCAGCACCCGCTGACACTTGAGAGCCACGATCTGCATCACTGCCTAGAGAAAATGCATTCAGGCGGCTCAGACAAGTTTGCAGGGACCTGTCTCTTCCCAGCAGACATTGTACCTGATAGATCTCTGCACTAAAGCTGGGGAGCAGTGTGCACATCTGCGGAACAACTGTGACACTGCGGGGTGTGTGGTTCCCCCGTGACCTCTGTCCCCATGCCATCAAAAGAAATATATACATTTGGTCTCTGCTCCCAGTTCCTAATAAAAGAGCTTCTAAGACCCTTGGGATTTCCTGGATTGTAGAAGCATCTTTTGTTCTGATGAGGTGACTCTGGGTGGGTTCATGGATAGTTCAGGATGGGAGCTGGTCACCAAGAAAGATCAAACCTTTGAAACTTGGAACTTCCAGGACTTCCCTGGAGGTCCAGTGGTTAAGAAACCACACTTCCGATGCAAGGAATGTGGGTTCAACGCCTGGTTGGGGAACTAAGATCCCATATGCTATGCGGCGTGGCAAAAAAAAGAAAGAAGAAAGAAAATTCAGAACTTTCAGCCTCATATCCCCTCCTCCCGGGAAGGGAGAGCAGCTAGAGGTTGAGTTAACTATCAATCACACCAGCGAGAAGAAGCCTCCATTAATATCCCTCCACTGTGGGGTTTGGAGGGCTTCCGGGTTGGTGAGCACACAGGGGATTGGGGGAGAGGTGCTCCCAGCTAGGGAGGCTGCCCCTTCCCCATCCCTGCCTGTCCACCTCTTTAGCTGACTGCTCCAAGCTGCATCCTTTATAACAAACAGGTGAGAGCAGGCCAAGTGCTCACCCAAGTGCTATGGGCCGTTCCAGCAGACCCCTGAGCCCGAGGAGGGCTGGGGGGGAGCCGCCGGTTTATAACCAGTAGACCAGAAGCACAGTGATAACCTGCCCTGTGACAGGCGTGTGAAGCGGGGGCAGGCCACGAGGCTGTGCCCCAGAAGATCTGTGCTCACAGCAGGAAGTGTCAGAACTGCCCGGTGCAGAAAACCCGCATGCTTGTGGAGAATAGAGTAAAAGAGAGGGTTTTCTCTGGGCCCTCACTCACACGTCTGCTGTATCCTGCACCCAGGTGGCGCTAGCGGTAAAGAGCCCGCCTGCCAAAGCAGGACCTGTAGGAGACAAAGGTTCGATCCCTGGGTGGGGAAGATCCTCCCCCTGGGAGGAGGGCATGGCAACCCACTCCAGTATTCTTGCCTGGAGAATCTCTCGGACAGAGGAGCCTGGCGGGCTGCAGTCCATGGGGTCCCAAAGAGTCGGATATGACTGAAGCATCTTAGCACACACTCACATCTGCAGGGACAGCTGTGAGCACTGGGGGGCATGCCGTCCCCTGGATGATGTTCTGTCCCCCTCACACTTTTCTGCTGATAACGTCTCCTCAAAGTGCAGGCACGTTCACGACGTCCTCAAGAGGAGACGCTGTGCAGGGGCCCGACCGTCCAGCGGGGCTGGGTCAGCATTCAGGTGGGTGCAGAGAGCCCTGTCCACTGGGGAGGTCTGCTCGGAGAGCCCCCCACCCAAGACCAGCAAGGGGGTGGGGGCTGGCACAGCCCTGGCGGGGGTCCTCTGGGAACAGAGGCTCTGAACTCTTCAAGGACGCTGGGCACCCGGACCCCGTCCTGCCCCCTCCGGCAAACATGGCGCCATCTGGGGGATTCTGGAAGGTCCCAGACAGCTCCCGCCTGGGTGTCCACACAGTGCTGAATGCAGCATTAACAGCTCCTGCTGGCCATTCCCCCAGAGCCTGGCTCCAGAGCAAGAAGCAGATGCCAGTCAAAGGGTTTGTTTGTGCCCCCGCCTTCCAGAGAGGATGAAGGCCCCGCTCCCCTCATGGGGCCCAGCCCCACCTCCCTTGGTGGAGGCATCGCCGAGGGACAACCACTCTGCCTGCAGCCGTCAGAACCCAGGGGTCTGTCCCACAAGCACGGAGGATGGACGGCTGTGTCCAGGAAGACCCAGGCCCAAGACGGACGCCGCACGTCTGCGGGGAGGAAAGGATGCCGGGACGCCACGTGCAGAGACCCCGGCTGGGCGAGGGCGGGATCACTCAGTCCGTCTGCAAAGGTTAACGGGGCGCGAGCTGTGTGCCGGGCACCGCTCTGATTCTGAGACTCATAGACGAGCGGGAGACGGCCCCTGTTTTCAAGGGACCAGCCTTCTCTCGGAAGAGCGACGGGAGAATATTAATAAGAGGCTGATCCGCATTCCGGAGAAAACAGGGCGGGGCGCTCGGGGAGGGCGTGGCCAGAACAGGGCCGGGAATGGGCGGGGTGCGCGGGAGGGCGTGGCCAGAACTGGACCGGGAATGGGCGGGGCGCGCGGGGAGGGCGTGGCCAGAACTGGGCCGGGAATGGGCGGGGCGCGGGGGGCGTGGCCAGAACTGGGCCGGGGATGGGCGGGGCGCGCGGGGAGGGCGTGGTCAGAACCCGGCAGGGAGGCGGGGACCTGGAAGGGGTGAGGGGCGGGCCGTCCACGCCGGTCCTGGTGGGGGTGCAGCTGGCTGGACGGAGCAGCTGCCCCCGAGGTCAGCAGACCGGGGTGGGGGAGCCACCGCAGGGCCGTGGGCCTGGCCGATCCTTGTGGGGACCCTGGCCAGGCTATTCCTCCGAGCGAGCGTGGACACGACAGAGGGTCTGAGCAGAGGACGGGCACAGCAGACCTGCATCTGAAACTCTGCTTCGGCCGCTGCGTTAAGAGCGGGCGGGGGCGGGGGCGGGCGGTGGGAGGGGGCAGGGGCCGCGGCAGAGAGAACAGACAGGAGAGAGAAGCCGGGACTCGGCCTCCAGCAGGGCACGTGGCACCCAGGGAGTTCAGGGCACCTCGCGTCAGCCGACGGACCCGCGCGGCTGGGTGCTCTATGCTGCGGGCTGTACCCCTCCACCCACCAGAGGCCAGCACCCCGCCCCGTCCCCTCGGGAGACATGACCCCCTGTTTCCTGGGCCCGGGGTGGGGGGTGGAGGGCAGAACAGCCCCGCTGAGAGTGGACAGGTCAGATCACGGAGGAGGAGCCCCCAGAGCTTGCTGATGGACTGTGTGGGTGTGTGAGCGGGGCAGTGGGGAACAGCAGAGTTCCAGTTTGGACCCCCAGCCCCAGGTGGACTCAGGACAGTGTGTCCCCCGGCTCCTGGGCCGGTTCAGACAGCCCAAGAAGCCCTCCACCTCCCACCCTGCTCGCTGGCTGTGAACAAGGATGCGTAGAACCCAATGCTAGTAAGAAATGCTAGTAGGATGCTAGTAAGAAAACTAGTCGGTTCCTGCCTCCCCTTCCCCCCACCTCCCAGGACCCACCCCCACCCCTCTGGTATCCTTCCTGTCCCCAAACCCTTCAGCAGGGCCAGAGCAGAGCAGCTGGACAGCCCCGACCCCAAGGACATGCTCAGTTTCTGGACCTTGGATGCAGAGACCACGTAGAGGAGCCACAGAGGGGCAGCTGGACAGTCACGGAGACGCAGCAGCAGACTGCCATTTGGGGACGGCCGTGGGCTTCCTCGGTGACTCAGATGGTAAAGAATCTGCCTGCAGTGCCGGAGACCCGGGTTCGATCCCTGAGTCAGGAAGATCCCCTGGAGGAAAGCATGGCTACCCACGCTACTATTCTTGCCTGGAGAATGCCATGGACAGAGGAGCCTGGCGGGCTACAGTCCGGGTTGTAAGAGTCGGACACAACTGAGCGACTCAGCACACACATGGAGAGATCGGGGGCAGCGGGAGGTGGGGCCCTGCAGAGACGAGCACACAGCCGTGCCCGCCGCTCTCCCCAGTTGGTCCCCTCGAGAAAGCCCTGCCCCACGGCGGGGTCTGTCCAGAGCCGCACGGCACCGTGAATGTCCTGGCTCCAGCGGCAGGCGTGTCAAGTCAGTTACCGGCCAACAGAAACCTTGAAACAAAACACCATCCAATCTAAAATGACAACTCAGCTTAAATCCCTCAGGCCCTAAACCCTGGGAGGTGCCCTGAGCTGTCCCGTCATCAGAAAGGTCATGGTCCCAGCAAGGCAGACCCAGAACTACCGGTAACCTGGCAATTCTGCTCCCAGGCATCGAGAGCAGGTGTTCAAACAAACACGTGCACACGAGTGTACACAACAGCTCTGTTCACGATAACCAGCAAGCCCTGGACATCACGGACATCATCAGATCCTACAATGCGATATTCCTCAGCTACAAAAGGATAAAGTCCTGGTGAGGACAACGTGGATGAACCCAGGAAGCCAGACCCAGAAGCGATGCACAGTAAGAGTCCACTTATGCCGGCGGTCCAGAAGCAGCGAGTCTGCCAGCCTGGAAGCAGAGGCGGCTGCAGGGGCTGGGGAGGGAGAGGGGAGTGGCTGCTAACAGGTGTGGGGTTTCCTTCCAGGGTGACGGATGGAACGTTCTGGAACTACACCATGGTGGCAGTTGCTCCACACCAGGAATCAATTTAATACCACAGAGTTGCACACTTTCAAGTGGTTAAGTGCTGTGTCTATTCTACCACCAAAGACAGAGACAGCCCGACAGACCAGCCCATGGAGCCCTGTCCAGGGCTCTGGAATGGGACCGTGACACTGGTCACTGGTCCTCCCGCCTTTTCGTCTGCCGTGGGCCAAGCGGGCATCAACGTCCTCCAAGCCGAGGGCAGCTGCACAGGGGGAGGAGCCTGGAGGCAGCAGAGGACCCCGAGTGGTGTTTGTTTTGAGAAAGGGGCCTGCTGGGGGGCCCGCCCTGTCCTTCATGCTGTCTCCTTCCCTTCCCGGCGCTCACGTGCTGACAAGGGCCCCTACTCTCGTCCTTTCGGGCTCTGGTGATGTCAGGAGACTCTCCCAAGGTGGATGGGGCCCCTGGCTGCCCAGCCACTGCACCCCATCCCTGAACCTTCTTCCCTGATGACACACCCCCAGCTGATATTCTTGGGGGACCCTGCGGGTCCAAGTGAATCGCTCCCCAGGAGCAGAACTATCACAACAAGGAAACTCTTTTTGAAAAAAATGCCAGGCAGGGGGCCCCGGCAGCTTTGCAAGGCAGCCGGAGGACACGAGCCTTCGATGAGCCCCTTGTCTCCAGGGAGGGGCTGCGCAGAAGTACCAAGGGTGCAGAACCCGTGTGCACATACATAGCACATGTGATCACACACATGCATATGGACACACACATGCACAAGGACACAGAGCACACGTGTCCTATGCATGCACATACATACCACACGTAACCACATACATGCACACGTACACGGAGTGCATGCGCCATACACATGCACATACATACCACACGTAACCACATACATGCACGCGGACACACGCAGACACGGAGTGCGTGCACCATACACATGCACATACATACCACATGTAACCACATACATGCACACAGACACACACCACACACATGGACACAGAGCGCATGCACCATACACATTCACATACATACCACACACACATCACACACATGCACACGGACACACACCACACACATCATACACAGGCACATACATACCACACACACATCACACACATGCACACGGACACACACTACACACATCATACACAGGCACATACATACCACACACACATCATACACATGCACACGGACACACACTACACACGTCATACACAGGCACATACATACCACACACACATCACACACATGCACACGGACACACACTACACACGTCATACACATGCACACGGACACACACTACACACGTCATACACAGGCACATACACACCACGCACACATCATATACACACCACACACACATCACACACAGACACACACTACACACGTCATACACAGGCACATGGACACACACACATCACACACATGCACACGGACACACACTACACACGTCATACACAGGCACATGGACACACACCACACATGTCATACACAGGCACATGCATACCACACACACATCACACACATGCACACGGACACACACCACACACACATTCACAACACATATGCACATCTTCCTTCCCCAGACCTGGCAGGAAATGGCCAAGGCCACGGGGAGGGGGCCGGAGGGTCTTCCACAACACGCTCACGGGTGTCACCCACTCCTTGGAGGATGCTTGGTCTCATGCAGATGAGGCGGAACAAAGGAGCTGGACGAATGGACGAACTGCGGGCGAGCACCTCACCTGCGCTGACAGTGATTCATGGGGAGGGTCTCCCTCCCCCGGAGAAAGCCCTCTTTGTAGGGGGAGAGGGTGGACACGGCACACGGGTGCATTCACCCCGATGGGAACCCGGGTGACTCACGGCGGGAAGTCTGGCGCTCAGGAACACGGTGGGGAGGGTGAGTGGGGGTCTCAGGGGCTGTGGGGACGGCGAGAGGAGGGGGTGGAAAGATGAGGGGAACGGGCAAGCCCGCCGTGGATCCTGGGGCAGGAGGAAAGCGGGCGGGGCCTCGGGGGCGGCCCCGACTCTCCAGCCCCTCCTGCTGGTGTCCTGGGCCAGGGGCAGCTCGGTCCCAGGCCTCCCTCCTACCTACTCCCGAAGTCTCTCTCCATCAGAGCCAGCGGGCTCCAGCCCATCACCCCCAGCCCAGGGCTGGGCCAGGCCTGCCTGAGAGCTCACTCGATACCCCAGACTATGCCCCTCTCTTTCCTCAGGGCCGCCACGCCATCCTCCCCTGCGCTGGGCCCAAGTCCTCTCTCTGTTCCTAATCAGATCTCATTCTCGAGGAAGGACCTGCAGACTCTTGAGCATGGGGCAGTGACAAACAAAGGTTCCCTACATCAACGGGCACTTCACTCAAAGGAGTGATTCTCTAATGGTGGACTGTCAAGTTGAACGTTCTTTATGACTTATCAGAGATCTGGGAACTACCAAGAGAGAAACAGAAAATTCATTTTTGTTTGTTTTTTTGGTAGAAGGGCTTTCTATGCACACCAAAGATAGAGCTATCATTTTCAGTCCGTTGCAAACACACAATCCCCAAAGGGCCATTAGCAACTCAGAAACAAAATACCTGTCTGCTGAAAATGTGAACGCCGCCCAGAGGGGCCGCAGGGGTTCCGATCACGCCACCCCGATCTGACTGGTGCGGGTCCAGTCCTGTGGGTGTCACCGACTCCCTAAGCACCCTGGAGGCAGCTGTCACCGCCCCTTCCATGGGTGAGGAAACTGAAGCTTTGCGGGGTGGGGGGTGGCGACCGTCACCCAGGTGAGGCACCCTCACAGGGCTGAGTGGGTTCTGTCTCCCCGCCCCCGAGAATGGAACCTAAAAGACCCCAGAGAGGGAATCCTGGAGACAGGAAAGGTTGGGGGGACCCTGTCTCCGGCCGGCCGGTCTGAAACAGAAGCCCATGGGCCAGGTGGCTTGAACCCCAAGCATCTCTTTCTCGGAGTTCTGGAGGCTGGACGTCCAAGGTCAGGGGGCGAGCAAACTCGGTGTCTGGTGAGGACCCTGCTCACCAGGCAGGCATCTCCTTGCTGAGTCCTCCCCAGGCAGGAGGTGCAAGGGAGCTCTCTGGGGCCATTTTATAAGGTCACGAATCCCACAGGGTCACCCCCATGACCTGTTCACCTCCAAAGGCCCCCCCTCAAGGTACCATCACACTGGGGATGAGGTTCAACACATGAACCTGGGGGACACGCGGCGTTCAGGCTGCAGCGGCTCCACAGCCTGCTTGCAGGGGCTGCGGCCAGAAGGAGGGACTTCACACCACACTGTGGCGACGCCAGGTCCGCCTGCCCGCGGCCCTCACCCAGCTGAGAGCCCCTCTCCCTACCCCGGCCTCCTCCGAAGGGCGCCAGCAATCTCTCATTTCCCCGCCTCGCCAACCCCATTTTCCAAAGTGATTGAGATTCTAACGCCATTAAACATGATTCAATTTGCTTTTCCTAATCATGCGCCCACAGTCGTAGGACGTCTCTCCTTCTCCACTTGAAAGACATCTCAGGGAGCTTTTCTCCAGTTAAATTAACAGGGAAACCGTTAGAAACGCTGAAGAGGAACAGATGCCTCCAGCTCGGTGAGACTCGTTTTATGCAGAGAGGAGCCAGGTCTCCACCGCAGCAGGAAGACAAACGGGGCACGAAGCTGCCCGTGTTAAGACTCCTCTTTCAGAGGGGCGCACGCTTCTAACCCCTGCCCCGTGCCGACCCTGAAACGTCTAGGGATGCAGACCAGAGACAAGAGCCCCCATGACGCCAGGACCAGGCTGGCACTCCCCCGCAGCCCTCCCGAGTCCACAGGCTGACGTGGTGACCGCACCTGGCTGTCCACGCTGCGGGTGAGGCCAGCGAGGCCACACTGACAACAAAGGTCACACTGGGAATAAACACAGAACCAGAACTGAAATCCGGGCAGGCCTGCCTCCCGCCCCTCTCCTCGACCCCGGGGGCCCCAAGGCCCCAGGAGATCTCCTGGCTCTCCTCTCCTCCTGGCCAGGCATGGCCCTCAGGACTTAGCACTCTCCTGTCCACCCCTCCGCTCGGGCCCCCCGGTTGCCACACACACTGCACCGCCCACGGAAGGGTAAGACCACCACCGCGCGCTGCTCCAAAGCCTTCTAAGCCCAGAGCAACAGCCCTCCCGGGGGCGCGCGGCCCACCTGCGGAGCTGGTACAAACGGGAAACGGAGGCCATGTCCCCAGCCTTGCCACCGTGGAGGGCCCGGCCCGGCTCTGAGATCAGACCCCCCGGCTCCAGGAGCCCTTTGCTGGGTCTCGGAACTGCCTCCTGGGACCTGCCCCAATGCTATGCAGATCGGCCGGAGGCGTTCCTGGAACCCAGGCGCCCAGACTCCCAGCCCAGGGCCTCGCCGGGCCCATGCAGCCGGGACAGCTGGCCAGTCTCCCTGCCTTTCTCATCCACGAGTCACAGGCTGCCTGCTTGGCCAGGGAAGGCACCGGGACCCAGGAATTTTCTTGAACATTCCTCCGGTCTTGGGAGGGACAGAACACATCGAGCCATCTTTGCCACCAGCTAAAATGTTTCAGTCTCAGATCAAAAAGGAATGCAAGCCGCAAACAGCACTGAAGCCAGAGCCAGATGGATGCAGCCTGCTTCAGGGAAGCAAAAGAAACAGTGCCCGCCCCCCGCAGCCCGGCCCCGCCCGCCCCGCGGGCCTTCAGCGGAGCCCAGAGTCGGCGCCCGTGGGCCCACCGGAGCGGAGTGCGCTCCACCCTGCCTGCCCTCTCTGCGCCAGGCGCTGTGGGGAGGCCACAGAGGCCTGGGTGTGGTCCCCCCGCTCTGGCCAGACCCCACCGCCTGCCAGGAGCCAGGATCCCCAGCTGGGAAAGTGGCAGGTCCCCACGGGTGAAGGGACCTGCTCTAGACGCCGGGACCTCGCCTCCCCAGGGAGAGGATGGGCCCAGCCCTCTGTCTCCCGGGGCCTGGGCTCCAGGGCAGCAGACAGAGAGCCCGGGTTCTCCTCAGACCCACAGAGGGCCTCAGCGTCCCCACTGGCACAACAGGTGAGTTCTGGCTGGAAGATGCCAAGGCCAGCCGTTCCAGGAGCAAGCCAGGGCGGCTTCACAGAGGAAGGGGCACCAGACCATCCGAGAACCACACCACGGGTCAGTCTAAGAGGACAGTCCAGGTGGCTGGGCAAAGAGGGGCGCCGTGGCCCCTCCGCCTGCCCACCTGCCTGGACACCGGGGCCCGCAGCCCCCCAGAGACCAGCTCACCCAGCAGAGGGACCATTCCTCCCGTATGCTCGTCCTCCACCGTCCCAGCAGACTGCACAGGGGAGCCGCGGGCTGGCCGGGCCAGGGGTGCGGCCCGTCCCCCTCCAAGCTCCCTCTGCCCTCCCCAGGGTAGCTGACACCCTCCAGCCATCGTGGCTGCTGACCGATGACCCGCTGGGTGCTCCACAGTGAAAGGCGCCCAGCCGGGTCCCTGAAGGCCGCAGTCCTGGGCTCCCCCAGTTCCCTGAATCACCCTGAACCCAGAACCTCCAGCCGGTGCGCCCTCCGCGTGGGGTCCCGCTACCTCGCTCTCAACTAGGCTCTGATTCATTACAAATGGGAAAACTAAAGATCGCCGTTGGTTCCATACGTGGAGCCTTTGAAAACGCAAAACTCTAAGAGGAAAGATGGGGACGTGCAAGAGGTCCTCGGAGGCCTGAAGCTGGGGCTGCAGATCCCAGCTTCTCCTGAAGACTCCAGCCCTCGGGCTCCAGTCTCAGGCACAGGAGTGGGGGGTCCTGCCCCCACCCCGCCTCGCCAGCTGGAGATCGAGGACAGTGGAGGCTGGCCACCACCCCCCGCCCCCGGCCAGCAGGCACACGGCGGTCTTCGCTGCAGGAATGAATGACCACTCAGTGTCCAGGAGGAAAGCTGGGTCTCGCTCCAAGGAACCTGGCCTCTGAGTCTGGAATCCAGGTTACACCAGGACCCACTTCCCTGACCCCGGTCTCTGCAGCCCCACAGACCAGCCCAGGGCTACGGCCGTAACGTGGTATCCCCGGGGCCGAGGTCATGGCCGCCCCATCCCCAGGACGGCCACCATGGTGACACGCTGCGTCAAGCCCAGCACGGCCACAGCCCAGGCCACAGGTTCAGCCTTCCCCAGGTGACCAGGAGCTGTCCAGCCCTCGCCAGAGCAGTGTGCCTGGGACTGACCACAACCACCCCACTAGGCTCTCTGGTCTGTAAAGTCACCCCGGGTCAGCCCGTGTTCATGTTCTCAATGAACCTCACACCCAACTTATTGTCACCCATTCCTAGCCCTCCTTGAAGTAGCGTCTGCACTCTCAGACACCTGGTGACCCCAATTTCATCTGAGCATGGCCCCCGGCACCCCCAGGGGCTGCCCCAGGGAGCGGCTCCAACTTCAAAGCTGGCCCCGCACGTTCCCACCTGGCCCCGTGGCCCACAAGGAAGCCCGGGGCCCGAGCAAGTACGAGAAATCAATCGCTGATTAATACAGATCTCAGTGGAGCCCATCTGCCGGGACGTTCATTCTTCATGGAAATTAAGCCACGAGGAGTAGACGTGAGGGTTGTTCTAATGACGCTGGCAGGCAGCAGGCAGCCGGAGCGCATCCCAGCGCTGGCAGGGCTAGCGGGCCAGGGAACGGCACACAGGCGTGCTTCCTGAAACCCACAGAGACGGGACGGGCCCACCGCGAGCTGGCGCGGCGCCTGGGTGCTGTCCGGCTTCAGGTTGCTTTGCAGCCCCGGAGGCTTCCCTGCCCCACCTCCGGGAGGCCTGGGGCAGCCCCACACTGCCCGGCCTGGCTGAGCTGGGAGAAAGGAACGCCTGCCCTTGGTGCTGTGGCTGCCGTGACCCCAGAAGGGTCTACCTGTCTGGGCTGCCCACCCAGGGAAGGAGGCTGATACCCAGTGTTGGCACGCAGACGTGCTCAGTGACCTGGCGGCCTGGTAGGCAGGGCCCTGGGCTGGGAAGCTCTGATGAGTGGGGAACTGGGGAGAGGTGACAGGTAGACGGGGGGCTGCCCAGGTGGCGCTGGCGGAAAAGAACCCCACTACCAATGCAGGAGACTAAGAGACACGGGTTCGATCCCTGCGTCGGGAAGATCCCCTCAAGGAGGGCAAGGCAACCACTCCACTACTCCTGCCTGGAGAATCCCATGGACAGAGGGGCCTGGTGGGTTACAGTCCACGGGGTCGCAAAGGGTCGGACACGACAACTCAAGTGACGCAGCGCGAGCGGCGGACTGGACCGGCCAGACCCTGGACGTCCCCAGAACACTTCTCCGGCTGCCCGCCGGCAGGTGGCATCTGGCCGCCCCTCCCACGGAGACCCTGTCCTAAAAGCTAACATCTGTCCTCCAAATGTATGGTTAAATGAAACGAGGGAAAAAAGCCCAAAAATATGATTAAAAGATGAGCAAAAGGCTTGAATGAACATCTCTGCAAAGGAGATACACAGATGGCCAATAAGCAAATGAAAAGATGCCCAAAATCACTAATCACTAGGGAACGCGATTCAAAACCACAAAGAGAGGCCAGAGCGCACCGTGAGGGTGGCTGTCAGTTATCTCACACGCACAGGGTGACAAGCGCTGCCGAGAATGTGGGGAAATTGGAGCCTTGTGTGCTCTCGGCGGGATGTAAACTGGGCAGAAGCTGTGGACACCATTATGGTGGCGCCTCAAAAAACACAAAATTACCATATGACCCAGTAATTCCACTTCTGGGTACAGAATCGAGTGAAATGAAAGCGGGAACTCAGGTGTTTGCACAGCTGTGTTCACAGCAGCCTGACTGACAACAGCCTCAGCTTCACCCCACCCACAGGTCTCATTTTAAACAAACCCCGCACTCTCCAGGCCCAGAGCCTGGATCCACACCGGTGCGTCTGGGGGCTGATTTCCTCCAGCCCTCCCCGCGACAGCCAGAGCCGTCAGGCAGGGGGCGGCAGCCTCTCCTCTGGGGACCGACCACGGGTTTCACTTCACAGTGAGGGTCCTCAGCCTTCCGGGGCCTAGAGCCTCGGAAGCTGAGCTGGCTGCAGGGTTAGGAATTCAGGAATCCAAGTGAACAAAGCTTTGCACACGCATGGTCCGCCAGCAGCAGTACTCACAACAGCTAAGAGGGAGCAACTGCCCAAACGCTCTTCCGTGGATGATGGATTAACAAGATACAGTCAAGCATAGGATGGAGTGTTATTCAGCCTTGAAAAGGAATGGAATTCTGACATAGGCTAGTGCTGAACCCTGAACACAGCAGGCTGAGAAAAGCCAGATTCTAAAGGCCACATCTCGTATTATTCTGTTTCTATGACATGTCCAGTATAGAGAAATACATAAAGATAGAATGGGCTTCGCAGGTGGCTCAGTGGGTAAAGAACCCACCTGCCAACGCAAGAGACACAGGAGCCTCGGGTTCAATCCCTGGGTCGGGAAGATCCCCTGGAGGAGGAAATGGCAGCCCACTCCAGCATTCTCGCCTGGAGAATCCCATGGACAGAGGAGCCTGGCGGGCTACAGTCCCTGGGGTCGCAGAGAGTCAGACACGACGGGGCACACACAGAGAACAGAGGTGAGTGGTGCCAGGGGCTGGGGTGGGGGGAGCCGGAACAGGGCTTTCCTTTGGGGGTCATGAGAAAGCCTGGACCAAAACACCGGTGACGCTGCACGACACTCAACACACGGAACGCCACTGAAATCCAGCCTTTAAAATGGTTAAGGCGGTAAGTTTGATGGTAGGTTGGTTCATTCTATCAGCGGACTCTTTTTTTTTAAAGAACAACACTGAAAAAGGACGACGCAGAATAAACATCCCAGGCTCCAGCCTAATCGGCACGTCAGGCGGCAGGACAAGGGAGGTACGAGCTGACCCGCAGCCGTGCCGCTGGGGGCCTGGGGGAACGGGCAGAGGCTCGGAACCACAGGGGGGTCTCTCCCCCAGCAAGGTCACAGCCGCACACCCCGGGACTCAGAGGTGCTGCCCTGAATTCCGAGCGCCTGGCCGGCCGCAGACCCTCGCTATCTGCCACTGAAAGGAGCAGCAGTCTTTGAGAAAGGCCTTCCAGGATGCCACGAAAGAACATTTTATTACAATTAATTATTTGCATTTTGATGTTCTCTCCTTCTTGGTCTTTTTTTTGTTGCAAACATCAAGTGGTCAGGCTTCAGTAGAAACAACGTCTCGGGGCACTAGGGAGAAAGTCAGCAATTAACATTTAACTGTGGACACAGACTTGTATATACACATACATACATATACACGCAATGCTTCCCTGGTAGCTCAGCTGGTAAAGAACCTGCAATGCAGGAGACCCCAGTTCGATTCCAGAGTCGGGAAGATCCCCTGGAGAAGCGATAGGCTACCCACTCCAGTATTCTCAGGCCGCCCTGGTGGCTCAGAGAGTAAAGAATCTGCCTACAATACAGGAGACCCTGCTTGGATCCCTGGGTCAGGAAGATCCCCTGGAGGAGGGCAGGGCAACCCACTCCAGCACTCTTGCCTGGAGAATCCCATGCACAGAGGAGCCTGGCGGGCTACAGCCCACGGGGTCGCCAAGAGTCGGACACGATTGAGCGACCACACGCAGCGCCTACGTTACGCACGAGCGGCACCAGGCCGAGCTGAGAAAATCTGAGCTCCACAGGGCACAGGTCACGGGTGCGGAAGACGAGGATGTGCGAGGCTTACCCGACGCCCCCGGGGACAGGAAAGGCCCCCCAACCTCCACCAAGGGGACAGCCAGCCAGTCCAACCCTCTGCTCACGATGGGGAAACTGAGGCCAGAGAGGACGCAGGCGCCTGCCCACGGGCAGGAGGCACAGTGGCCGAAGCAGGGCTTGGACGAGACGCCGCCGCCGACCCTCGACCCCGCGTCCCCGCTGCGTGCCCCCCTCCCCAGGGTCGATCCTAAGTGAGCGAGGAGACAGCGGATCCCGCGGCCATCTCCCTGGCCAGGAGCCCCTCCCTGGGACCCGCCCAGGGTCGGGAGCAGAGGGACCGAAACAAAGGCCGGGAGGGAGGCTCTTGGCCCCCACACCAGACCTGCCCGCCTCCCACTCGGCGGTGGGTCCAAACAGCCCACAGCTCATCAGACTTGCAGGGACTCGGGTCCCAAGCCCGAAACTTCCTCCCCGCTCCTCCACTGTGGAGGCGATGCCGGCTGGAAGCTCCCGTCCAGAAAGGGAGGCTGGGGGTGGGGGTACCACTCCCGCCACCGGTCAGAAAACGTGGGGTCGGCATCCACACGGCTGACGGGACTCTATGTGTGCGTGCACAACGGGTGTATACGTGCGTGTCTGGTGGTCAGTTCTTCCAAAAGTGGATGGGCTAAAAACGTCCCAAAATGACAACCCACAGGAAAAGGAGGAAATGGTCTCGAGCAAAAGCTCAGAAAGCTTCGACCAGCCGGCCCGCACCGGCTCCGCAGAGCCCGAGGCCGCACCCGCGCCACTGCGACTGCATGTTAATAAGTAATTAGCAGCGAGGGCGTGCTGAGGAGGCCAGAACGTCCCCGGCAACACCAGGACGGGGTGCAAATGAGCTCAGTGCAGCCTGGCATCCAGCGGCAGACAGGCCCGGGGTGAGCTCGGAGCAGCCACGTTCGGCACACGGAGGAAGGAACGTTAGGGAGTCCCGGGCGCAGAGACTGGATGTTGGGTGGGCACCCCAAGGCTCCCTGCTCCTTCCCTGGGTGGAGCCCAGGACCTACGTTCATCCACAAGGAATCGGTATCTCGATCCCAAAGGCAGGGCAGAGGGTGAGGCTGGCGCTCCAGGCAGCCAGGATGTACATGCCCCTGCCTGCTGCCAAGGCCACCGGCACCCACTCTGTTTGGGCCCGCCCCCGGGAGCCGTGCGAGGGACGCACACACAGAGACCGGCCCCCATATGTCTCAGATCTTCCTCCAGCAGCTGAGGCCGACCTGAATGCAGACCCAGTTTACAGATGGGAAAACTGCAGCCCCCAGAGGCGAGGCGACTTGTGGGCAAAGCCCACGCCCCAGCGTCACACTCTGTCCCAAGCCCCTGAAGTCACGCAGCTGGTCCACTCTCACCTGGCTTCCAGAAGCATCTGCACTCTCAAGAAGGCTGGAGGACAGTGGGGGGTAGTGTATATTTGCAGGAGGGGCCAGGGCAAGAGAAGGGGTCATGGCAGTAACAGCTGGGGGCGTCTGGCAGAGCAGAATGGGTCCTCTCACATGCCAGCCCCCATGGGCTGTGGGTGCTAGGCCGCTGTGTAGGCGGGCTCAGGGGAAGGCACTGGGATGGGAAGGTGATGCCTGCCCCGGGCTCCGGGGGGGACAGCATGTTCCAGGCGCTGCCACGCCCGGAGGACAGAAGAGGGGGAGGGCAGGCTGCTGACAAGACTGTCCAGGCAGAGAGGAAGGGTGGGACAGGGCACCTCTGCCACACAGACAGCAGCCAGGGCGGCCGGGCTGGGGCAGCGGGTGACCTCGGGCCCAGCCGGAGCAGCGGCGCTGACCAGCGGGCAGGCGGAGGGGCTGTGATGCTGGGGAAGGGCCCGTTCCTCCCACGCCCGGGACACCGCGACCAGCCTGCCCCGCCTCCGGGCCCCTCAGGCAGCCCGTGAGGCCACAGCGCCAGCCAGCCGCCACCCTCCCCAAACCCCGATCCGGGGAAGTGGGTTCCTCCCTGTCACAGTGCTTTCAAACCACGCTCCGAACCTCTTCAGATCACCGTCCACAAGCAAAGTGTCAGGCAAGAGGAAGCAGGAAACAGAAAAGTGGACTCGCTCTGGTTCAGCAGGGCCCTGCCTGCTGCCTCATCCTGGTCCCCAGGGAAGATGGCTTAAAATCCACAGCGGGAGGGAATTCACTGCCCGTGTCCTTTAAAGAGCTGAGAGTTAGCCCCTCCTCCACCCCCATCCTGACTGAGGCCTCTTTGTGGCCTCTACCCAGACAGCCCTGCCGGCCTCCACCCTGCTCCCAGTCTCCTCACCACCCTCCCGGCCTCCCCTCTGCCTCCCGGCCTCCTCATCACCCTCCATGCCTCCTCACCACCCTCCCAGCCTCCTCACCACCCTCCTGGCCTCCCCTCTGCCTCCTGGCCTCCTCACCACCCTCCCGGCCTCCTCACCACCCTCCCGGTCTCCCCTCTGCCTCCCTGCCTCCCCTCTGCCTCCCGGCCTCCCCTCTGCCTCCCGGCCTCCTCATCACCCTCCATGCCTCCTCACCACCCTCCCGGCCTCCTCATCACCCTCCCGGCCTCCTCACCACCCTTCTGGCCTCCCCTCTGCCTCCCGGCTTCCACATCACCGCCCCCCCGGCCTCCTCGCTGGCTCCCTTCCATGCTGCCTTCCTGGCCTCCCCCCGAACGACCCCCAGCTCCACCAGACACAAGTAGACGCATCTCCCATCTAGGCCTCAGCTCCCTTCCTCACCCCGAGGTCCCTGAGGTTGGCAGGCGCTCCTGAAGGCAAAGATCCCGGCACACATCGCACGGGGTCCAACACGTGGGCGACCCCGCGGCAGGAGGGGGGGTGGGCGGGCTCCCCGCGAGGCCGGCCCCTGGGGGGACCGCTGGGCCCCCTACCTCATGGGCTAATTCAATGAGGGGCCCATCGTCCACCCCCAGCCTTGCTCAGGCCCAGGTTCAACCGCATCAGAAGTTTCTGAGTCTAGCAAAATACTTCAATGAATAATAAATAGGAGAATTAAACCCGTTTATTACAGACTGTGCTCTGCTCTTAGCTCAAACGATAAGACTCAGCCTCACAGACCTTCTTCCCAAAACAGGGGGTGGGGGGCCGGCTAAAGTGAGCCGGGCTGACCCGGCAAGGCTGCAGGACCCAGGGCTGGGGGCAGGCAGGGAAGCTGAGTCAGACTAGACTGGAATCGGGGCCCCGAGGCGGGCCGCACCCCGGAGAAGACCCCCGCGGGGCCACTTGGGCCAGTCTGGGGGCCCTGACCTGGCGCCCGGGCCTTTGGGGAGGTGTCCCACCGTGACCCTGGCCCCACCCACAGCTCCCTGGCTCCTCTGATAAGACCCACCGAGTCTCGCAAAGACGCACGGGTGCCCCACGTGCCAGGCGAGGCTCTCGGCACCCGGAGACCTCAGTAAGCAGAACACAAAAGTCCGCACAGTCAGGACGCTCGTGGTCCAGCCAGGGGCAGTGGCTGCAGCCCCGGTAAGGACGGAAATTGCCGGATGGTGGGCAGCGCAGGGCGGAGGAGGCACCCCCCCCACCCCCGCCGTCTTAAACAGCAGCGATTGGCAGGCAGGCCCCAGGGAGGCGAGGGCGGCGGCCCTGTGGCTGCAGGGAGAGCCTCATGGGCCAAGGGTCAGACTGCGGGAAAGCCAGCGAGACAGTGAGTGCGCCAGGCAGGAAGGCAGGAGCAGGTCCCGGGCAGGGCAACCAGGCCCGCCTCAGCCCGGGGCTGCCCGCTGTCTCCTGAAGGCCGGGGTCCGTCCCCCGCTCCCAGGCCACTCAGGAGAAGCCCCGGCCCCCCTCCCTGCCTCCTGCCCACCCAGGGGGCAGACTCACCTCCTGGAAGGCTTTCTCACTTCCACCCCCGGCTTCACAGTGCAAGTGAACGTGCCAGCGGTGGCTGTCCGCAAAGGACTATAATGAAAACGACGATGCAAACTACGTCTGCTTCAGTGACCACCGGGTTCCAGCCCCCTCGGAGAGCCTCCTATAACAGCGCCCACGGGGATCCAATCACAGGGAGAACTGGCAAGATTGAACCCATTTTCCAGATGAGGAAATTAAGTCCCAGAAAGTCAGCAGTCTCGGTCACCGGCTGAGGCTGGACCGACCCCGGCGGCAAGGCCAGGACCGAGCACTGCGTTGGCGAAGCCACAGCTTCACCACCCGCCTCGGGAGGCCGTGTGGCCAGGGGAGTGAGGGCAGAGAGGCTGTGGAACCAGCAAACTCCCAGGCCGGGGACACAGTCAGCTGTGCGGCCCAGAGGGGCCGCTGACCCTCGGAGCCACCGCCTCCTGGTCTGCAAAGGGGGTCGCCGAGCGCCAGCGTCGGGGGGCCGGGCGGGAAGGTGATGGAAGCCCAGCTCACAGCGAGGAGACGAGGCAGGCATTCTGCGGCGACAGTCATCCGCGGCTCCGGGCCGAAACATCAGAAGGAAGCCGCAGAAAACATACGACCTCACCAGGGCCCTCCGTCCAAAACCACCAGCCCGCTCCCACAGGGAGACGTCTCGTGAAGACACCACCTGCACGGGCCACCCACGCGGCCTTCCCCCGTGCCCTCCCTTCCCAGGCCCGGCGCACCGGCCAGACGCCCAGGACAGGACACAGGGGGACACCCGAGAAGGACGCGCACACAGTTGGGGCAGGAGCGGGGCCCAGGCTCGGCAGCAGGCCGGCTCCCAGCTCAGGCCCTCGGCTTGCTTCTTAGCTCAAATCTTGGCCGACAGGATGGGTGTGAGCAGAAACCTAATATGTCTAATGTGACCCCTGGGGAAATAGCAGGGATGGAGCCAAAAAAACAAAGGTCCAGAACCAGCTTTCTGGATCCTGCTCCTGCTGAGCTTGCTGGGTGGGTGAGCAAGAAGAGGACCAAGCTGCTAACAAAAACAGCAGAACCTGGACATTCACTTCCTGGCTGAGTCCACGACAGGGCCGTGCTCTGGGCCATCCTGTCCCCGCTCTGCTCTGCAGAAAGGAAACCTCAGAGTCCAAGTAACGCGGACTCCGAGCCACAGGATCCACAGGAGGACCCGATCCATGGGAAGATCCACAGGAAGTCTGACCTAACCCACAGGAAGCACCCCGGCCGCCGCCGTTGATCACCATGCTCCAGAGAGGGCGGGCTGCTGCGCCCGGGGCTCCCGGAGGCCTCGAGGGTCTCTGGGGCCCACCTGCCTGCCGTCCCGCTGAGGCATTTGCCAAGGGTCTCTCCCGGGCTGGGCAGCAGAGAGAGCTCTGCCAGCCTGGGGTCAGGGAAACACTTTCTGGAACATCATACACCCCAAAGCATCAGCTCCTCTCCACACCCGCCCAAAAGGGAAGGTGGGAAGGGGAAGCCCAGGGCCCCGCTGGTTCTGGAAACAGGAAGAACGCCCGCGAATCAGCCAGACTCCGCAAGGCGGTTTGCTGGGGAGGGGTGATCACCCCCGACGACGGGGGCTTCTGCCGCAGCCAAGTCCTGAGTGACCCGCCCCACACTCACGTCCAGAAGACGGGCCCCAGGGTGGTCACGACTGTGCCGTGGGCCAGCCCCAGGCAGTTCCAGGGGGACAGCTTAGAGCCTTCACCTGCCCACTCTTCCTTTCACCATGAACTGCACAGCAGCTAATGTGGGGGACCCTCAGAGGGCAAAGGTCATGCAAATCTTTCCATCCTATCTCGAGCATAGTAAGTGTTTAATAAATTCTTGGGGGTGAGAGAGGGGATATATATATACCTATGGCTGATTCACGTTGAGGTTTGACAGAAAACAACAAAATTCTGTAAAGCAATTATCCTTCGATTAAAAAATAAATTAAAAAAAATAAAAGCAATTATCCTTCGATCAAGAAATAAAAGAATTAAAAAAATTCTTGGGGGCTTATTGAATGTTTAATAGAGGAGTGGAACCAAGAAATGAATAGAGGAACCAAGGAATGAATGCCTTTTCCCTTCCCAACCTGGAGTGGGAAATGGCAGCCCACTCCAGCATTCTTGCCCTGGAACGCTCCGTGGACAGAGGAGCCTGGGGGGCTGCAGTCCTCGGGGCTGCAGAGACTCCGACACGACCGAACACGCGTGCACGCTCCCTTCTCAAGGCACAGCTCCCAACAATGCTGGGAGACTTGGGAAGGAGAGGCAGCTGCTTAGGAAAAGAACGATACCCAGAACCCAGACAGGACATGAACGCTTTACAAACCTTCTAAATAACGGCAAAAAAAAAAAAATCTGGACAATTCTAAAGCAGCGTGAGACTGACGAGCCAGCCACACCATAAGGATCCTTTCCTCTCCTGAATCCTAGGACGTTGGCGGAGGACGACCAGGCAAGCTGAGGAAGGAACAGTGCCCCTCGAATCCCTGCCCCCTGACAACGGGAGACCACAGCTGACCCCACGCCCTTGCCCCGTGTCCGGGGACCGACTTCAGCGTCACTCTCAACAGGGGCTCCAGGCAGGTCCGGCCGGCAGGGACCGGGCCAGCAGCGAGGGCAGAGTCGCCATCACACCTTAGTGGTCTGACACCTCCGAGCGCCATAGGCCCACCTGCGCTGAGCGGGCAGCCCCACGGGGCAGAGCTCCCCAAAGGCAAAAGGCCAACCGGCCGTGGGGCCCCCATGAGCGGCCGCTCTCTCTGTGCGCAGCACCGCCTGCCAACCCTCAGGATGCCCCCCCAGGCCGGCCCGGGAAGCCACACCTGAGTGAGCGCCTGGCTGCCCCTGTGCCTCGTCCCGCAGGCCGGAGCCCCGGCTCTGCCGCCCGTCCACGGCTGCCCTGCCCGGCTGCCCGGGGCGGCTTCAGTCCCCGTGTCAGTGACCTGGAGCCGGGCAGGCGGCGGTGCGGAGCCAGAGCCCGGCCTGTGTATGCTTTCCAGGGGGTCCCGTCCCCTGACATCAGCGGGGACGAGCCCAGCAGAGCGCGCTCTGGTCAGTGGCCCCTGCGTGGAGAGACACCCGTCTCAGCGCCCCAGCCTCGGCTGGCCCCACGTCCAACCCATCTCAGGGTGCTTGATCACAGCTTCACTGCGCTCAGAAAACAAAGCAGGGAGGGAGGAGGGCAGGACACGGAAGCTCAGCCAGATGGGCAAGGCCAGCAGGAGGGCCGGGCTGGGCTCCGGAAGGCGGCGTGAATCAAACGACGCAGGAGAGCTGAGACGGGGAGGCCGCCGCCCACCTGCGCTGCACTAGTTTCACGTCCACTGGACCTGGGGGCGGGGGGTGGGCTCAGGGGACAGCATCGCCGTTTAATGAGCACCTACTGCGGGCCAGCAGCACGGGGCGGGCCCCCTGACCCACCTGGTCCTCGGCCAGCCGAGGCAGGTCACGGTCGCCGTGCCGTCTGCCGAGGTCAGCGGCCCCTATGTGGAACCAGATTTTGAAGCAGATCCATCTGACTCGACATGAAAAGCAGGGGCAGAGTCAGGGCAGCTCTGCCCTCCCCGGAGCCTCCCTGCAGGAGGCGAGGCTGAGCCAAGGCCCCGCGGCTCCCCCAGTCTACCCCCAGCTTCACGCCCTGACTCAGAGCCCAAACCCACTGCCCACTCGCAGCTTCCCAGCGTGGCTGGCCCCCTTTGCAGGCAGCAAGCATATCCCCCTGGGGCTCAAATCATCCGCAGGGACCGCTGACAACCACGAGGGGCACCCCCTTTCCAAGTGCTTGGCCATAGCTGGCAGATCACGGGACGAGAATTTAATCCAAATTTATGTCCACCTTTACATCACGGCACACAGGCCGGACACTGCCTTCACCGCTGGCCAAGGAAGGGGTTTGGCCAGGGTTTATCCTGTTTTCCTATACAATTGTTTTAAACACCAGTTGTGTGTGTGAGTATTTGTAAAAAAGTGTATGTGTGTGTGTTCTGAAGGCCTCCCCCAAAGTCCAGAGCCACTGGCTTCTCCCCTGCCCAGGGCACTGCTGGTCACAAGAAGTAAAAACAGGAAAGAGGTTCTAATCCACTTAAAAGCAACTCTGCGGAAGCTGAGAAGCTCGCTGATGGGAAGGGCGCTGGCACGGGCTCCAGCCCCAGCAGAGGGAAGCCAGGAAGCCTCAGAGTCCTAGGATAACGCCTCGCAGCCAGAGGGACGTGGGAGAGTCACTCAAGAGAGGAGGAGAGACCCCTGAGCGTTGGTGCGGACACAGCTGGTCCCCGAATCACGTCTATAGACTCTCAGAAGCGAAGAGGAGGACTGTCAGGCCCAGGTGGCTTATGGGAAGGTCCTAGTGATCGATGCTAATTTGACACTTTATAGCACCTCAAATGAGGGCTCCTCTTGGAACTGACTTCTCAGCATTCGCAAATACAAAATTCCCCCTGCGTTTCATAAATCATGTGTTCACAGAACACTTCCTCAAACACCAGGTCCCTGATAATGGCCCTCAGATAAAGCAGGCAATAAATATCGTCTGATAACTTCCCGTAAGCAGGTGAAAGCTCGTCTCCGGGTAGCCCGGGAAGTGCCTGTTTCACAAAGCCAGCACTGACCGCAGAGGGGAGGGCCCCCCAAGACCTGGCGGGGACTCGGGGACAGCTACGCCAGAGCGCGGCACGGAGCCAGGTCTGACTCCAGCCCCAGCCCCCGATCCACCAGCAAGGTATCACGTCCTGACTCCATCTTTTAAAAGGAGGGACCCGGGAACTGTTGGCTTCCAGGTGGAACGTGACGCCCCGCAAGGACACTGTGGACCCAGGCTCACCAGGAGCCACGGCGCCCTGCACCCCCGCCCGGCCGTGGACTCTGCCCAACAGCGGCCAGGGACACCTGCTGAGAAAGCAGGGAGGTTTCCCGAGTTCTCTGCCATGGACCTAGCGCATCGCCTCCAGGGACGAGGAGTTCACATGATCACCTGTCCCCGCCCGATCCTGCTGGGAGCCGCTCAGCCCACTTGTCTCTGGTGAGGCCGAGGCGGCAGCTCCCTTCTCCGCACACCGCAGCAAGCGCGGGGCCTGCCCGTCTGGGTCCACCCCACGAGCGGGTGCCTGCTCGCCCAGAGAGGGTGGGAGATTCAGGCAGGAAGCAGACGCCCAGGGTCGCTCAACTAGAAAAGCCGGGGCAGGGCTGCACCCCGGGTCTGGACTCATCCAGGCCAGCTTTCCCTCCACCCTCCTGGGATCACGATGCCCTGACTTCACTCTGAACAGCCTGAGAAGGCGGGAGGGGCCGTCCCACAGCCCCAGCCCCCGAAGCACCTCCTCGGGTTGTAACACAGCCCGGCCTGCGCCCGCCCACGTGGCTTCGCTCAGAGGGGTCGGGCCCGCTCCAGAAAGAGGCCACTCACCTTCCCGAAGTCTCGGACATCGAAGAGGTCGAAGGGGTCAAACAGCTCGCTGTTCCTGAGTCCAAACTTGTCATGGCAGACTTTCAGGAAGGTGCGGATGTTCTTCAAACACAGGAACTAGAGGAGAAAAGGGAACGTCACTCAAGCTGCACGGTCTGCGGGGCAGTAATACCAACAGCAGCAAACCCTGCCTCCCAGCGCCACCCAGCTCAGAGCAGACGCCGTGGCCATACCCCCGTCTGGGGAGCCACACGTCCCAACTCAAGACGATCACGGTTGGGACAAAACAGACTGGCGTTCAGTCAGCGGGCACGGAGCACGCACACACACGTGTGCACACACACATGCGCACACACACATGCACATGCACACTGCCTTCCCCGGCACAGACACAGCTCTGTTGCTCTGCACGTGACAAAGGCCCACGGAAGCCAGGCGGAGCCCTGGAGCAGCGCAGGGCACACGGAAGGGGGGAGCACGGAGCCCAGCGTCAAACCCCAGAGCAGCCTCCGGCGCCTCTTCCACCCAGGAACCCGGCATCTGCGCTCCCAGCCCACCATGGGCAGCACAGCCGGAACAGGAGGCGGGGGTGGGCGGCCGAACAGGGTCATGGGCTTCCAGTCCCCGTGGAGAGGGAGCCGGGAAAGATGGGGGCAGCCGGCGAGGCGGCCTGGAGCGCAGACCTCAGAGTCACAGGGCCCTGGGTTCGGATCCTGTCCAGTCCCTGCCGCTGGACCAGGGCTCCCGAGGCCTGGTTCCCTAGCAGGACGCGCCTGGCGGAGTTAATGACCTGCCCCGATGGCACAGAGCGGAGTCATCAGACCCCCACGAGTCCACCTCGCGTGGTGCCCACAGGTCGGGACCACGGTGCACACAGCTGAACACCAAGCCAGGGCTGCAGACCCATCAACCCCATCGTAACAGCCTCTAAGGGACACAGCTCAGCTGGTAAAGAATCTTCGTGCAATGCGGGAGACCTGGGTTCGATCCCTGGGTCGGATCTCTGGGTCGGGAAGATCCCCTGGAGAATGCAAAGGCTACCCACTTCAGTATTCTGGACTGGAGAATTCAAAGGACTGTATATAGTCCATGGAGTTGAAAACAGTCGGACACGACTGAGCGACTTTCACTTCCAAGGGCACAACAGCTCAACTTCAAGAGACCTGCAGAGATGCAGGTCTGCTGACCGGAAACTTGAACAGACAGACAGAGGTAGATGAAGGCCAGGCCAGAATCAAAAGGTATGGCAGGGACAGCATCAACCCAGCTGCACGCAGAACTCCCAGGGGACACGCGGAGCCCAGCAGACACGGATCTTCCCGCCCACCCGCCCCCAGCGGGCATCACCCCGGGCCCGGAGCAGCCTCCACGTGGGGCCACTCCTCCATCCCGGCTGGGCTGGTCACTGGTCAGAGACATCACCAGCTCACGTGCTCGTGGTATGTTAATTATTCCCTGTGTGTCGGGGAACTGGGTGTGTTGGTCTGCGTGTGTACAAGTATCTATGTGTTTATCTGTGTTTATCAGTGTCTATCTGCGGGTGTGTATGTGTGTGTATCTGTGTGATGGTGTGTGTCTGCTTACCTGTGTGCATCAAAGTGCATCTGTGTCTTTCCGTGTGTGTATCTCTGTGTTAATCCACGTGCAGTAGTGTATTTATGTGTATTTCACTGTGTGTCTGTGTGTGTCTGTGTGTGTCTGTGTGTGTATCTGTGTGTGTGTCTGTGTGTGTCTGTGTGTATCTGTGTGTGTCTGTGTGTGTCTGTGTGTGTGTCTGTGTGTGTATCTGTGTGTATCTGTGTGTGTCTGTGTGTGTCTGTGTGTGTCTGTGTGTGTATCTGTGTGTGTCTGTGTGTGTCTGTGTGTGTATCTGTGTGTGGCTGTGTGTGTATCTGTGTGTGTCTGTGTGTGTCTGTGTGTGTCTGTGTGTGTATCTGTGTGTGTCTGTGTGTGTCTGTGTGTGTCTGTGTGTGTCTGTGTGTGTATCTGTGTGTGTCTGTGTGTGTATCTGTGTGTGTCTGTGTGTGTGTCTGTGTGTGTCTGTGTGTGTATCTGTGTGTCTGTGTGTGTCTGTGTGTGTCTGTGTGTGTGTCTGTGTGTGTCTGTGTGTGTATCTGTGTGTGTGGCTGTGTGTGTCTGTGTGTGTGTCTGTGTGTGTCTGTGTGTGTATCTGTGTGTGTGTCTGTGTGTGTCTGTGTGTGTCTGTGTGTGTCTGTGTGTGTGTCTGTGTGTGTCTGTGTGTGTGTCTGTGTGTGTCTGTGTGTGTGTCTGTGTGTGTGTCTG